>NC_091434.1:4313214-4633265 GCF_964237555.1 Oryctolagus cuniculus
GAAATGTCCTCTACACAGGAAGTGTCCTCACTGCAGAGGAAGTGTCCTCACTACACAGGAAGTGTCCTCTACACAGGAAGTGTCCTCACTACACAGGAAGTGTCCTCACTACACAGGAAGTGTCCTCTCTACACAGGAAGTGTCCTCACTACACAGGAAGTGTCCTCACTACACAGGAAGTGTCCTCTACACAGGAAGTGTCCTCACTACACAGGAAGTGTCCTCACTACACAGGAAGTGTCCTCTCTACACAGGAAGTGTCCTCACTACACAGGAAGTGTCCTCTACACAGGAAGTGTCCTCACTACACAGGAAGTGTGCTCACTACACAGGAAGTGTCCTCACTACACAGGAAGTGTCCTCTATACACAGGAAGTGTCCTCACTACACAGGAAGTGTCCTCTACACAGGAAGTGTCCTCTATACACAGGAAGTGTCCTCACTGCACAGGAAGTGTCCTCTACACAGGAAGTGTCCTCTACACAGGAAGTGTCCTCACTGCACAGGAAGTGTCCTCTCTACAAAGGAAGTGTCCTCACTACACAGGAAGTGTCCTCTCTACACAGGAAGTGTCCTCACTGCACAGGAAGTGTCCTCACTACACAGGAAGTGTCCTCTCTACACAGGAAGTGTCCTCACTACACAGGAAGTGTCCTCTACACAGGAAGTGTCCTCTCTACACAGGAAGTGTCCTCTCTACACAGGAAGTGTCCTCTCTACACAGGAAGTGTCCTCTCCACACAGGAAGTGTCCTCACTACACAGGAAGTGTGCTCACTACACAGGAAGTGTCCTCTCTACACAGGAAGTGTCCTCACTGCAGAGGAAGTGTCCTCACTACACAGGAAGTGTCCTCTCTACACAGGAAGTGTCCTCACTACACAGGAAGTGTGCTCACTACACAGGAAGTGTCCTCTCTACACAGGAAGTGTCCTCT
This sequence comes from Oryctolagus cuniculus, assembly GCF_964237555.1. Taxonomy (NCBI): domain Eukaryota; kingdom Metazoa; phylum Chordata; class Mammalia; order Lagomorpha; family Leporidae; genus Oryctolagus; species Oryctolagus cuniculus. Next base: position 4,314,151 of record NC_091434.1, read on the forward strand.
CTACACAGGAAGTGTCCTCACTACACAGGAAGTGTGCTCACTACACAGGAAGTGTCCTCTCTACACAGGAAGTGTCCTCTCTACACAGGAAGTGTGCTCACTGCACAGGAAGTGTCCTCACTACACAGGAATTGTCCTCTACACAGGAAGTGTCCTCTACACAGGAAGTGTCCTCACTACACAGGAAGTGTCCTCTCTACACAGGAAGTGTCCTCACTACACAGGAAGTGTCCTCTACACAGGAAGTGTCCTCACTACACAGGAAGTGTCCTCACTACACAGGAAGTGTCCTCTCTACACAGGAAGTGTCCTCACTACACAGGAAGTGTCCTCTACACAGGAAGTGTCCTCACTACACAGGAAGTGTGCTCACTACACAGGAAGTGTCCTCACTATACAGGAAGTGTCCTCTCTACAAAGGAAGTGTCCTCACTACACAGGAAGTGTCCTCTACACAGGAAGTGTCCTCTATACACAGGAAGTGTCCTCACTGCACAGGAAGTGTCCTCTACACAGGAAGTGTCCTCTACACAGGAAGTGTCCTCACTGCACAGGAAGTGTCCTCTCTACAAAGGAAGTGTCCTCACTACACAGGAAGTGTCCTCTCTACACAGGAAGTGTCCTCACTGCACAGGAAGTGTCCTCTACACAGGAAGTGTCCTCACTACACAGGAAGTGTCCTCTCTACACAGGAAGTGTCCTCACTACACAGGAAGTGTCCTCTACACAGGAAGTGTCCTCTCTACACAGGAAGTGTCCTCTCTACACAGGAAGTGTCCTCACTGCACAGAAGGCCCTGGAAGCATCTTTCTCGTGTGCCTCCCTCCTCAGGGCAACACAACCACAGGGAGAGCGGAGGGTGGCCTGTGTTTCTGGCAGCCCTGCCCACAGCTCGGGACCTCTGGGGGACACTGTGGAGACTTTGCCAACACACACCTGAGTTCCCACCTTAGAGGAAATACTCGGGGCAGCAGGGAGGAGAGACACATCTGCCAAAGCAGACAGAACATGGATAACAGCACTGAGCAAGAAGGGGTAGCAAGCATCCTAAAACGAGGACAGACTCACCGGGCCAGGAGCCCCGCACAGGAGGACGTGGGCAAGGCCAAGACCTAACAGCCATCCCCAGGCCTCCAGTGGTGGCACGGGTGCAAGTCAGGACAGGCCCTAGAGGGACTGCAGTGTGGCACCCAGCGGGTTAAGCCACCGCTTACAAAGCCAGCACCCCATCCTGAAACTCCGGTTTGAGTCCCAGTTGCTCCGCTCCCGATCCAGCTCCCCACTAACGCACCCGAGAAAGCCGCCGACGATGGCCCAAGTGCCTGGGCTGCTGCCACCTGCGCGGGAGACACGGATGGAGTCTACCAGCCTTTGTTGGAACCCCAGCTGTTGCATCTGGAGAGTGAACCAGTTGATGAAAGAGTTCTTTCTCGCTCTCTCTCCCTCTCCTCTCTCCCTCTCCTCTTTCTCTGCCTTCCAAATAAATAAATGTTTACATGAGAAGAAGGAAACGCCTTAGGGAGCAGCCCCAGGCACAGCCAAGGATCCACCGCGCTGTCGCCCCGCTGTGCCCACAGTGGCGTCTCCTGGGCAGTGAAGATCTTGGGCGTCCCCGAGGTCCACCCACGGGCGGAAGCGTTCCCAGCACACAGCCTCCTGGCAGAGGCCGGTGAGCAGGGTCACAGGATGTGATGGGGGAGGCCAACCGCGGCCGCCCAGGGTGCCACAGCCACACAGCTCACCCCAGGTGTAGAGGAAGGGCAGGTGCCGGCTCCTCGAAGGTCTGTGTGGAGCAATGCAGCTGCGCCTGGCTGAGAACCAGGTGGACCGCCAAACTTTCACTTTAAAAAGTGGTAAATGAGACATGACTGGGTTTTTTTTCCTGCTTCTCGCCAGGGCGGGAAATTGCTTTTAAAACACTATAATAGAGTAATAGCAGGTTCAGAAAACATTTTTCCACTTACTTTAAAAAATGCCTTTAAAGTGCTATAATAAAGTAATCGTTAAGTTGAAACAACCTCTCTCCTCGTGTTTTTCTCTCTTGGTAACCTGACTCGGCCACACTGAGATCCAAGCCCTGCTCTGGAGTACTGAACACACGGCACAAACGCCCTCCACAAGGAAAACCCACCGAGGAGCCGACTCCACGTGACGAGGAGCGAGGACAGGAAGCCCCCCCGGGGTGAGTGAGGATGGGCTCCTGCACGGGGAGGACGTGCTCCCCCCTGAACAGGGGGCAGCGAGGTGGGGGGACCCTGGCTAAGGTGCAGCTCTCTGTACTCCTGCTACACGGTCATGCACGCATGCACGTGTGTACACACACACAGCCAATGACAGCGGCCTTGTCTGCCCAGCCTGGAAGAGAGGCACGTACATCTTCAGACAGTCTGAGTTTAAGCCAATGGATTCCATGATCAGAGAATGCTAATCGCATAAAAATAAGATGCTACTTTTCTTTCAACAGCCCCACAGACAAGTCACACCGCAGGCAAAAGTTAATTTTGCTTCTAACCTGCGAACTCCCAGTCTACACTGCAAGTCACCCAGTCTGTTCAACCATGAACACACAAAGGAGCCGCATCAGCCTGCAGCCCTCCTTTCTTCTCAACGGCACCACACTATGGATCAGACTTCACAGCGACTCTCCGAATGTATCCTTGGTGAACAGGGCCCACGTTGAGATGCAGCTGTTATCTGGAACATGCACCCATTACGACTGAACGGGGCACAGAGCAGCCGCAGAGAACACGAGTTAGCAGCTACTTAGTGTGGCTGGCACAGAACACTGGAAAGAGACTTCGCGTCTGCGGTTAGGGAAATCACGTTGCATTTTCTGATGAGCGATGCACAAAATCTAACATGCGGCCGTCTGACTTAACACTACGCAGAAAAATGAAGAGAAAGGAAGAAAACAAAACAAAACAATGCAAGTGGCTGCTAGCAGCAAGTCCCCGGATCAGCTACTTTAGCCCAGAGACATCATGACAAGCAGCCAGCAGCGTCTCCGTGGCCGAAATCATTACTGCGTAGATTCAGGGCTCAGCAGCTGCACCTGCAGGTTCTGCAGCAGTAACCTCAGCAGTAAGAGAAATATCAGGTTCATAATTTTCACACGGAAAGTTGCAAGTAACGCATATTTCTTGAATTTTTAAAATGCACTTTCCATTTGAGAGAGACAGAGACACAGAGAGACAGAGATCGATCCTCTACCTGCTGGTTCACTGTACAAATGCCCACAGCAGCCAGGGCTGGGCCAGGTCAATCTGGGTCTCCCGTGAGGGTGAGAGGGACCCTTGTTCTTGGGCTCCCAGGGTGAACATGAGCAGAAAGCTGGATTAGAAGCAGAGGAGCCGGGACCTGACCCAGCCCCCCGATACGGGATGTGAGCATCTCAAGTGGCATCCTCAGTGCTGGGCCGAATGCCTGCTCCAAATTTCTCCCTTTCCCACATGGCCAGCAGCGGGAAGCCAAAGACACAAGGTTCAAGGGTGGGGTCGCCACAGGGCCATCCTCTCCCCATCACGCAAGCAACAGAGTCCGACGCTCCGCTACTCCCCAGCGCACACACAGCTTCTGGGAGCTGACGGCAGCCCTCTCCCTCTGCCTCCACCTCCCTCGAGCTCCCTCTCACAACACCTCCATCGCTCGCAGCCCTGTCTCCTCCAGGCCAGCACAGGGGAGCCACTCAGCGACAGCCTGCGGAGTGAGGAAGGAACCTGCCCGTGATCCGAGAATCAGGGTTACCAGGCTATCAAACCAGAGGGCGGAGCCGAGAGAGAGCAGAAGCAGGACAGACAGGAAAACAGTAACTGGGAGCTAAGAAAGGAAGGCGCCCAGCAGTGCAAACCAGCACGGACTTTTAAAAACACTCATGAGCAAACTCCAGCAAGCACTCCTGTCTCAGGGCAGGCACAGCGTGGGGGCTGCACACCGGCACCTGCACACACGCACACAAGAGGGGCTGCGCTGCCAAGCCAGGAGAAAGAGCCACAGGGAAGGCAGACCCCAGCCCCTCTCACGGGAGTCAGAGGAGCCAGTGTCCGTGGAAAACTCAACATCGGATCTGTCCTTGAGAGATGACTGGGGCTGCCGCTAATGGAAGCGGAGAAATGAAGGGGAAATGAAACACACCTAGAACTGCAGCCCCACCGGGCAGGCAGGGTGGGCTCGTGGCACAGAGGTTAAGACGCCACTGGGAATGCCCACATCCCTCGGCCGTGGCTGCTGTGGCCCAACCCTGCAGAGCTTCCAAGGCCAGGTGAGCCCGGGGCTCGGGCCCCAAACACTCGGGCACCTCTCGCTGCCGGAAGTTTCTGGCTCACAGGGTGGGCTGCCACCACGGCCGGGCAGAGGCTCTCTGAGCCCAGGGCACGCCACGCGCCTCGCCGATTAGGCGTGAAAACCCAAGTTTTGTTCAAGGCGGCAGGAAGGCTTTTCTCTAGATCAAAGTGGCTGCCCGAGCGAGCCGGGAAGGGCCGGGCTCAGCGCAGCCCCTGGTCTTTGAGGAAACCTCTCACCACCACGCCGCCCCCGCCACCACCGTGCAGAGTGCGCTCTGACATCCGCAAGGCTCCGTGAGATCAAGGCCTCCACGGGGCCGCCAACGTAACGAGGGTCACGCACGGAGACCTCCGCACCCTCCCCAATGAAGCTGCTCCTCCCACACCACCTCCCCCACCAAACTCAGTTCTCCCTGAAGCTCCGGTGCCGATGAAAGGAGGCGGCCGTGGCCAGGACACCCCGGAGGCACTCCAGTGCCTTCTCTCCTGCCAAGGGCGGGAAGTGGCCTGTGCAGGCCTGCGGGTAGCAGGGGCCGACCTCCACGGCTACAGCACGTCCCTGGGAAGGTCCTGGCTGAGTGGAAACCAGTTCCCCGGGGTGGCAGACACACCTGCCTCAAAACTGACAAAGGCAACCCTGGGTAGCTCCCCAGGGGCCGGCCTGTGCATGCCACCGTCACCCACTCTCCTGGGGAAATGCCAGTGCCACACCCGGTCACACACCGGAGGAAGCCCGAGGAGGGCAGGACGACCTCAGACAGAAGCGCTGCCAGTGAGAGGGAGGCCTGCAGCCCTCCCGTGCCCACTCACCCACCCCCGGGCAGGGGACTCCCGCGTCTGCACTCCCCAGCGCCGCCTGGAGGAAGTACTGCTGCTGCTATCACACCTGTGTTGCTGAACGAGGAAACTGAGGCACAGTGCATCCCTGAGGTTCAGTGAACTGATTGGTGGTGAACACTGTTCTATGGCAGTGGCGCAGTGGCGCTGTGGCGCAGCAGGTTAAGCTGTTACCTGCAATGCTGGCATCCCATCTGGGCGCTGGTTCAAGTCCCAGCAGTTTCGCATCTGATCTACCTCCCCGTTCACGCGCCTGGGAGAGCAGAAGACGGCTCAGGTGCTTGGACCCCTGCCACTCACGTGAGAGACCCAGATGGAGCTCCTGGCTTTGCCCTGGCCCAGTCCCAGCCACTAGAGCCATCTGGGGCTGACCCAGCAGATGGAAGATCTGTGTCCCCCATCCCACCCAGTCATTCTGTCTTTCAATAAATAATCTTTAAAACAGATACAAGTGAAATGGTGAACGTGTCTTTCTGACCCTGTTCACATCCAAGCAGCCACCTCCAGGTAAGCACCTACTATGCGCCAGCAATGTGGCGGCAGGTGCTCTGATCCCCATCATCTCCACATCCGCACGTTTGCACGGATCTGACGCATTCTGCAAGGAGCCCTGAGCACGTGTTCAACGCTCCACCCGGGGCCACTGAAGCATCCACACGAGAGCTGGACCCTGAACACGACACGCTGCTGCTCACGGGGAAGAGGGAAGCCACACGCCTGTCCCACAGCCCACGGCACCACCACGGTGACAGCAGAGGAACCTCAGGCTCCAGGGACCGAGAGCTACAGAAACACTGGTTGGGGCGCCCTCCGCTGCCCCCCAGGGTCCTACTTGCTCCCAGAGAAGCGTGGTGCGTGAAACACTGGCTTGTTTCCAAAGGCTGGGAGCTACAGTCAACAGAATGGAAGCAGCTAGCACCTGCCCGACGCACAGCCCCCGATCAACCAGCCCTCTCCACTAACCCCAGCACAGAGGGGCAGGTGCAGGGAGGCCCAGCACCAGGAGCAGGGCTGAGAAGTGGCCCACAGGGATGGGGGCAGGAACGGCCCCTTGGCCAGGAGAAAATCCGGAGCTGATTCCTAGCCTGAGTCATTTCCGAAGCATGCCTCGTCGTTAGCGCAGAAGACAAAAGGACTAAGACATATAATAACGCCCAGCTGATGATGTGGGCAGCCCGCCACGCATTTCACCTCAGCCGATGCGTCTTCCGAGCAGAGCCTTCGCGTTCTGGTCCACGGTGCAGAGTGCCACGCGGGTCCCAGTGATCGGCCATGCTTCCAGACAACGGCAATTATCATGCTGTAAGCTAACAAGGAATGCATGTGCACATCTCCCCGAGACGGCTCTCCACTTGTGTGATCCAGAGAAATCGGTCATTAAGCCGTCTTACATAACTTCCCGTTCAAATCCGCTTGATTTCCTGCCTGCCACAAACATTTGGATCTCCATTAGTTCTGAAAGGGGAAAGTCAAAACCTCTCTCATCAGAGTGGCTGACTGTGGGTGTGTAGTGGACATGACTATTTCTGGGTTTAATGGACTATTTCACATGGAGGAAAAAACTTCCTAAAAACGTGCACCGTGGGGGCCGTAACTACACATCCTCGGCGCTGCTAACCTCGCACGGGCTCGCTGGTCTATTCCACGGCAGCTCAGTGCCCGCACCCAGCACCACGCACGGGGCCCCAGGGGAGGAGGCCGGCCCCCTACAGATCCATAACAGCCCACTGCCTTCTACTTTCTTTCCTTCAAACAACACCAGGGCCAGCCTGAAGCATCACCAGCAGCAGCAAACCAAGAAAAGCAAAACCAGCGTCTGCCAAACTCGAAAACCGGCATGTGGGCGTGGGGTCTGGCCTCCCAGGACGCCACACCCCACACGGATGCGCCTGGGCTCAGTCCCAGCTCCGGATTCCACAGACCCCGGGATACGGGGGGGATGGCTCACGTGGTGGGGTTCCTGCCACCCTTGCGGGAGACTGGGGCGTCAGTTCCCTCGTCCCGGCTCAACTCGGCCCAGCCACTGTGGGTGTTTGCGGAGTGAACCAGCAGAGGCTGGGACCGATCGCTCTCTTTCTCTTTTTTGTCTCTCTGCCCTCAAACACGAATTTTTTTGTGCCATCAGCTGGGTGTGAGGGAGCCCAGCATTGGTAGTTAACCCTGAGGCCGTCCACCTAGGGAGGCAAGGCAGAAAAGCACCAGGTAACAAAGGCTAACCTAGAGGAGTCAGGACGCCCGTAGTGTATGGGACGTCCCCAGACCTTCAGTGGAAAACACAGCGCTCCAGGAAGAGCGGCCTCGGGGTGGGACAATGACAGGACCACCCCCTGCCCCCTGCCCCTGCCCCGCAGACAGGCACCACAGACAGCCTCCTGCCCCTGCCTCTGCCCTGCAGACAGGCACCACAGACAGCCTCCTGCCCCTGCTCCTGCCCCGCAGACAGGCACCACAGACAGCCTCCTACCCCTGCCCCTGCCCCTGCAGACAGGCACCACAGACAGCCTCCTACCCCTGCCCCTGCCCCTGCAGACAGGCACCACAGACAGCCTCCTACCCCTGCCCCTGCCCCGCAGACAGGCACCACAGACAGCCTCCTGCCCCTGCAGACAGGCACCACAGACAGCCTCCTGCCCCTGCAGACAGGCACCACAGACAGCCTCCTGCCCCCTGCCCCTGCCCCTGCCCCGCAGACAGGCACCACAGACAGCCTCCTGCCCCTGCCCCTGCCTCTGCCCCGCAGACAGGCACCACAGACAGCCTCCTGCCCCTGCCCCTACTCCACAGACAGGCACCACAGACAGCCTCCTGCCCCTACTCCACAGACAGGCACCACAGACAGCCTCCTGCCCCTGCCCTGCCCCGCAGACAGGCACCACAGACAGCCTCCTGCCTCCTGCCCCACAGACAGGCACCACAGACAGCCTCCTGCCCCTGCCCCCTGCCCCGCAGACAGGCACACACCACACAGCAACACAGTGCTGGGTTCAGCCCTCGCGAATGCGGCTTCCTGCGGTCAGTGCTACCTCCCCTCCTGTCTTCCTTTTCAGAATCCTGAAGCCGACACACCCCCACCAGGCCTCCTGCCTAGCAGGGGTGGTCACTCCTCGGCGCGGTCACTCCTTGGGGTGGGGACTCTTCAGTGTGGTCACTCCTCGGGGCGGGGACTCCTCGGGGCGGTCACTCCTCGGGGCGGGGACTCCTCGGGGTGGGGACTCCTCGGGGCGGTCACTCCTCGGGGCGGTCACTCCTCGGGGTGGTCACTCCTCGGGGTGGTCACTCCGCTTGCAGCTTCAAGGAGAAGCCAGCAGAGGACCCGGGAGCCACATCCCCCACCACGCGGCTGCAGCACGAACCAGGACGTGTGAGGGCGGGTGACACACGAGAGGGCCAGCGCTGGGCTGCGTCACCTGCCAAGACTGTGGGGGAGGCGGGGACAGGGCTGCCCGGGCAGGGCAGCTCCCCACAGGCTGGGGCTGGAGGGCCAGCTGGCCGAGAAGCTGCACAGGAGCGCCAGGGCTCTCAGAGCAGTGGGCAGTGGGGTGAGGCCTGGTGCCAAGGTGGGCAGCGGCCCCAGAGTGACAAGAGGAAGCCTGGCCTCTCCAGGAACACAGGGGCTTCTGTCGACGAACGACAGAGCTCTGGGGACGGCGCTGGCCCGCGAGAGAGGCTGCGCTCGCAAACCTGCCCCTACGTGCTGGGGGCCCCTCGCATCAGCACAGCTGTGCCAAGGGCCCCAAGTCGCCGCCCAGAGATATCCGCCTGTGAACTGCACCTCCTCAACTGCACTGGAAACCTGTGGGGGCCGTCAGGGCCCCTGGTCCACCGTGCCCTGCAGGGACCACACACGACAGCAGGGGCACAGGAGGGCAGAGGCACCTGTGAGAAACACAGGCAAAGGGACCGTGGTGGGCGGCACTGGGGTGCCCAGGAGACACGGCCCAACCCAGAACCCGGGGCTCCCCCCACTTCCCCGGTGGCAAAGGGGCTCTGTGGCTGTGACTGCGGAGGGACTGTCCCGGCAAGGCTGAATGTGGCGAACGCTGTTACAGAGCAGTGGAAAACTGATCCACAGAGGCTGGCGCTGTGGTGCAGGTTACGCCTTCACATCCCGTATGGGCACCGGTTCAAGTCCCAGCTGCTCCACTTTCCATCCAGCTCTCTGCTACGGCCTGGAAAAGCAGTAGAAGATGGCCCAGGTCCTTGGGGCCCTGCACCCGCGAGGGAGACACGGAGGAAGCTCCTGGCTCCTGGCTTCGGATCGGCCCAGCCCCAGCATTACAGTCATTTGGGGAGTGAACCAACAGATGGAGAATCAATCTCTCTCCCTCTCTCTCTCTCTCTCTTTTCTCTCCCCCCACCCCTTCTCACTCTCTGCCTTTCAAATAAATTAATTAACTAAAAAAACAATCCTCAATGGATCACTAAGGAACCTGCAGCTCTGATCCGCGCCATGGCATCGCAGCCACAGGGGCGCAGGTCAGCAGAGCGCGGAGACGTCCAGCGCTGAGCCCCACCGCTGCTCCCTCAGGCCAACGCGCCCCCAGGCACTGACCTGCCTTTCAGGTCAGCTGCAGCAACTCAGGGGCCCACACCATCCCCTGGGGCGGGCGTCTCGGACTCAGTCTCGGGGCAGTGGCTGAGGGCAGGCTGCCCAGGGCCTTCTCAACTCAGGGCCTGGGGGCTTATCCCTGCCTCCCCCACTCTACACGGACCCCAACACCACACCGAGGGTCGATGCTGAAAAGCTACCAGCGAGCCTCTTAACCTTCCCATCACCGCAGCAAACGCCAGCCCCAGGAGCCAGCCGGGGGGCTCAGTGCACAACCCCAGCTCCAGCCCTCCTCCCACCACCCACAGGGGCAGGCCCAAGCAGACTCCACCCTCCCAGCTTCCCTTCCATCTCGCGTGCCCGAACTCCAGGGGCAGCCAAGGGCCTTAACTGCACGAAAGAGGACTCAGCGGGGAGGAACCACGTGTGCATCCCACGGGAGGGACCACCTGGCAGTGGTGAAAGCAGCCACGGACGCTCACCGGCCCCTCCCAGGTCTCGGATTTCGTGATGTGGGTGCTGGCTGCAGCCTCTGAGTCCATCCCACAGACACGTGACACACTCACATGCTGTGCAGCTCCTCAGTCCCTATCCGGAGATGACTTGCTGAGCCGCCCACCTATCACAGAGTAAATGAAGACGCCCACGTCTCACACTCGGTCCATGTGCAGTGCCACACGTGGTACCCCACCTTCCATCTCACTTGCTAGTTCACTGAGTCCAGAGTCAATATTCTTTCTGTTTGTTTGAAGATTAGCTTCATCCAGGTCTCCCACGTGGGTCATCTTTCGGTGCCTTCCCAGGCGATTTAGCAGGAAACTGGACTGGAAATGGGGCAGCTGGGCCTCGAACCGGCACCCACACGGGACGCTGATGTCACAGCTATGCCACAATGCCAGCCCCCGGAATCAGCGCCCTTATGAACTCCACAGCAAACACTTATAAATGGCTGGAAGAAGAGGGGAGGCTGAGTGTGCAGATGGCAGCTGAACCGGGCTCACTGGGGCCCAGAACGACGGCAGCTGGGAAGGCCGCGGCACTCCACCTGCCCTCTGCCAGCCTGGCAGCTGGAGACGCCACCCTCTGTGGTCCTCTAGCGCCCTCTAAAATGCACAGTCTCCAAGCACCCGAGGGAGGGCTCCGCCCTCCTTAGACGTAACCACCTGGGCTGACTTCCTGGAGCTGATGAACAAGGGTCTCTGCTTTTCGGGAAAACCGCTGCCAGGCCGTTCGTGACCCACTAGGACACCACCACAGAGGCTGCCGGGAAGACGTCCCTGCCTGGCTGTCTGGAGGAGTGGAAACCAGGAAGCCTAAATACCCAGCAAGGGGCCAGCGTTGTGGCAAGGCAGGTGGGGTTGCCGCCGGCAATGCTAGCATCCCATTAGGAGCTCCAGTTCGAGCCCCGGCCACTCCACTTCCCAACCAGCTCTGTATGGATGTGCCGGTGAAAGCAGCAGAGATGGCCCTAGTGCTGGGACCCCAGCACCCATGTGGGAGACCCAGCTGAAGCCCCAGGCTCCTGACTTTGGCCTGGACCAGCCATCTGGGGAGTGAAGATGGGAGCACTCTTTGTCTCTCCCTCCGTGTCTCTTTCAAATACATAAATAAATCTTTTAAAACACAATATGCAGCAAAGAGTGGCTCACTAGGAAACTCCAATCTCTCTGAGGACACCCAGCAGGGTCGGGTGGGGGAGCCAGTGAACACACCCCCGGGGGTGAGGGCCCTAGCGTGAGGCTCCTGCACTACAGGGTCCTCTAAGACGTGAATGCAGAGGAGCGAAGGAGCCAGCACGGTAGGAAAGCAAACACTGCTGGCTTCCGGTTCTCCTGCCTCTGCTTCGAGTGGCCCTCAGTGAACACGAACTCAAGTGCTCCAGGGACAGTCTGCTCAACACCGCCGCACCGGCCCTCAGAGGCCACAGCAGCCGAGGGCGGGGGCCAGGCCCCTCCCCCGCACTAGTCACTCCCGGGTTCAGGTCAGGTCAAAGGTCCAGGCAGCCAGAGCCCACACCGAGGCTGCCCGGCCACCGGCTTGCTGACCGCCACACCCCCTTCTCCGGTCACACATCCCCCCTCATCTACCTCTGGGGGACTTTCCAAGACCCCTCCCCATCTCCTGCTCCTGATCATGGGTGTCAGAAACAGAACACAAACACGTCTCCCGCTTCTCTCCTGCTGGACAGAGTTTCACGGAAAACTCCAAGTCTGTTCCATTCCGGAAGAAAAGCAAGACCGGCGTGTGCAGAGGGAGACGCATCCGGAGGCGACACAGCCGCACCTGTGCCTCGACTCTGCTCCCGCAGCGGATTCTGCCCACACAATTCACCCACACACACAGCTGACTGAGAGAGGAACTGTTAGGTTTACTGCAAATCCTAGCTGCTCTTAACCTAAAGGGGCCGCAAGTGCCCCAAACTGCCAGCCTCAGAACGGCCCCGGGCTGCGACACACGCCAGTCCTCGTCTGCACCTCCCTTGACATAGACTGATGCACCCTCATCTTGTAAGGTTCCAACTTTTTTTCCTTCCCCATTCGTCATTCCTTGTCACTCTAATATGCACAAGATTCTTGTTGTAAGTAGCAGGATTGCAAGGGCATATTCTGCACTTTCAAATGGTTTTCCTGCTGCAAAAATGAAACCCTAATTCCCAGTATCCAAGTAAACCAGGATGAGTTAGGAGCAAAGGCCACAGCCACACCCCAGACATCCCGTGGGGACACCGGCCAGGATTTCCGGGGTGCACGGAGCCCCTCCCCCAGCTCCTCCCGGTAGTCACAGGACAAAGCACACGCTGGTCCCCGTGCAGCCCCTGGAGTCACTTGGCAGAGTGGCACCCACTGAGAGAGCCGCCCTCGCCCCTCAGCTAAGCCGCCCTCGCGTCTCTCACATCAGCATCCCGGCTTCTGGAGGCGGAGCCGGCATCAAACACAAGCTAACATGCAGCAGTTACCGCCCCAGAAGAGGGAGTCCATGGAAGCAGCCAGTCTCCGTGTGCTCTGCTAAATTTCACGCCTGTCTCAGCTGCTAACTGTGAGAAGCAATCTGTCCTTGACGAGTGACGGTGACAATCACATTCTGCAGACCAAGGAGGAACACACAACATTGTACAGCTTTTTCTAAGTGGAAAATCCCATGTTTCCATGGACACTTGAGACTTTGCATAACAGATTCAGCTTCTCTAGAATGTATAACTGGATGGCCAGCAACAGCCGAGAATCAACCCAGGACAGCACCTGCTCCCTTGCTCCCTGTTGGTTATGTGTGGGTCGCCCTGAGCAAGGTGAGGGCCCTAGGAGGAAGGGGGTGACCCTCGCCTGCCATCAGACTGAGCACGGGAGATGCAGGCAAGCATGCACACGGCGACAACACAGCAACGAGGGCTCGCAAGGTGCGTGCAGCCCAATTCCCCTTGGGGAGGGGTCCGGGGGAAGAGGGCGTAACGGGACTTTCGAGCCCGGTGGCCCCGTGTGCCACAGCGAGCAGCTGCCAGGCTGCCTCACAGCACCAGGCCTGCCCCCAGCACCAGGCTGGTGCCGCCGCGCCAGCCACAGCACAGGCCTGAATTCCCACAGCACTGCAGCTCCCCAGTGACCCTGCACCCTTCCTGCCAAAGGCCTGGCTGAGGCGAGACAGGGCCACTCCAGGCCCGAGCCGTCCCTGGCCTCTCCTCGGTTCTGGGCAGCACTTCCGGTCAGAGCCAAAGTCCTCCAGGTGTCGCTGGGTTCAGAGCCTGCCACGCTCAGCACAGCCGGACGCCCTGTGTTGGGAGGGGACACCCCCAGCGGACTCACCCTTCCCAGCCTGGGAACCGGCGGGAAGCAGAGTGATCCTCAGCCCCGCAGGGCACAGGGCGGCCCGCGGGCAGTGCAGCCAAGGCCACGTCTGCCTCCCCATCCACACCCACGGCACTGCCCACCCTGCAGACATCCAGTGCCACCTGTGGTGTGACGAGACACACACGTGCTGTGTCCTCCCTAGTGGAGGGAACCAAGGGACCCGGGCCAGCACGCTGACCGGTGAGGCACCGTCCCCCAAGTCTGGCCCTTGAGTCAGGCCCTGGAAAAGCCAATACCAGGAAACTGCTCCCCCTCCCGAGGGCACGGAGACCAGCCCTGCGTGCTGCCTTCCCACAGGCCCCGGGGCCCACCCAACCACAGGCCACGGACTGGGACACCAGCCCGCACCCATCACGACCAGGACGTCTGTGCCCCCCCCCCCAGCCACACACTGCCATGTGATGGAGTCCGGAGATTAGGCGAGGCCACGAGGGTGGGGACCCCAGGGTGGGATGTGTGCCCTACAGAGGGGAAGAAGGCCCCCGGCTCCCTCTCTCCCCTCGGTGGGAGGACACAGCTAGGACACGGCCGTCTGCACACCAGGCACGTGAGTTCCGGCGTCCCACAGTGAGATGCGACCCCACACACCTCATCCGCCCCGCCAGTGGCCAACCACAACCAAAATCACGGAGACACACGCTTCTCCGGCAGCCGCCAGAACACAGGACCCCAGAGACACAGCTTACGAGTGACCGCCATCCTGCCCCAGCCAGGGGCCTCTTCAAACCCCGTCTGACCCGGGGTGCTCACCTCCAGCGGGAAGAGGGGGCAGGCCTACAAGCTACACCCTCTGCAGACGCCGAAGGAGCTCTCAGAACGCCCCCCAACTGTGCACGCAACCAACAGAGGATCCAAAACACCTTATCTGAACGGCGTCTGCTGCACACACAGACCTCTCACGCTGCGCTGGCGTGCTGAGCAACCCACGCTGAAGTTCACGAGAACACGCATCAGTTATATGCAAATCCCAGACCGGTTAGTGGCGGGACTTGGGCGACTGCACGGGGTGGAGGCGGGGTGGGGAGGGCCTGGAACTAACCCCAGAATACACGGGGAGCAGGGGCTGGAACCAACCCCGGAAGACACAGGGTATGCACACTTCTGGAAGCTTCTCAAGGACACGGCGTGGGTGCCAGGAGCCCAGCCTCTCCGCGAAGCTGAAAACATTGCTTATCCTGACACATCCAGCACACGGCAAGACCACGCTGCAACTTCTCGGGCTGGACAATACCCAAGCGGGCGGGCACTGCCGACGCCCCCGTGGTGACCAGAATACAGAAATCTCTGGCACAACCACGTGCCCCTGCCCGTCTGACTCAGCCGTCCCCAAAATCCACTGACCAGTAAGGAGAAAAAAGAGAGGCCAGCACTGTGGCAGAGCGGGTAAAGCCACGACCTGCAAAGCCAACCTCCCCATGGGTGCCAATTCATGTCCCAGCTGCTCCACTTCTGATCCAGCTCCCTGCTAAAGACCTGATAAAGCAGTGGAAGACGGCCCAAGTCCATGGGCCCCTGCCACTCACGTGGGAGACCCGGAAGAAGCTCCCGGCTTTGGCCCAGCCCTAGTTATTACAGCCATTTGGGGAATGAAGCAATAGATGAAAGATATCTACCTCTCTCTCTCTGCAATGCCAACTTTCAAAATAAATAGACCTTTAATAAGAACAATAACAACACATGTGCACTATACACCATGGATTTTAAATAAGAAACTAAACTAACTGGATCCATCGCAGTGTCCACTCAAGAAGCACTGGGCCTTATCCTGAGGCAGAGATAAGGGATTCCCAGGACTTCAACAGGAAAACGAAACAACCGGCAAATCCAGGAAGGAGATCAGGTGCACGGATGCCCACACACACGGCCATTTACATTTTTAATAGACAGGTGTAGCAATTTATGCTTTTAAAAAATGATTCGTTGTAGAAGCAGACTCCCAAAAGTTCATAGAAAACGCAATTAAAAGGTGAATTTTCTTTGGTGCCAAAAAAAAAATTGAAATCCACGCACATAAGGGGTCTTCGGAAGTCCTGAGAAACGGATACAGGAAGAAAACTGGGTGCAAACTTCAAAACATTTTTTTTTTTGCACCAAAATAAACTTATCTTTTAATTCCCTTTCCCACGAATGTTTTCCAGTCCTCCCCCCCGCCACGCAAAAGCTCCGAGGAAAACAGGGTGGGGAAAAGCAAAACTGGATTCTGGGAATTGAAGATCCAAAGCCAGGATTCTTATCATTTGCTTCCACAATCTGACACTGATACCACATAACGTTACCTAACTCTAGGACTATTTTTACAGTCATCCTTAATACTTGGAGTTTATAGTCCAAAAGTTCACCCTAAAAAGAAATGAGGGGGGCAGAAAAAAAAATCCTCCCTTCTTTCTTGCTGCCACGTATGGGTGTCCTCCTGAGGCTGTCGTGGGCAAGGCCAAAGCAAGAGAGGGACCCCGCCAGCGACCTTGACAACCCCGACCTCTGGAGAGAAAGGGCCGATGTCCCGAACAAAGGAGCCTGGGACATCCTGGGACGTTTCCTGGAACACCAGAAAGCAGGAAGCTATCGACGCCACGGAGAACTCCAGAACATTCCTGGAAAGACCTGCACTGAGTAAGGATAGCGACTTCGAGTGAAACGTCAGGTCCCTCAACCCCGTGAGCTCACGGGGACCCGGAACCGCCCGGTCAGCGCGCGGGGAGTCCAGCAAAGTCAGCAGATAAAGGCAGGGACGGCCACGTTCCTACGACACCCAGAAGGTACTCTTTACAGAAGTTACTCACTGTAACCAAACAGGAGCAAAACACAACACACAACACACAACCCCCACTGTGCGACCTGTAGCACGCTCACTGCCGACGCTAGCCGTCACGGTGCCAACACCGTGCCCACGAATGGGGCACCACAGAAGCCGCCCACCCAGAAAGACACAACCCGGAACCGTGGGCAAGCCCCAGCTCAACACCGCTCTTGGGACTCTCGGGAATGGGACGCGGTCAGAGGAACGCCAGGCCTCGGAGATGCCACAACACAGCCGACCCACCCGCACGAGACGCGGGGAGAGAGCGAGGCAACAGTAGAACCCACGTTCAGAGGCTCCGGAGAGGAACCGACCAACTGTCCCCCGGAGACATTCCCCGGACCCCGACCCGGACAAGCCGAAGAAAAACGACGATGATGTCACCAGACAACTGGACTCGGGACACAAAGTGGGGGCTGCTCCTTTTTCTTGGGGTGATGCTGGCCGTGCGTGCTTTCAGGGGTCCTGTCTTTCAGAGACTGAAGTGTTTATGGATGAAGCAACAGGGTGTCTGGGAGTCACTTCAAAATAATATTGGGGGAAGGGGCTGGTGCTGTGGCGCAGTGGGTAAAGCTGCCACCTGCAGTGCCGGCATCCCACAAGGGCGCCAGTTCAAGTCCCGGCTGCTCCACTTCTGACCCAGTTCCCTGCTAATGCGCCTGGGAAAAGGAGTGGAGGATGGTCCAAGTGCTTGGGCCCCTGCACCCATGTGGGAAAGCCTGAAGAAGCTCCAGGCTTGGGGCTGGCCCAGTGCTGGCCGTTGCAGCCATCTGGGGAGGGAACAAGTGGATGGAAGACTTCTCTCCTCTGACTTTCCAAATACACAAATCTTTCAAAACAAAAACAAAAGATAATGCAACTCTGCCATGAACTTTGTGAAGCCCCTTGCATGCGCACACACACACACACACACACACACCCCTACACCTGTGACATCCTGGATCTCTATGCTATCGTGAAACCTCCTTCTAGAAGGGTGAGGAATGACCTGCTCATCAATCAAACTCCCAGTCTCAAATTCCGAGGCCGATGAAGTAAGAATTCCACCTCTGAATTGCTGCGGGGATTAAACCAGCTAATAAACTAATTAACATGATTCTTGCCACACAACCTGCAAATTGCTGTCATTAACAGCAGCTCCCGCCTGCCAAGCGCTGCTCGGACAATTCTGCTGTTCCGGACACCACGGGGCAAGCGGCCTTGGTCTGCTGTTGTCACAGGGCCTGAGGACAGGGCAGTCTTTGCAGGAGGGCTGGTCAGCACCACGGGGCTGCCCTAAAAACGCCCCCGCCTGGAGGTGCCCTGTGGTGACGGACGGCTCCCACTGCCGTGCCATCTGTGGAGTGCAAGAGCATTAACAGGAGGAAGTAAAGTGATTGAGGGTGGGCCTCTGGCCCGGCAGCTCAGACACAGTCAGGACACTACCGACCCCCAGCAGCGCGCCTGTGTCGGCTTCCAGGCGGCCAGCGGCTCCTGGTTCCAGCTTCCTGCCAGTGCTGACCGGGGGAGGCAGCACCTAGGCCCTGGCCACACACAAGGGAGACCTGGGCTGGGTTCCAGGCTCCACACTGTGGCCCCAGCCCCACCCTGGCACAGCAGCAGATGGAAGATCTCTCTCCCTCTCCTCTGCCTTTGAAATAAATAAGCGTTTTTGCAAAGGGATAACGAATTGTTAGCCTCTTCTCTTGAGCTGTGGGCAGGAGAAGGCTGCTTCTGTAATGCTGCAGGGGCTGCTCTCCCCGTTCTTGGCCCTAGAGCAGAACACAGCAGCTGATGCGAGGTCCTCACGGCACACGGCCACGCCCAGCTTGGCCAAGGCGGTCGCAGCTGACACGAGCGACCTGCACGGGCCGCCCAAGGGCCACCCTGGCTCCGGTGCCAGAGAAGGAGCAGAGGGGAGTCTACGAAGCCCTGGGCTGGGGGTGTGGGGGAGGGGGACTGGACTGATGCCACCAACTCTGTCACTTGTTCCACTCTGGACAGGAGCAGAGGTCACGGTCAGTGGGGACACAGGTTGCCCGAGGCTGGCTTTCAAGACCCTGTGGGCGCCCTCCAGCAACAACAGGTGCACTGTGTTTACCTGAATTAAACGCCACAGATGCAGGGAAGCCTGGGCAGGCATCGTGAGGCGGCACGGGGCAGAAGGTCACCTCCTTCTTCTTCCAGGCCGGCATCTCCAGGCCAGCCCTCAGCGTAGGGTCCCCATGCCGCGCCTGACGTGACCGCCATGACCTGGCCAAGCCGCCATTTCATACTCTGCCAGTGGGGGCCACAGACCCCAACAGGAGAAACAAATGGGAGAAGCCTTAACAGGAATTTGCCTTGCACTAAACATGCACTTTTAAATTTTTTTTCATATCACTGTAATTACCCTCTTTATTTTTCCTCCAGTCTTTGCAACCTCAATCAAAACAGAATTACAGGGGCTGGCGCTGTGGCGTAGCGGGTAAAGCCGCCGCCTGCAGTGCTGGCATCCCATATGGGCGCCAGTTCAGATCCTGGCTGCTCCACTTCCAATCCAGCTCTCTGCTGTGGCCTGGGAAAGCAGTAGAAGATGACCCAGGTCCTTGGGCCCCTGCACCCACGTGGGAGACCTGGAAGAAGCACCTGGCTCCTGCTTTAGACTGGCCCAGCTCCATCCATTGAGGCCATCTGGAGAGTGAACCAGCAGACGGAAGACTGCTCGCTCGCTCTCTCTCCCTTGCCTCCGCCTCTCTGTAACTTTGCCTTTCAAATAAATAAATAAATCTTTAAAATATATAATTACGAGGACACTCAAATGTAGCATTGTAAAACATAAATAAGAGGACAGAAAATGACGGGTGCAGTCCAGGGTCAGGAGTCCCTGCACGCCGGCTCCTTCCTCGCTGGAGGTCAACAGAGCTCCCAGCCCCACAGGCAGCACTGCACACAGCCACCTCTCAAAGCAAACAATGAAACACCTGTGACCCTGCCAAGGCCACAGGTCACGGGTGCTGAGGGGAGGCCAGGGGGAGGGGCACTCTTATCATGCACTCAATAGTGTCCCCCCAAAATGTCATGTTAGCCCTAACACCCCCCAAAGAGCCAGTATTTGGAGAAAGAGCCTTTAAGGGAGTAATCAAGGACCAATCTGGTCATCAGGGTGGGCCCTGACCCTTAGGACTGCCGTCCCAGAAGAAGGGAGAGGGACCGGCGTGGTGGCTCAGTGGGTTAAGCCACTGCCTACAGCACCAGCACCCCATATGGGTGCAGGTTCTAGTCCCGGCTGCTCTACTTCCAACCCGGCTCCCTGCTAATGCTCCTGGGAAAGCAGTGGAAGATGGCCCAAGTGCTTAAGTCCCTGCACCCCCGTGGGGGACCTGAATGAAGCTCCTGGCTCCTGGCTTTGGCCTGGTGCAGCCCTGGCCACTGCAGCCATTTGGGGAATGAACCAGCAGATGGTAGACCTCTCTCTCTAACTCTGCCTTTCAAATAAATAAAGAAACATTTTTCAGAAGGGAGAGAGAGGCCGGGTAAGCACCCATGGGGATGGGCCAGGCGAGGAAGTGGTAGAAGGCAGCGTCTGCCAGCCGAGGAGTCAGTCTCAGAGGGAACCAGCACACCGCCACCAGCTCCGTCCACTGCAGCGTCCGGGGTGAGAAGCCTGCTTCCTGCTGTTGCAGCCCCAGCCCGTGGCACAAGCTAAACAGACGCCAGGACCTGCCAGCACCACAGCACCCCCGAGCCAGCTCTGTCGGCAGATCTCCCCCCGCAGGGCCAAGAGCGTGTCCACCGGCGGCCGTCCGGTGCCAGCATTTGCACCGCTGCCCCTCTTCCAGGCCAGCTCTCTGCTGTGGCCCGGGAGTGCAGTGGAGGACGGCCCAGGTGCTTGGGCCCTGCACCCCATGGGAGACCAGGAAAAGCACCTGGCTCCTGGCTCCTGCCATCGGATCAGCGCGGTGCGCCAGCCGCGGCGGCCATTGGAGGGTGAACCAACAGCAAAGGAAGACCTTTCTCTCTGTCTCTCTCTCTCACTGTCCACTCTGCCTGTCAAAAAAAAAAAAAAAAAAAGAAGAAGTCCGGGTCCCACAGCGGCCACTCGGTGACAGAGGAGCACCCCACGCTGCGGCCCCTCGGGCTGGGCAGCTACACCACTGACTTCGGGGAGCGTGGGACACCCCATGAGAGCCGAGTCAGCCCACATCCACTCACAAACACCTGCTCCCCACCTGCAGGTGCACAGACAACAGGCAACACGGACAGGCGAGGCCGGCCGGGACTAGGGCCCAGGGACCCCCTCACCCTCACCTCCTCTGGAGCGGGGGAGGAGGACGCAGAGGCCCAGCCTTAGCAGGACTCTCCCAGGCTCCAGGCTTCACCCTCAAACTCCTCCAAAACACGACTCACAGGTGCCCGCCCCCAACAAGCAGCTGCCCAATGTGGCCACGAGACAGGCCCACATCAGATGCCCCTCGGCATGCAGAGGGAAACAGCGCGGAGCGGGCGCTGTGTGCAGAGGGAGGGGTGCACAGCAGCCGACGGCAGTGACGTCTGGGAGAGCAAAGACTCGCGGGCAAGGGGCACCCACGCAGCAAAGCCCACGTGGCGCTCAGGGGTGAGAACCCACGGCTGAGCAGGGGCAGCCAGTGCCCACTCACCATCCCAGGATGCACAGAGCAGGGGGACCACACACACCCTGCCCCAGCAGGCCCCTAAGTCGCTCTCTGTTGCTGACCCAGCCCGGCTCTAAAAAAACATCCCATTTCCGTGAAGACTTGGACGGCAACCCCTCCCTGCAGCTCTCTGCGTGGCTGATCTCCACCCTTTGCATTTGCACAGAGCAACAGGGGGTGTGAACACGCGCATCTCAGAGAGCAGCCGCGGGCAACACTCACCCATGCACACGACACGGCCAACACTCACCCATGCACACGACACGGGCAACACTCACCCATGCAGCACACGACACGGCCAACACTCACCCATGCACACGACACGGCCAACACTCACCCATGCAGCACACGACACGGCCAACACTCACCCATGCACACGACACGGGCAACACAAACCCATGCACACGACACGGCCAACACTCACCCATGCGCACGACACGGCCAACACTCACCCATGCGCACGACACGGCCAACACTCACCCATGCACAACACGGCCGACACTCACCCATGCGCACGACACGGCCAACACTCACCCATGCACAACACGGCCGACACTCACCCATGCGCACGACACGGCCAACACTCACCCATGCACAACACGGCCAACACTCACCCATGCACACGACACGGCCAACACTCACCATGCGCACGACACGGCCAACACTCATCCATGCACAACACGGCCAACTCTCACCCATGCACACGACACGGCCAACACTCACCCATGCGCACGACACGGCCAACACTCACCCGTGCACACGACACGGGCAACACTCACCCATGCACAACACGGCCAACTCTCACCCATGCACACGACACGGCCGACACTCACCCATGCACACGACACGGCCGACACTCACCCATGCACACGACACGGCCAACACTCACCCATACACACGACACGGCCAACACTCACCCATGCACACGACACGGCCGACACTCACCATGCACACGACACGGGCAACACTCACCCATGCACAACACGGCCAACACTCACCCATGCACAACACGGCCAACACTCACCCATGCACATGACACGGCCTCCTCTGCACACTGCAGCACGTGTGCATCCAAAGCAAGCACGCGACGCCTCACACAGGACTACGAGCCAACACGGGACTCAATGCACCAAACGACACCCACTGCTGCCAGGAGCGCCCCCTGCTGGCTGGGCAGACGCCCACTGCTCGCGGGAGCACCCACTGCTGGCCGGGCAGACGCCCACTGCTCGCGGGAGCGCCCACTGCTGGCCGGGCAGACGCCCACTGCTCCTGGGAGCACCCACTGCTGGCCGGGCAGACGCCCACTGCTCCTGGGAGCGCCCACTGCTGGCCGGGCAGACGCCCACTGCTGGCCGGGCAGACACCCACTGCTCCTGGGAGCGCCCACTGCTGGCCGGGCAGCGCGTGACTCCCCCTTCACCCCCTTGGAGGGCCCTGCTCCTGCCTCCTGACCACTCACACCCCTGCCTTTTGAAGAACCTTCTCCACTCTCCTCTCTCGGCTGCCATCCTGCTACAGCTGTCAATCAAAGTGGCCAGGATCTGAGCTGATCAGCCACTGTCCAGGGACCAGGAAGGCCCAGGGACTTGCACCTGTGCCCTGGCTCAGCTGACCCTGATGCCTCTCACGCTCGACGCCGCCCCCCAGCCTCGAGTGAATTCCACATCGGCCTGAGTTGGCTCGGCCAGCACCCGAGGAGCCCGTTTACCACACGGCTCAGACAAAGATGCCCTGCTCGGCTCACGGCGAAGACCACCTCCACCCAAGGACTTGTATTTAGTGCTCTAAACTGCCATGTTAATTTCCAACGGAAAGACTTCCCGAGTGGCAGCCACGGAACACCACGGAGTCTGCATCACTGGGCTGCAGCCACGGAACACCACGGAGTCTGCATCACTGGGCTGCAGCCACGGAACACCACGGAGTCTGCATCACTGGGCTGCAGCCACGGAACACCACGGAGTCTGCATCACTGGGCTGCAGCCACGGAACACCACGGAGTCTGCATCACTGGGCTGCAGCCACGGAACACCACGGAGTCTGCATCACTGGGCTGCAGCCACGGAACACCACGGAGTCTGCATCACTGGGCTGCAGCCACGGAACACCACGGAGTCTGCATCACTGGGCTGCAGCCACGGAACACCACGGAGTCTGCATCACTGGGCTGCAGCCACGGAACACCACGGAGCCTACATCACTGGGCTGCAGTCACCAGCTACAACGGCCTCTTCCTCAGGAACCCTGCTCATTGGCACCACACACTCGGCATGGGCCTTGCTGCCACACACACACACACACACACACACACGGGACACACACACACACATGCACACACAGGCACACACACACACACACACGGGACACACAGGCAGGCTCCAGGGAGCACTCCCACACACTCAGCATGGGCCTTGCTGCCACACACACACACACACACACGGGACACACACACACACATGCACACACAGGCACACACACACACACACACACGGGACACACAGGCAGGCTCCAGGGAGCACTCCCACACACTCGGCATGGGCCTTGCTGCCACACACACACACACACACAAGGGACACACACACACACACAAGGGACACACAGGCAGGCTCCAGGGAGCACTCCCACACACTCAGCATGGGCCTTGCTGCCACACACACACACACACACAAGGGACACACACACACACACAAGGGACACACAGGCAGGCTCCAGGGAGCACTCCCACACACTCCGCATGGGCCTTGCTGCCACACACACACACACACACAAGGGACACACACACACACACAAGGGACACACAGGCAGGCTCCAGGGAGCACTCCCACACACTCCGCATGGGCCTTGCTGCCACACACACACACACACACAAGGGACACACACACACACACAAGGGACACACAGGCAGGCTCCAGGGAGCACTCCCACACACTCGGCATGGGCCTTGCTGCCACACACACACACACACACAAGGGATACACACACACACACAAGGGACACACAGGCAGGCTCCAGGGAGCACTCCCACACACTCGGCATGGGCCTTGCTGCCACACACACACACACACACACACACATACACAAGGGACACACAGGCAGGCTCCAGGGAGCACTCCCACACACTCAGCATGGGCCTTGTTACCACACACACATACATACACACACACATGCACACACACAAGGGACACACAGGCAGGCTCCAGGGAGCACTCCCACACACCCAGCCGTGGGTGCCACACGGCTTCCCTGAGCACTGAGCCCAGGCTGGGGAGACAGAGGTGAGTCCACAGCCGGAGCACAGGGCACTGCGGGCAGCAGGCCCAGCCCTGGCACTGCCGTCAGACACCACCTGCGCGGGAAGCGGCCACCTAACCCGGGTGATGAAGTGAAGGAGTCTGTGGGGTCCAAAAACAGTCCACCGAGAGGCGGCATTCCGATGACCAAAGCCCAAGGCCCAGGGCAGCTGGGGCAGGCAGAAGCGGGGTGGGCCTCGTGCGGTCTGCAATGATGGTGCCCCCATGCAGCAGGCGAGACGGGGCTGGACCGGGCACACAGGGCCCTGGGTGTGAGCCGGACAACTCTGCCCTCATTTCTCTGTCCTCCCCACCCCCAACCCGTTCCCCAAAGGCCTGGGGTAAGGCCGAGAAGGCCAACTCCATTCCGAAAGGCACAGTGAGCCCTTTGTGGCCAGCTGTGTGCTCCGGGATCTGCCCGACACAAACTGCCACACTGGAGGCGTGTTCCGGGAGGGGAGGGCAGCAGTGACGCCCACCCAGGTGGGAGGAGCATGAGCCAGCCCCTGTGCAGGAGGCACACACAGCACAGACCAAGGGGCGGGGCCTACCACACCCGGGCCCAGCAGGGTCCCGGGTCTGTGTGTGGCCCTTCGGGTCCTAACCAAGAATGGGCTGAAGGAAGACACAGGCTCCCAGGCCCCACACAGCCACACACAGGGCCGAGGTCTCCTGACCCTGCTGGCCACGGGGCAGGGTGGCCCTCTGCACACCAACCAGGAACGTGGCCACAGGCATTGTCCACACGCCAGGATTCAGTTCACTCACGGCTCGTCACACCACGACGCGTGGTCCAGAGGGTGGTACCCAAACCAGCCGCAGCATCTCCCAGGATCCTGCCAGAAAGCAGAGTTCTCAGGCCCCCGCCGGGCCTCCTGACTGAAAGGCAGATGCTGGGGAGTGGAAGCACACAGGACCCCACGGGCACCAATCAGCTCTGCCACCGGACGGTGTAGCCCTGCACATCCTCCTGTCCACGTGGTCATCCCGGGGTGACAACAACCGAGCCCTGCATGGTCATGCTGCCACTCTGTACCCGTACTGCTCAGAGAACAGGGGAGAAAAGGCTGTGCCTGCCCAATACGGCTGCGACTTCTCTCCCAAATACCTTCAACTGTGGCTGCAGAACCTGGGGGTACAGACGGCTGATGGCACCCGCAGGTGAACACGTTAGCAAGGGGAGGCAGGCTGGACCCACACGGCAATGCCAGCACACGGCATCATCAGCACATGGCAACACAAGACACGGCAGCGCCAGCACACAGCAATGCAGCCCATGGCACGCCAGCCAGCAGCAACGCTAGCCCACAGCAATGCAGCACACGGTAATACCGGGACACGGCAGCACAGCACATGGCACCAGCACCAGCCCTGCTGTGGTGAAGAGGGAAGAGAGCGCCGCACGACCTCTTCTCAAAAGTCCCAACCTCAAACCTTCCGGATCCTTCGGGACCAAGCACATTGGAATGAAACGCACAGAAAGTCCAACGAAACTGCACACTGGGCAGCAGCTGGCGCAGGAGTTGAGAATCTGCCTTGGAAGCCTGCCCCCCATGTTGGAGTCTTGGGTTCGAGTCTCAGCTCTGCTTCCAACTCCAGCTTCCTGCTAACGCACACCCTGGGAGGCAGCAGGTGATGGTTCAAATAGCTGGGTCCTTGTCACCCACGTGGGAGACCTGGAGTGAGTTCCTGACTCCTGCCTTGGGTCTGTCGAAGGCCCAGGTGGGTGGGCACTTGGGGAATGAACCAGCACTCTCTCTCTCATGCTCACTCTCTTTGCCTTTTATTTTATTTTATTTTATTTTTTATTTTTTTTTTACTTTAAAGCTACCAACGAGATTGCTTGAAAAGTGGCCAGAACTGACGTGAAATGAACTGAGGACTAACCCTGACCACAGCCAGGGGTGCCGAACCGGAGGGACTCTCACCACAGCCATAGGCAAGGGGGTCCCAGCAGCCCCAAGCCAGCATTAACAGAACAGCGCGGTTTCTGTAATGCCCCAGGCACTTAAAGGGATGCGTGCACCCACGGATCTTATCCAGCTCCTGGGAGGAGGCCCAAGGGAGGGTCCTACACTGACAAGTCACTCGGCCTGTGGGGGCGCACGAGGACCCACGGGCCAAGACCGACTTCCAGCTGGGAGCAGCGGGGCCGCAACTGCCAGGGAGAGCAAGGCAGGGGCGGGGGAGGAGGTGCACTGCTGTCTTCCTGGCCTGTGCAACGCCAGCTCTGCCCAGCTCTGGTCGTCTCCTCCTGGAAGCCAATCAACAGACACCTGAACTCCCGAGGACACGACAGCCCACCGGCTGGCTCCCTAGTGATACAGGACAAGGTCAAGAGTGACCACAGACGTGGGGGTGGACGCTGACCGCCACCCGTCCCCCCCACCCACACACACACACACGCTGGGCCCCACCACCAGCACTGCTACAAAGGGCTTTACAAACCAGAGTCCACCGTCTGGGGACAGCACCCAGCTTTCACTCCACCAGGAAAAGACCTGCAGGGGGCGCTGCTGAATGCGAGCGGTCAAGATCTACAGGTGTGGGCCGGCACTGTGGCGTAGCAAGTAAAGCCACCACCTGCAGCACCCGCATCCCATATGGGCACGGGTTCGAGTCCCGGCTGCTCCACTTCGGATCCAACTCTCTGGCCTGGCCTGGGAGAGCAGCAGAAGACGGCCCAAGTGCTTGGGCCCCTGCACCCACATGGCAGACCTGGAAGAAGCTCCTGGCTTCAGAACGGCGCTGCTCTGGCTGTTGCGGCCATCTGGGGAGTGAACCAGTGGATGGAAGACCCCCCGCCCCCCGCCACCTCTCCTTCTCTCTGTGTAATTCTTGACTTTCAAATAAATAAATAAATCTAAAAAAGAAAGAGGGAGGGAGGGAGGGACAAAGAGAAAGAAAGAAAGAGAGAAAGAGAGAGAGAGAGAGAGAGAGAAAGAAAGAAAGAACGAAGGAAAGAAAGAAAGAGAGAGAGAGAAAGAAAGAAAGAAAGAAAGAAAGAAAGAAAGAAAGAAAGAAAGAAAGAAAGAAAGAAAGAAAGAAAGAAAGAAAAGGAAAATCTACAGGAGAAAGCTTCCAGGAGGAAACTCCGCCAGAGAGCAGGTGAAGACTGCCCCGAGCCAAGCGAGGTTAATAATCAAAGAAGTTTGTTAAGCTGGGCCTGGGCTCAGCTGCCAGCTGCTTAGTCACACAGAGCAGGTGCAATTTGCCTTGGGGGGGGGGGGGTAAAGTTCCATCTCCACTGACAGCAGGAGCCTCAGGCAGCACCCCCCCTCCCCTCCCCAGGGCCCGGGCCACACCCACGGAGCAAGAAGAAGGGCAGGGCATGGCTGAGAGTCCTGTAGGGCCCTGAGCAGCGTCCCTGGCCTCCACCCTGGGAAAGCAGTGCCAAAGCAAAACCGGCTCCAGACCCCGCACGCACCACCAGCGCCCCCCGACACCTGCAGTGACGGCGCCTCTCTCCGGGGTCTCGCGACCTCTAAGGCAGCTTCCACTCTTCCCCTCCGTGGTGTCACCCCTAGAGCCCTCACGTCCCCACCCAAGCGTCCAGCACAGCTCCTGAGACCCAACAGCGAGTCCACAAACACCGCCAGGAGTCTGCTCAGCGGACGGCTCGCACTGCTGGCGCAGATTTGGAGCGACCAGATACACACCCGCCACATCGCCCGGCCACTCTGCGCCCAGGAATTCACCAGGAGACACGAAAGCAGGTGTCGGCTCCGAGACTCACACCCACCAGCCTTATGTGTAAAAGCCGAAAGCAGGGAACAACGCAGTCGATGCCCATTAACAGGACAGCCACCCACGGGGTAAGTGGAGTAAAGGCACACGATGGGCTATTAGTCAGCAGTAAAAGAGCAAGCAGCCGAGACGCTCGCCGCGTTGGATCCATCAAAACCATGACGCAGACGGAGTGGAGCCAGCCGTGGAAGGAGTGCTTCGCTGCATGTTCTCATTTCTGCTTGATTCTGGAAAGTGCACACCAACCCAGTGACAGAAGGCAGATCCCGGCCAGCAGCCTGGGCAGGAGGAAGCACTGGCCTGAGGACCGGGGGACGGATGCACGCCACACCGCGGACCTGTCAGAACACAGCAAACCCCGAGCCTTCAGCAGCTGCAATCTACCTTATACAAATCCAGCCTCTATAAAGCTGTAGAGAGGGCCGGCACCGCGGCACAGCGGGTCAAGCCGCAGTCCGTAACACCGGCATCCCATAGGGGCACGGGTTCAAGTCCCAGCTGCTCCACGTCCAATCCTGCTCCCTGCTAATGCAGTGGGGAAAGCAGTGAAGACGGCCCAGCTACTTGGGCCCCTGCCACCCACAGAGGAGACCTGGATGAAGATCCTGGCTTTGGCCTGGCCCAGCTCCAGCCATTGCAGCCGTCTAGGAAGAGAACCAGCACGTGGAAGATCCCTCTGTGTGTGTGTGTGTGTGTGTGTGTGTGTGTGTAATTCTCATTTTCAAATAAATCTTAAAAGAAAAAAAAAAGCTGTAAAAAAAATCGCCAAGTACAGCTCTAAAGGTCACCAGCAATGCTGATGAGACCTGCGGTAATCACTCACTCCACGTGAACCCTTCCAGGTGGGGGCTGCTCCAGGTGGGGAGTCCCAGGGAGGCCTGCACCCTCGCTGAGGGCCACCGCCCCCACTGCCCGCGGCAGCGGCAGTCCTCGGGTGAACCACACACTGGATCCGGCTCCCAGCTCTGCCACCTCCGCTGTGGGACCTCAGGCAAATCGCCTTGGTTCTCCAGGTTCCAACTTCTGCCCTCCGTGCTAATTACAGCTCATAGCTCGGGGAGGGAGAGCCAACTTCCATTCATAGCTGGAAAAAAATTAACTGCCTGCCAGCATCCTGCACCTGTGTGGCTTTCCGCTAAGAGCTGGGCTGCAGCCGGCTCGGAGGAAAGGCACTGCCGACTGTCTACACCCAGGTGAAACCCGTCCCCCACCACGCAGCCTGTAATCACCGGCGGCCAGCTCGCCCTCGTGCCGCCACCTCCTGCCATCGAAACCGTCACTCGGCCTCCCCACGGCCACCAGACTCCAGCAGCAGCATGAAAGGAAACCCCACGGCTGCGATTTTCTTTATGGCCTTGGTGAGTAAAAGCCCACGTGGGCCTGGGTTTCAAATCACAACCCCGGGTCTGCAGGAGCTGCTGATGCAGCCCCTGGGCGGAGTCAGTCCAAGCTGAGTGCTGCTTTACTGATGCGTCAGCACTGTAGGTGGGCAAGGCCTGAGGCCCCGACCTGCCAAATGGGGCCTTCTGCTACTGCATCTTGTAACCAAGGTGACAGCAGGACCCGGGTACGGCCCATCCCCTCCCCCTCCCCCCGTAGGCTCCCAGACAGCAAACGCCCAACACACAGTAGGTGCTACCATGGGTTTTATTAACTGAGAAGAAGGGACAAAGCTTAGAGGGTGTGTCAGGAAGACCTTGATAGAAATTTCTGGAATCTGGAGCTGCTGCAGCTGTCAGAGACGCCTGGAGGCCATGGTGTCATTTACAAGCAGAACTACTCCTGGGGGTGCAGCAGATCTGTGCCCCCCCCCCCCCACACACACACGCAGGTCCCAGGCTCCCTGGCCCGCGTTCCCCGCCCTCTGCCCTCTGGCTGTCACTCACCCTCCTCCTTGGCAGGGTCAGCCAAGCGGCACAGAGCACCAGGTGCACAGTACAGAGCACTCGCTAACAGCCCCTCTGTGGACAAGACAGGCTGGGAGCAGCTGCTCGGCTCGGAGCCGAGTCAGGGCACGGCAGCTCCCGTGCGGAAGGCCCTCTGGTGACTGCAAACCAGATCCCAGTGCCAGCACCGGCAGCCCCAGGAGAGAGCCAGGCCCTGGAGCTCCCAAGTTCAGGGTGTCAGACCAGGGACCCTACTGCAAGGGGGACGGAGACAGCAAGGACAACACGGCCACACCCGGGCCACAGGGGCCGAGGGCTCCACACAGCACGCTCTGTCCACCACTCCCTCCTCAGTGGGCCCCCGGAGCCCTGCCTCCTCTCGCCTCCACAGCCCTAACCAGGAACGTGGCAGCTGTCGCCCGATTGAACACTCCTGGTTTGTTTGTTTGTTTGTTTTTTAAGGATTTATTTATTTATTTGAAAGGCAGAGTTAGAGAGAGCCAGAGGCAGGGGAGGGAGGGAGGGATAGTCCTCCATCCGCTGGTTCACCCTCCAAATGATTGCTATGATCGAAGCTGGGCTGATCAGAAGCCAGGAGTAGGAGCTTCTTCCGGGTCTCCCAAGCAGGTGCAGGGGCCCAAAGACTTGGGCCATCTTCTACTGCCTTCCCAGGCCACAGCAGAGAGCTGGATTGGAAGAGGGGCAGCCAGGACTCGAACCGGCACCCATATGGGATGCCGGCACTGCAGACAGCGGCTTTACCTGCTACGCCACAGCGCCAGCCCCAGGTTTTTTTGTTTTTTGTTTTTTTGTAAACCAGAAAGCCCCCAGAAGATACCATAGTTGAGATGATTTAAGTCATTTTTTAAAAAAATTATTACAGGGCCAGCACTGTAGCATAGTAGGTTCAGGCTCTGCTTGGGGCAACTGAATTCCATATGGGTACCGGTTCAAGTCCTGGCTGCTTCTCTTCTGATCCAGCTCTCTGCCATGGCCTAGGAAAGCAGTAGAAGATGGCCCAAGTCCTTGGGCCCCTGAACCCACGTGGGAGACCTGGAAGAAGCTCCTGGCTCCTGGCTTCAGATCAGCCCAGCTCCAGCTGATGCGGCCACCTGGGGAGTGAACCAGCAGGTGGAAGATCTTTCCCTCTCCCTCTCTCTGTCTGAAATTCCATCTCTCAATATATTCGAGCCCAAGCTTCAAAGTCAAGTATGCGGCTCCAACAGGAGTTACTGAACAGGAGCCAGGTGACCGTGAACATGGAAAACGGTCTTCCTAAGCAACTTCCCGAAGAAGCCAAAGCACTCAGCTTCTCATGGGGGCCTTCGCCCTTCTGTACACCAGCAGAGACTCCGGCAAGAGTCCACACGTGGCTGCGGCAGCGTGGGGAGCCCGGCCTCCAACCCTGCAAGGCACAGACCCAGCCAGGATGCTCCAGGCATCTCTTCTCCCCACACCCAGGAACAAGCGTGTGCATGGCTGCCGCGCCGGGCACCATGCAGGGACTCGAGAAATTCTCCTGCACACACACACACACAGCCTCGCTCTCCGGTAACTACCAACACGCTAGGCTTCTATGGGGGTGGGAAGGTCTGGGCGCTTCCCTGGGGAAGCAGAGGCCTTTGAGACAGGGGAAGCGCCAAGCCACAGGGAGAATCGTGGTTGTCCACTGTGGGAATCACCCAAGGACCCCCCACACCGCGATGACCCCGGGGCCGGGCAGGTGCATCCTTCTCTAACCCACCTGTGAAAATGGAGGAAGCCGTGTGCCAAGGGCAGGACACGCGTTCAGAAGTGGAGCTTCCTGCACACTGGGAGGTGACAACTGAGGGTGGCGACGGGCGTAAGGGCACTTGGGGACCTGCTGTATAAACAGGACCCCCGACTGCAGCTGAGGAAGTGACCCGGGAAAAGCACTGCTCACAGAGAACCCCCCTCCCCCGCCCACTAAAAGCCTGCTAGGACAGACGCTGCCGACGTGATCACAGAGTGCAAGCTAAAAACCCCACTTCTGGCTGCAGATTCCAACCCAGAAGCTCATCCACAGGGAAACCTGCTGCAGGAGCTGAGACCGGGCAGGAGCCAACACGGTGTGCAGCCGGAAAGTGGGCCCGACTGGCGATGGCTGAGGTCCTACAGCGGCACGCAGTGGCACACAGCAGCGGGCCGTCCCAAAGACAACACTGCCAGCTGCACACCTGCAGAGGCTCCTGGCTCCGTGGCCAGCTCTGGGCCAGACAGAGATCCTGGGGTCAGGAGAGGGGATGGCTGGGGCCTGTGAGCCTGTGTGATGGTCAAGGGTACGAGGACAACACAGACACGGCCACAGGTGCCCAGCTGGGTGAGGAGAACCGGAATTTGGAACACAGATTTTGCAGTCAACACTTAATTAGCATGACACAGGCACGAGGTTCAGCCACTCTAAAGGCTGATCCCCTAAAATTCATGAACCAGAGAGTGGATTCAGAGGGGCCCTACACAGGCCACACACATACACAACCCAAATACTAATTATCTCTGCAGGACATGCCCTGTGCTCATCACAGTCACACACACACCACACAGACACACCACACACCCACTGTTATCTCTGCAATACACCCTGTGTTCATCACAGTCACACACACACACCCTCAAGCCATCACACACATACAACACACACCCACTGTTATCTCTGCAGGACATGCCCTGTGCTCATCACAGACACACACACACACCCTCAGCAGTCACACACACACACACAACACACACACACACATTCACACCCACTGTTATCTCTGCAGTACACCCTGTGCTCATCACAGTCACACACATACCCTCAACAGTTACACACACACAACACACACCCACTGTTATCTCTGCAGTACACCCTGTGCTCATCAGTCACACACACACCCTCAGCAGTTACACACACACAACACACTCCCACTGTTATCTCTGCAGTACACCCTGTGCTCATCAGTCACACACACACCCTCAGCAGTTACACACACACAACACACACCCACTGTTATCTCTGCAGTACACCCTGTGCTCATCACAGTCACACACACACACCCTCAGCCATCACACATACAACACACACACACCTTCAGCCGTCACACACACACAAACACACACCCACTGTTATCTCTGCAGTACACCCTGTGCTCATCACAGTCACACACACACCCTCAGCCATCACACACACACAACATACACCTACTGTTATCTCTGCAGTACACCCTGTACTCATCAGTCACACACACACACCCTCAGCTGTCACACACACACCCAACACACACCCACTGTTATCTCTGCAGTACACCCTGTGCTCATCAGTCACACACACAGCCTCAGCAGTCACACACAC
This sequence comes from Oryctolagus cuniculus, assembly GCF_964237555.1. Taxonomy (NCBI): domain Eukaryota; kingdom Metazoa; phylum Chordata; class Mammalia; order Lagomorpha; family Leporidae; genus Oryctolagus; species Oryctolagus cuniculus. The sequence continues at coordinate 4,347,368 of NC_091434.1, forward strand.
CCACTGTTATCTCTGCAGTACACCCTGTGCTCATCACAGTCACACATACACCCTCAGCAGTCACACACACACAACACACACCCAGTTATCTCTGCAGTACACCCTGTGCTCATCACAGTCACACACACACACCCTCAGCAGTTACACACACACAACACACACCCACTGTTATCTCTGCAGTACACCCTGTGCTCATCACAGTCACACACACCCTCACTGGGTCTCCGAGGTTTCATGCCTGCTTCCTACATCTCTGGTTAAGTCGGGAGGTTTCACGCCTGTTTCCTACATCTCTGGTTAAGTGGGTGACCGGGGTCCGGTGAGAAGCTGGTGATTGTCACAGAGACGTTTCCCCCAGCTGAGCTCATCCACACACAGGGGCTACAGCAAGGCTTTCAGGTGTGTGCCCACACTAAGCACGCAGGCACCCGATCGGCCACATGCTACACAAAGTACAGGCACACAACCGCTCCCTTCCCCGCCGAGTGCTACCCTGCTGAGTGCTAAGGTCACTGCCACATCACTTTCCTTGGGGGAGAGCCACAGGTGCAACGGCAATGCCATCAGCAGCTCGCCCACTACATCCGCTGTTCACCCCAGCCCGGCCACGGCAGCCTGGTCCTGCCGCATGGAAGGGGGCAGCGGCATCACTCTGCAGTCACGAGGACTCCTGGGAGGCTGAAACTGGCCCAGAGGCCAAGTACACAACCAAGGATGCCTACAGGGCACACAGAGTTACCCAGGCTGCGACCCCCCCCCCCACCCCGACACCCTCTGCTCCTCAGTTATGGGGAGACAAAAAGATTTCTGAGCTCCCTGGCAGCCCATCAGCTTAATCCTAAAAGCAAAGTCCAGGGACCCCAAAACCACCCAAGGCCCCGCCAAGGGGCTGCCCCTCAAATACACCCAGGTAGAGCCCCAGCAGCCGGCTGGACGTTTGCCTCTGGCTTCACGGCTGAGCCGCATCAAGGCTGCCTGGCCAAGAGTGAGCTGAACCCACGCCCCCTGCAGAAGGAGATGCCCTGGCCCTGAACCCACAGTAACGAGCACCTTGTTCCTGCCGTGCCCACGCTGCACCTGGAGTCCCACACACACCCTGACCTGCACCGTGGCTGCACACCTATGGCGCTCCAAGCCAAAATCAGACCCGCCCAAGGAAACCTCACGCTCCACAGAGAACGGATGGGCAGGGCGTGGCACACGGGACAAGCTGACTCCAGGACACCCAGGGCCACTCTGTGCTTTCTGTCAACTCCTCTGTGGGTCGGAACTTCTTCCTAGCAAACTCTGAGGAGACAGGATCCCCTTCCTCGTTCATCAGCAAAACACTTGTGATCCACAGCCCGAGTGGCCTGCAGCCTTCCCTGGGCAGCTGGAAGGCGCCCTGCCCACAAGCCCCCCAGAGCGATGCACCCAGGTCTGCCACAGTGCGTGGAGGAATACGACGACCCCTCCTCGGATCTCCACCCAGGTAGGATCATGCAACCTGAAGCACCCGCGGGCATCACCATGGCCTGCCCCACATCCCAGGAGACACAAGGACTCTGTTGTGCCAGTCAGGAGCCAGCACAGTGGGGTGGTCCAAGCCAAGCTCCCACCCAGGTGCCTCGGGGGCATCAAAGATGCGCTGACAGAAGCCAGGGCCGCCTGCCCTCCAGTCTGCCACACCCTGGGATCTTCCCAGGGAGCTAGGAGCTTGGGGAGAGAGCCTGGGGCTTAGGGAGCTTTGCAGAGTAGATGAGCAGCAGAAAGAGATAATAATTTTTAATTTCCCAGCATTTACTCAGAAAGGTAAACGCTGACTGAGGAACCTGGGGGAGAGGCCAGCACTGTGGTGTCTGCTGCCTGCGGTGCCGGCATCCCACATGGGTGCCAGTTCCAGTCCCAGCTGCTCCACTTCCAATCCAGCTCCCTGCTTATGGCCTGGGAAAGCAGCGGGAGATGACCCACGTGCTTGGGCCCCTGCATCTGCGTGGGGAACCTGGAAGATGCTCCTGGCTCCTGGCTGCAGACCAGCCCAGCTCTGCGTTGCAGCCATCTGGAGAGTGAGCCAGAGGGAGGAAGATCTCTTCCTCTCTCCTCCTCTGTCCCTCACCCTCTGTAGCTCTGCCTTTCAAATACATAAATAAATGTTTTTTTTTTTTTTTAAACATTGACTGAAGACAGTGGGCAGAGCTGAATCTCAGAGTCCTGTTGAGCAAGGTGGCGAGGTGCCTCCCCGGACTGCGGAGCCACAGCGTCCCGCGTGCTGGGCACAAACAAACAAGGCTCCCCCAACTGTCCCCTCGGCTCTGCCAGCCCCTCGGGCATGCACCTGCCCACTCAAACAGCAAATGGCCCGTGCACCCTGCAGTCCCAAGACCTGGTTCCACAAAGACACACAGATACTCAGAGAATGCCCTGATCAGCAAGGGGACACTGGGCAGGGAGCCGGCCTGGCCACACAGGCAGGACCTCAGGACCATCAAGGCCAGGGTGTGTGTGGCACAGTCTCCATCACCGGATTCACCCCCTGGAGATGGAGCCACCCTCGCCACGCCCACAACACACTGACGCCTCCCTCCCGGGTGCAGCGGAGGCGGCAGCCTGAACACTGGCCAGGACGCTCCTGCCTCTTGGCCTGCTCCACACGACTAAGCCCCTCCCATCAGACCAGGGCCCACCTCCCAAAGAACCACTTCCACGCCCTCCCTTCCTCCAATCTCAGGGCGTATCAAGGCGGAATCTCCCGCACAACACAGCCCCCGTCCCTTGTTCCCAGGGTAAAGCCGTAGCCCCTCCGCACCGCCCTCCATCCTGAGACTCACAGCAGCCTCGGCCCAACCCCCAGTGACCTCCGGGGCCATCTCTGCCTTCCTACTCTGCACTGACCTGACGCTGTTCCCGCGGCCACAGCCGAGCACCCACGCGGTCCCCGCTGCCCAGGTGCAGGTGCTCCCAGCCTGCCCTCTGGTCTGGCCCCATCACTGCGGCCTCCTGTCCCCAGTTCTCCCCTGGCAAAGAAAGTCTGTGCCTAAAAAGAAAAAAAGGGAGGTGGGGGGAGGCGGACGCTGTGGCACAGTGAGCTAAGTGTCCGCCTGCAGCCAGCATCCCAGGGCCCTGGTTTTAGTCCCGTTTGCCCCACTTCTGATCCAGCTCTCTGCTGTGGCCTGGGAAAGCAGCAGAAGATGCCCAAGTCCTTGGGCCCTGCATCTGCATGGGAGACCCAGAAGAAGCTCCTGGCTCCTGGCTTCAGATTGGCCGAGCTCCAGCCATTGCAGCCATTTGGGGAGAGAACCAGCAGATGGAAGACCTCTCTCTCTGCCTCTCCCTGTCTGTCTGTAGTCTGTAACTCTACCTCAAGTAAATAAAGAAATCTAAAAAAAAAAAAAATTTAGTCAGTCAGTCTGGGGGCTGGCACTGCAGCATAGCAGATAAAGCTGCCGCCTGCAGTGCCGGCATCCCATACGGGCGCTGTTTGAGACCCGGCTGCTCCACTTCCGATCCAGCTCTCTGCTATGGCCTGGGAAAGCAGTGGAAGATGGCCCAAGTGTATGGGCCCCTACACCTGCATGGGAGACCCGAAAGAAGCTCCTGGCTCCTGGCTTCTGATAGGCTCAGCTCTGGCCGTTGTGGTCGTCTGGGGAATGAACCAGTAGATGGAAGACCTCTCTCTCTCTGTTACTCTTGCAAATAAATTAAATTAAAAAGTCAGTCCATTCCAGGCGCTCCACTACTCTCACCCACTGGCTTGAGAGCCCTCCCAGGCCTGACCCTACCCAGCCTCCAAGCCACCCTCAACCCTATCACACTAACACCCGCTGAACCCCAACCCCTCCACCGCCCCGTACCGGCGGACACCCCCACCCTGTGCCGTTCCCCCCGCTTCCCATCCTGATCTCTGCCTGCCGCAGACGCTGGATAATATCTCGCCTATTGATTCTCACGTGAGCACTTCCCACCATAAACAAAGTGTGTATGAACACGGCCCTCCCTCCACCATCCCTGAAGATAAATATTTGTCTTTGCAAAGCCACGGGGGAAGTTCCCACACGCACACACAGCCCGCGGTCCATGGCAGGTCCACGGCGGGCCACGTCCTTCCCGGGCCTGTCCCCGCTGGGCGCGGGCCTCCGAGGGGGATGGGCGCTCCCGGGAACAAAGGCGATGACCCCAGGAGAGGCAGAGACAGCTGGCAACACTTGCTTTGCTTTTCTTCTTTTGTGTCTTGGGCCTTGCAGCTACAAACAACAGAAATCAAGAGGGCTGATCTGTACCTATTCAGACCCCAAAAGGGTTCAGGCCACAGCACAGAGGGCCCCAGAACCCAGTGCAGAGCGGTGAGGCGGATCTGGGGTGGCCCGGCTCAGCCAGAGTGCAGCCCAGCTGAGACTGAGGGGCCCTGGCTCAGCCTCAGGCGACAGGACCGTCCTTGTTTAAGAGGAAAAGGACTTCCTGTAGGGGGACTGTGCACGCAGCTCCGTGCCCAGAGCCCCAGTCATTCGACTAAGAAGGAGCCAAGACTGTGCACAGCCCCGTCCCACACAGGGCAGTGGACGGACTGGCCGTCAAATGGATTAACCCTCTATCCGCATCTTGGTTTACGAACAAACTGGAAGAATAAAAATCCCAGGAGCCAGCCCTGAAAGCACCACCCTCCGAGGCCCTGAGAGGTCTCCGAGGGCTGGACGGGTTTCACAAGGTCACGTCCAACCCAGCAAGAGAAAGCCACACACGGGCGGGACCTCAGAGGCCAGCAGCGCAAACCTGACAGCAACGGGGCATGCAGACGCCAAAGGGCTCAGACCAGAACGCGCCCAGCACGGCTACAACCACCGGACCCAGGCAGCCACACAAACACCCGTCCACGGCAGAGCCGATAAACAGCAGCGACATCCACACGCAATCACAGGGCCGCCCATGTTTTGTTTCTTCTTTCTCTAAATCCATTTATTTACTTGAAAGGCAAAGAGACAGAGACAGAGAGATCTCCCAGCTGCTGCGCCACTCCTCCAACACCCACAGGGCCAGAGCTGGGCCAGGCTGAAGCCAGGAGCCAGGAGCAACCCAGGTCTCCCACGTGGGCGCAGGGGCCCAACTACTGCCAAGAACTGCTGGTTCCAGAGTGTCCATTCACAGGAAGCTGGGGCTGGGACTCGAACCCAGGACTCCAGTGTGGGATGTGGGGGTCCCAGATCCAACACCCACCCTAACCCCTCCGTCCTGATCTCCACGCTGCTGATGTGCACAGTCAGTCTGCAGAACTTGGAGACCTGCGCTGCAGCACAGGGAGTTAAATCGCTACTGCAGCACTGGCATCCCACGTGGCCACCTGTTCAAGTCCCGGCTGCTCCACTTCCCAGCAGCTCCCTGCTGATGGCCTGGGAAGGCAGCAGAATTTGGTCCAAGTCCTTGGGTCCCAGCACCCACGTGGGAGACCCAGATGAATCTTCTAGCTCCTGGCTTCAACCTGGCCCAGCCCCGGCCAATCAGACCATTTGGGGAGTAAAGCAGCAGATGGAAGATTGATCTCTCTGCCTTTCAAATAAATAAAATAATTATTAAAAAAAAAAAAAAACCTCCTTTCTTTCTTGATGTTACATGTCAGAAAAGAGTTTCCAAAAATGAAGGTCTTCAAAGCAGTTTCAACCCCAAACCCAAACTCCAAATAATGCATGGACACTCAGACTCCTGCGTGCCTGTTGTCACCAAAATTAACACAACCCTCCCCCACCCCCACCCCCACCCCGCAAGCTGGAACGTCTGACATGTGACAGGAGCAGGGACAGAACAGGAGCAGATAGGATCACGGCTCACAGTGGCAGCCAGCCTTGGAAAACAACACAGGGCTGGCGGCAGGAGGCCTCCCGGAAGTGCCCTCCCTGGAAAGTCCACAGCAGCGGTGTGGACGCGCAGGGCGCCCGGCTCGCTCCACCGCAGTTTCTTTGTCAACGCAAAAGCTCTCAAGCAGCGAGGATGACGCCCAGTCCCCCGGAGCGCTTCCAGGCCCCCGAGTAAGACGCAGAAACTCTTCCACTCACTGCCACCGGTCTTGCGAACTGGCACAGGCACTCACGGAGAATGTCTGCAGCCTCTTCCAGGCAGGTATGGTCCATACCCAGTCACCAAAACCCAAGCTCACTTCCCAAAGGGATTGTTATGTTAAGACCAGGAGCTGGTAGCCCAAGGCTGGAAATCCACACGGTTCTATCAGCCAGAGCCTGGTGGATGTTGACATTTCTAAGACCAAACATGAGTCGTTTGCAAACAGGGCCAGTAATTATTTGCAATTCTTCTGGTCCAGGAAAACTGTTTCCCACCCTTTAAAAAAAAAGAAAGAAAGAAAAAGCACTTCTACCATGATGCTAATGACAACCAGGCGGCAGGAGCAGTTTTGGGCTTAGACAGTTGCTTGTGTAGAAACACTGTGCAAATACTCCAACATTGCAGCCCAAAAAAAGACAATCCCCACCAAACAGCGGGAGAAGTGTGAAATTTGCAAATGAGCCCCTGGTTAAACAAAACACCAGTCTGTTCCCAGAGAGCTTGGGGGTGGCCACCTGTTCCGGCCCGGGGGAGGACCGATTGCCAGTGGAAGAAACAATACTGGAGCCACCACGGCCCCCTCTGGGCCCTGGTCCCCACCCTCAAGCCTATATTTAGTCCGCTCTTTGTGGGAAACGTCCCAACCATGCACACAAACAGGCCATGTGGCTGGGCATTCACAGGACCCCAGAGCCTCTCCTGCCTGCGGTGGCATCTGCTCTCCCCGCCCTGCAGTCCCCAGACACAACCCAGATACCCACACACCCCTCCCCGGCCTCGGTCAGCTGCGAGTGGAGAACTCCAGCACCCCCTCCATGGAGGGAGGGGACCCGAAGGACAACGGCAGCCCTGCCCCTGGACGGGCCATCACCGCACCTTGGGAAAGGCACGGCCAAGTGCAGGCTTCCCACACTACCACGCAGGAACCAGAATTCCCCCTGAGCGAGGGGGCACAGGCCATGCACACAAAGCCTTTTACTCACAGCCCCCCCCCCCAAGCAAAAACAACAGATGCTGCAGAGATTAGAGATTAACATCTGTGCCGTGCGTTTTGTTCCTCAGAGAAAGGTACTTAACAAAGGGAAGGAATTATGTAGCTAAGCACCAGATCAGAACCCCAAACCCTGGATTTTAAAAATAACTAAGCCTCATCCGGCTTTGCCAGACTCCACGCTTAAGCGAGGGTACGGGAAGGTTCTGGAGTATTGGGAAGGGGGCAGGGAGGGGGACAGAGGCTTGCTCGAGTGTTTAGAAACATGAGACAAAGCCAAATGAGTAGTTAAAACAAGCCAGAGTGAGACACTATAAACACCTGCGGGGTATACGGAGGTAAAAAAGGATGCAATGATGGGATTTCAGCATAACAAAATAAAAAGTCTGGTTTGGACAGAAAAAAAAGCAGAGGTGGCCGTCCCAGGGCTACAGGTTTTGTTTTGAAGGCTCCTGCAGCTGGCCCTGTGTCCCTTCTGAGTCACTTCCTGCAGGCTCCTCCAATAGCTCTTTGAAGCCACGAGGGACACACAGCTCCCCTCTTTGACAGAAACCCCTTCAGAACACAATGCATCTGGCAGATCACCGCGAGTGAAGACGGAGGACCCCCCAGCTAAATACACAACCAACACTCTCCAACAGACACAAGGAAAATCCACAGGACCACGGCCCGAGGTTCGAAGGACGGGGACAGCAGCAGGTTCCACCTCCTGCTGGGCCATCCTGGCCAGGTCCACCCCCTGTTCACCACTGCCCTGCAACTCAGCCCCTCCGCGCCCCTGGGCTCCTCCTCCACAGTCGCACGGAGACAACGTGAACTCCCAGACACGCAGACTGTGTGCCAGGAAGCAGCCAGATCCCAGGGTGTCCTCACAGCAACCCCACCAAAACCACAGGGCCTTCTGTCCACTGACTGTGGGCGCGGTACGCACGAATGAGCCTCAGGGGCCAGACTGCCATCTGCGACGCCGGCATCCCATACAGGCGCCGTTTCGTGTCCTGGCTGCTCTACCTCTGACCCAGCTCCCTGCTGCTACACCTGGGAAGGCATCAGAAGATGGCCCAAAGTGGGCCCTGCACCCACGTGGGAGGCCTGGAGGAAGCTCCCGGCTCCTGGCTTCAGCCTGGCCCAGCCCTGGCCATTGCAGGGAGTGAACCAGCACAGGGAAGATAACTCTCTCTCTCTTGCAAATAAATAAATAAATCTTTAAAAAAAAAAAAAAAAGTCTCAGCAAGGCCAGAGAACGCCCTCCCCTACAGGTGTGCTTCCTTCTCCAAGGGTGGTCCCCAGACCACAGCATCAGGGTCCCCCAACACCTGCTACAAATGCACACGCCCGGGGCCCCATTCCAGACCTGCACAACCAGCTACTCGGGGAGGGCTGGCGGGGACCCCTCAATGTTCTGTGCTGGCACTCGGCTTTGAGAACCACTGCTCTCAGTGTCACAGCCTGTCTGTCACTCACTGGTCCCTCTCAGATTGATTCCGTATCTCACACTAACTTGCATCCAACACGGCTTTTGCAGATAAACTTGAAAACGTCACCAAGACTTACACAGATCTTTTCCTTCCCCTAGAGAAATCTCTCGGCCCAAGCAGCACGTGTTACTAGTTCTCCTCCAGGTAACCCACCAGATCCGAAAGGTGCCAGCCCTTCACCTGTGTGCACACGGGACAAGTTTCCAAACACCTTCCCGTCTGCCTGAGGATAAACTGTTCACATGCCCGGTGAGGGGCAGGAGGGCCCGGGCAAGGCCAACGGCCAGCAAACAACTGCTGGGCCTCAGACGGATCCGAAATGAGCAAGAGCTGACGCCTGCCCTCTAAGGAAGTGAGTCAAGTGGAGCAGCGGATGCAGTCAAGGCCTGGCGTGGGTGACCCTGCCACAGGCCGGGCACCTCAGAGAGCAGGTGCACCTGTCTCAAGCAAGAGGCACGCAGCTGGACACGCAGTGCACACCGGCTTGGGGGCCTCCCTCGGAGGGAGCCAGCAGGGTAGGAGCATTCACCCTGAGCGGCCCAGGGCCAGCCGATGTTGTTTTTAAGGAGGAGACCCTTGATTACAGCATGAAACAGCACCAACACAGCAGACAGCGACAGAAAACGACATTTATCCCCGGCAGGAAAGAGAGACCTATTTCCCCACACTCACACACTTGCAACAACCAGACTAAAGAAATTTCTTTTTTTAAAGATTTATTTATTTATTTGAAAGTCAGAGTTACAGAGAGAGAGAAGGAGAGGAAGAGAGAGAGAGACAAAGAGAGAAAGAGAGAGAGGTCTTCCATCTGCTGGTTCACTCCCTAATTGGAGTATTGGCCGGAGCTGGGCCAATCTGAGGCCAGGAGCCTGGAGCTTCTTCCAAGAAGGTCTCCCACGTGGGTGCAGGGGCCCAAGGACCTGGGCCATCTTCCACTGCTTTCCCAGGCCATAGCAGAGAGCTGGATCGGAAGTGGAGCAGCCGGGACTCGAACCGGTGCCCATATAGGATGCCAGCACTGTAGGTGGCGACTTTACCCACTACACCACAGTGCCGGCCCCACAAAATTTCTATATGAAAATAAACCTACAGAAGTTTAGGCACAGGAAGCAGCTTTTCCGGGACCATGATAGTCTCAGTTACTCAGGGCATCTCAAAGCCCCGTCATCCTGAGCAGCCTGGGAAGGTCTGCACACGCCACTGTGCCACTGTGAATGGCGGGGCTCCACGTCCATCCGCAAGGCGCTCCAGACCCTGCTCACTGCCACAGGACAGCCTGCCTATACTTTCTGCCCCAGGGCTGCCATCTCCCTTACTGAGTGGACACTGGGGGAGATCTGCAGGTTAAACAGCACAAACTCCACGGAGCAGCTGCACCACGGGGCTAAGTGGGCTTCCAGCCCTGTTCTCCCAGGTCCTACACATGCCAGGGCTGACATCTCCAACAGCCCAGATCACCCCGTGCAAATGTGCCCATGGAGTAAAAGGCACAGCGCCCCCACCGTGGGTCGGGCCAGACCAGGGCACAGCCTGGGCTTCCTCCAGCCAGCCACCTGGGCTGGCTGCTCAGGGCTCCTGCTCAGGTAGAGGCCACACTGGTGCTGCCCGGGAACTAGGACTGTCCCTGCCTGCCTGCATGAGCTGGCCGGGCTACCCTCATGCTGAACTGCGGTGTGCACTTGCTACCAGGGGCTGCAGCGGTACAAGAGCAAGCTTTACTGAACAAGAAAGGCAGCCTGATCCACTCACCTCGACTCCATCCAGACAGACTTTTTTAAGGGACCCCAGTGGGGGCAAAGCCAGCCAAGCCGCTCCGGCGGGAAGCAGGGCGAGCCCCAGGTTCTTCATTTCTGGGCAGGGCAGCAGTGGAGACGATGCAGGCTGCATCTCACAGCACGCCGCGCCCCTCGGGGACACCCCAGAAACCTGACCAGGACCAGCAAGGCAGCCAGAGATCCGGAGGGAAAATTCACCTCCCCGAGCACAGGCTCCTTTTCTGAGGAACCGACGTCACGTCTTTCAGGCCGACAAACAGGATCGCCGGCTTGTTCTCCCTGGGGAATCCTGGGGCAAATGTGTTCAGTTCAGCGCACTGTTTCCGAGATCCCCCAACCCGGTCCCGCTCTGACTCACTCTGAGTTGAGCACTGGCCCCAACACCCTTCCCTCTGACAAGGCTGTGCCGCGCCCCAAAGCAGAATCCCCCAAAGACACAGCAAGCCGGAACAACCCGTGGCACGGCCCAAGGCTGGGATATTGGGCCAACAAGACAAACACTGAGCGGGACTCGCCGCTCAGCGGGAGGGACCCAGCTCTGTACCTGTCCGCACAGATGCCAGGGGCCAGAGGGGCTCTACCACGGAGAGTGACTCCTAAAGGACTTGCTGCCAGGCACTCACACTTAGCTCATCGGAAACGGTTATATTTCAAAGCCCAGAAACACGGACGTTTCGCTGATGTGCCCTGCAGGCCTCCACCCACCTCGGTGATGTTCCGAGCACCTGCTCGGTGACGGCTCCTGACCCGGGGTCGGCGAGCACACAGGTGCACAAATCCCTCCTGCTCGGTTCTCTTCCCATCCAAAAACGCCCGCTTGCCATGACTGGGCAACCCCCTCTGTTTCCAAAACGTCAACAGAGTAGGCAAAGTCACAACCACATCTTACACCCGGCACGGGCAGCGGTGGCTTCATTTTAACAGACTTCAACTTGGTCAGAAGGCGGAGGCATGAGGGCCTGAAGCAGCACTGCTCTGGGAGGTCGGAGGCCTGGGCTCCGTTCAAATGACCCCGTGGCTCAACCCAGGCCCAGAGCGACCTCAGTCAGACGTTCAGGGTCACTGACCTCTCCGAGCCCCTACGGCCTCCACCACAAACTGAAGAATAGAAGCCAGCCCCCTTCTCGCCACATGGCTACAGCTATGTAACGAGACATGAGCCCAGGCTCATCTGTGGTCCGGTCCTGCACATTCGAAAGGTAAGTGTCACTGTCGATAATGGTGCAAAGACCAGAAGAATCCTGTGCGCTTCCTAAGCCTCTCCAGTAACTGCAGCCGTACACAGTAGACATTCCCATTCCTAACAGGAAAACAAGGAGTAACAGCATCCTCAAACCTCCAAACGGATTTGCCCATCGATTCTGAGCCTCATCAAAAACGACAAGGATTCCAGCCCAACTGAGGGCCTCACATCTCATACCGTAAACGCACAAATCAAGCTATCAAAAAAAAAAAAAAAACCATCACTGAAGAACCACACAATTTCTTTTTTAAAGAAGGAAGAAAGAGAAATGCAACCACATCCCCTTGCTAGAAAGTCGACCGGCTCTGCGGGGAGGGCTGCGGGCCCCGATCGAGGAGACGATGACGAGGCGGCCTGAATCACTCCGCGAGAGGTCTGCACGGCAACCAGGCGCTCTCGCCAGGTGTGCCTGGTACCTGGCACCAGCCTTCAAGGTGTTTCATCAGACTGCTGCGCGTGCAGCCAGAGAGCTGGTGAGAGCCGGCACAAACAACCCAGTGCACCTCTCGCCGCTCACACAGCCACCGAGCCTGGGACGCGGATCAGGAGCCTTGGCCTCCCACCCCAAGCCTTGCCCCAGGCACACAGGCCCCAGCTCCTTGAGGAATCCGGAAGCATCTTCCAGCTGCCAATGGGACAGCCAGATGCGTATGGGGCCGCGGGGAGCACTGAGAGCCAGGCCGTCGTCAGCTTGCCGCGATGTCCCCCACCACTCGCTCTCCCGTGGACACAGTCGGCCACGGCCAGCCTGCCGGAGACACGGTTCAAGCCCACGGGGCTACCAAACACCAACATTCACCTTCTCCACCTTCTGGCCATGTTCCAAACCAAAACACTCCGGGTGAGTAGTTCAGACTGCAGCGAGGTGCCAAAGCAAAGCCTTTCGGGGGGAGCCAGTGCCCCCACTCACACGAGGAGGGGAGTGGCACCTTGCCCAGAGCCAGCCTCACCACCCACCCCTGCCGGCCCCGGATCAGCCTCGGCGGCTGTCAGAAGAGGCGGGACAGACCGCCGTACCAGCCAGCCACCCTGCCGGCTGGCTCTCAGCACTGGCCAGCAGCCACGGAGGCCCACACACCACTGGGGGACTGCACACCGGCCTCCGACGCGCCACCTGCTCCCCAGGTGGGTCCTGGTAGGACCAAAGGGACAAAGCAGGGAAAATACGTGAAGCTCAGGAGAGGCACCGGCGAGGCAGAGAGAGAGAGAGAGAGAGAGAGAGAGAGGAAAGGCCGCTGAGCATCCCCTGCAGGGCCACAGCTGCTGGACGTGCTGCCGTGGCCCGGAGGAAAGCTACCAACCCACGACACCTCACACAGGCATGGCAGAGCGAGACCCCTCAGCCGGGGGATCCCCTGCCCTCCAGGCCGGCTGCTGCTCCCATGACCCAGGACTCTGGGTACAAAACACACCGCGGAGGCCAGCGTGTGACCGGCCCTGGACACGATGCTGCCTCTCCACACCAGCTAAGTTCCACAGCTCCCACCTGCCCCGGCAGGCAGTCAGGCCCCGGGGGACAGCTCCGCTCCGCCCCAACACGCTGGCCGGACTCACCTCCAGCAGCAGCGTTTCTCTGCACGCGTCCTAACGTCCAGCAAGGCGCTCGGGCCCCGGCCTGGTCACCCGTCACGGGTGGGGCGGCGCCGACCCCCTCCAGCCGCACTCAGGCACCCAGACACCTTCTCACCCGAGAGACTGCACCGGCCATAATCAAGAGGACGCTGACCAACCCGCCTGCCCCGGCCCGGCGCGCGGCCCGGGGGGCAGGGGCACCGGCGAGCGGCCCCCGCGCGCTCCCCACCGCGCCGTCCCGGCCCTCACCTTCGATGGCGATCACGTGCTCCCGGATCTGGTTCTGCAGCACCGGCTCCTCCACGCGTTCCAGCAGCTCGTAGATGGAGTAGATGTTGGGGTGCACGGACTCGAAGCGCTGGATCTCGGCCCGGATGGCAGCCGAGTTGGCCAGCTGCTGCTGGTAGTTCATGGTGCAGGCGCCGCGCCCGGAGTCGCGCGCCCCCCGCCGCCGCCGCCGCCCCGCGCCCCGGGGCCCGCGGGCCGCCGAGCCCTGGCCGCCGCAGCCCCCGGGGAGCCGGGCCCGCCGGCGGCGGGCGGAGCAGGCGCGAGAAGAAAGGCGCAGGCGGAGCAGGCGCGGGGCCGGCCCGCGGGCTCAGTTCATGGCCGGGACGCGCGGCCGGCGATGAGCGGGCCCCGGCGCCCCGGGTCAGCGGGCCGCCCGGGGAGAGCGCGGCCCCATGGAGCGCGCCGCGGCGGGCGCGGCCGGCCCGGGAGGAGGCTCGCTCGGGCGCCTTCCAGCCCTAGGCGCTGCTGCCCGGCCGAGCAGCCATGAAAGCCCGGGCGGGCGCCGCACCGCGAGCGCCGGGGCCCAGGGCCGCCCCCGGGCAGTGGCCGCGCCGCCCCGAGCGCCCGGCCGCGGCGTGGGTCCGCGCGCGGTGTGCTGCGCCCCCCGGCGCGCCGGGGGCCCCCAGAGCGCCGAGTCCGCTGCGCGCCAGGCGCCGTGCGAGCCGCGGAGACCGCTCTGCGCGCCGCCAGCCGCCCGCCTGCCCGGCCGGCCCCCTCCCCGGCACGCAGGGCCCCGGCCCACGTCCGCCCCGCCCCCGCCCGCGCGCTCGCCGCCCTCCGGCCGCTGCCGCCGCCGCCGCCGCCGCCGCTGCGTCCTCCTCGGCGCTTCCCAGCGCGCCGGATCCCGGGGAATTGCGCCAGACCCCGCCCCGCGCCGCCTCGGGGCTTCCTGGGACTTGTAGTCCGCGCCGCGGCTGCGCCCGAGCCGGGCCGCGGAGAGGGGGCGCGCGCGGAGCCTGCGGTGCGGGGCGCCGAGCTCTCCCGCGGGCGCACCCGCGCGCGCCCCGCTCGTGTCAGCCCCGCGCTGGCGGGGAGGCGGCGCGCCAGGGTCCCCGGAGCTGGTGCGGAGCCCCCGCCGCTCCCCAGCTGCCTGCCTGCCCCGCGGGGACACTGTGGACGCGGCTGCGCTGCTCGCTTGTCGGGAATGAGATTTCTTCCCGCGGGCGAGTGCGTGCGGGTTTGGGCAGGGATGCGAGGCGCCGCGGAGCCCCCTCGGAGGCCGCTCGCGCGTCCTTGTCCATCGAAAACAATTTGGGGACGCGCTGTGCACGGCGAGCTTGGGACCCCGCGCACGGACCGCACTGCAGCGGCGGCCCCAGCCAGCCGAGGGCTCCACTCGCGGCCGGGGCCCACTAGCGCGCGGCCCCGCGGGGCTCGGGGCCTTTGGCCACACAGCTAGGTCCGCGGGGCGCCCCCAGGTTTCCAGGGGGCCTGACGGAGGCCCTCGCGGTGCCCCGACCCCAGGCACCCGCGGGCCTTCGTGCGCAGCCGTCTTGCCGCCGGCTCCGGGCAGAGTTCGCGGCTACCACCGGGAAACGCCGCGGGCTCAGCGCCAGCGCGGGACCGAAGCTGCGCGGCCACGCCTCCTCCTCCACCCGTTCTCCCCGGGGCTCTCTGGTTTCTGGGTGCCTTTTCCGGCTCCTTTTGGCTCCCCTAGCCCTAAAGCTGGGGGCTCCCGGGGCGCATCCGCAGGCTGCTTCTCGCTTGTTTGCTCTGCTCCCTGATGACTGTGGTCGATGAACCTCCGCTTTTTAACTTGAGTCCAGACCCCCCCCCTCCCCCGCCCCCGGCTTAACAAGCCCACATCTGCCTCCGCTCTTGAATGGGGATCCTGGTTTCAGCCCCTCCTGGCTCAGGCTGAGCACTGCTGCCCCTCTCCCAGCTCCTCCCACCCCATTCCAGCTCAGGCTGAAAACCTGGAGTCCTTTCCCCATCTCGCCCCTTCTCTCCCAGATAGTGTGGCTCCATCTTCAGGGGGTCCAGAGCCCCACAGCTGCCCACCGGGGGCTAGCACGTCCCTCACCTGGCCCCTGGTGACTCCTCAGAGGAGGAGGCCCGGCTCCCAGAGCTTGACGGGCATCAGCCAGGAGCGCCCATCGGGAGCGGAGCACTCCGCTTTTCCCCTCGCAGGTGAGCCTGCCCAGGTGCTGTGGGTGCTGGCAGAAGCCGCGAGACTCCCGGGGTCCGGAGCATAGAGGAGCCGCAGCCGGAGTGTCTGCTTTGCTGTTGGCCAGTTCATGGAGCTCCAGGGCCCACGGGCCAGCATGAGGCCCAGTGAAACCCTGACCTCTCTGCAACCTAGGAGATGCAGCCTGGGCACCAAGAGCCCCAGTCTGCTGCCTGCCCCCCGCTCCCCAAGGAGACACATCTGAGCCCCGGGCTGCCTGCCCTGCACATGCCCACGAGAGACAGGCCAGACTAGGCAGCTCCCAGGTGCGCACAGTGGACAGGCCCTCGCAGGCTTGCTCCCCCAGCCGTGTGACTTGGCCAGCAGGCGACCATCCGCTCACGGTTCTGGAGGCTGGAAGTTCAGGGTCGCGGCGCTGAACGGGTTGGCTCCTCCTGACGCCCATCTGCTGGGCTTGTCCGTGCCGTCTCTCCTCTGTGTCTGCATCTCAGTCTCTTCTTAGAGATGTAGGCCCCCAGCTGTGTGGGGCCTCGTTCCACCATAATCACCTCTTTAAAGGCCTGCATCCAGCTGCATTCCCATTCTGAGAAACTGGGGATCTGGACGTCAGTGTAGAGTTTGGGTGGACGCGATTCAGCCCATGGCTGCACCAGCCGGGCCTCCCGGCTCTTCCTTGGATACCCAGCCCTGCTGCCCCTGAGGTTTAGTGACTGCTGTCCCCTCATCAGGAAGACTGTTCCCGCAGCACCTCTGCCAGCTTGGTCCCTTCCTCCATGTGTCCACTCCTGCGCTACCCTCTCAGTGAGTCCTCCCCCCAGCCCCGGCCCCGACACCTTAGCTAAGGGAGGCCTCATCCTGTCTCCTTCCTTGCTGTGGTGGAAAATGCCCACATCCTACTCCCTGAAGCTACTAAACGTGTCTCCTCACATGACAAGATTGATCGATTGATTTGAAAGGCAGAGTTTCAGGGACACGCGCGTACACACACACACACACACACAGAGGAAGAGAGAGAGAAATCTTCCATCCCCTGGTAAATTCCCCCAAATGGCCAGACCAAAGCCAGGAGCCAGGAGCTCCATCCAGGTCTCCCACATGGGTGCAGGGTCCCAAGTACGTGGGCCGTCTTCTGCTGCTTTCCCAGGCTCATTAGCAGGGAGCTGGATTGGAAGTGGGCTGGGCTGGCCAGGACTCCAACCAGCACCCACATGGGACACCAGCATCACAGGAGGTGGCTTAACCGGCCCCACCAGCTGGCCCCTGCAGATGGGAGTGAGTTAAGGACGTAAAGATGGAAAGATTGTCCCAGGTGATCTGGGCGGGTCCACCGGAGTAAACCATCAGGTTACACAGAGCTCGTGAGTTCCCAGTGGGAACTTGGGCAGAGTCAGAGAAGCACGCGTGAGGACAGATGCAGGGGTGCAGGGAGAGAGAGGGAGGGGGAGAGAGAGAGAGAGAGAGAGAGAGAGAGAGAGCGCATCAGCCAAGGCGTGCAGGCAGCCTGCAGAAGCTGGAAAAGGCACAGAAATGCATTCTCTCCTGGAACCTCCTGAAGCAGCACAGCCCATCAGCCCACCTGGGACTCTGACCTCCCGACCTGCAGTCCCTGAGCTGGTGTCTTTTTTTTTTTTTTTTTTTTTGACAAGCAGAGTGGACAGTGAGAGAGAGAGAGACAGAGAGAAAGGTCTTCCTTTGCCATTGGTTCACCCCTCAATGGCTGCTGCGGCAGGCACGCTGTGGCTGGCGCACTGCGCTGATCCGATGGCAGGAGCCAGGTGCTTCTCCTGGTCTCCCATGGGGTGCAGGGCCCAAGCGCTTGGACCATCCTCCACTGCACTCCCTGGCCACAGCAGAGAGCTGGCCTGGAAGAGGGGCAACCGGGACAGAATCCAGCGCCCCCACTGGGACTAGAACCCGGTGTGCCGGCGCCGCAGGCGGAGGATTAGCCTAGTGAGCCACGGCGCAGCCACAAGCGTGTGCTAATTTGTCATAGCACTAGCAGGAAACTAACACTTGCTTTGTTTTTGCGTAGCACTGCCCCCCCCCCCATGAACTCACTGTGCTTATCTTGGTTATGGCCCGTGTTCCCCACAAAAACGTGCAAAACTCGATGAGGATCAGGATTTTTGTCTGTAACAGCACCTGGTACACAGGAAGTGCCCAATAAGCGTCACCAGAACGGCTGCCCCCATTGCCTTGTAAGTGCCAGGAAGGCAGCGGCCCTACCTACCTCTTTTGCAGGTGCATCGCAATGCACCAAGCACTCAGTGATTAAGAACGAGAAGGATGGCACCTACAGGGAGGGCTTCTCTCTCGCCTTCCTGGCATTATTAAACACTCAGTAAGGGCTACTGGGCCCAACAGAAGCCTCTGCAGCCACAGGGGATGCAGTGGTCCTCACGAAGAGATGGCTGCAGATTCATGTCCTGTGAGCCTGGCCAAGACTCTGGCCACGTTTTCTGTGGCCATCCTTTAGGGCACTGCAAGTTGTGTGGAAGCCCTGCTGCTGGAGAAAGCTGATGCCCAAAGTGGAGAACCTGTCCTGTCACTAGCGGTGTGGAAGGCTGAACGTCTGCGTGCTCACACCACTCCTCCATACATCCATTCGTCCCACCACTTGCCTGGACATTCTGCAAGTTTCTATGAGCCCCTTTATTGCTGACCCACACCAGGTGCTGTGTTCCAGGATTGCCTGCCTAGGATGAGTCTGCAACCCTCCATGGAGCTCACGTGCATGGCCTTCAACGTGTGAGCTACACAAACTGTTCTGGTACTGATTAGAAGTGTGATCTGGGGCTGGCGCTGTGGCTCACTAGGCTAATCCTCCGCCTGCAGCACCAGCACACCGGGTTCTAGTCCCGGTTGAGGCGCCGGATTCTGTCCCGGTTGCTCCTCTTCCAGGCCAGCTCTCTGCTGTGGCCCAGGAGTGCAGTGGAGGATGGCCCAAGTGCTTGGGCTCTGCACCCCATGGGAGACCAGGAGAAGCACCTGGCTCCTGGCTTTGGATCAGTGCAGTACGCCGGCCGCAACGGCCATTGAGGGGTGAACCAACGGAAAAAGGAAGCCCTTTCTCTCTGTCTCTCTCTCTCACTGTCCACTCTGCCTGTCAAAAAAAAAAAAAAGTGTGATATGGGGTGGATATTTGATGCAGCAGCTTAGATGCCTCTTGGGATACCCACGCTGGCGTGCTGGGTTCAATCAAGTTCCAACTCCATTCCCGACTCCAGCTTCCTGAAGAAGTGCACCCTGGGAGGCAGCAGGGTTCCTGCCACTCGTGTGGGAGAGCTGGACTGAGTTCCCGGTTCACAGTTTTATCCTGCCCAGCCCCAGCTGTTGCAGGCCTTTGAAGACTGAACAGAGGATGGGAATGCCTCTCTCTCTCTCTCTCTCTCTCTCTCCCTCCCTCCCTCCCTCCCTCCCCCTCTTCCCTCTCCCTCTCTCTCTTTCTCTTCCTTTCAAATAATTACAGTGAGTAATTTTTAAGATGTGAATTAAGGGCTATTCTGCTAGTGTCCAGCCACAGTTATGTATGGTCTCCTAAAGGACAGCGGTGTGTGTCCTGTCCTCCCCAGGAGTAATTTCACAGCCACCACGCCAAACAACAAAATGCCCCCACCCCCCAAAGCTGCAGCACTGCCCCCCCACAGCCCACAGCCAATCCACCTCAGTGTCTCTAAGAAACCTTTTATTTAATTTTTAAAGATGAATTTATTTATCACAAAGGCAAAGTGAGAGAGAGAAGCAGGGAGACACAGAGAAAGAGAGAGATCTTCCATCTGCTGGTCCACTCCCCAAATGTCCGCAACAGCAAGGGCTGGGCCAGGCTGCAGCCAGGAGCCAGGAATCACGACCTGGTCACCCACGTTGGAGGCTGGAACCCAAGTACTAGGCTCATCACCCACTGCCTCCCAGGTGCATTAGCAAGAAGCTGGACTGGAGCAGCGGGCACTCTGATATGGGATTCAGGTGTCCAAGCAGTGGGGTAACCCACCGCTCCCCAGTGCAGCCCTCTAAGGGGTGGTTTAGAAACTGGAGAAAGCTGTCGCTCCCCCTCTTCGTGGAGGAACGACACAAGACCCTGCGCTGTTCTTTTGTCTGCTTGGCCTTCCCCGGGTTTGCTGCTGGTTCTTCCCGGGTTGGCTACCGACCCTTCCACCTCCGTGGAAGGGCGGTTCCCCCTGCCACTTTCCCCACTTCCGCGGGGGAGCGGCACACCGCCGGCCGGCTCTCTCGGGGGCTGCTCAGGTGTTCCTTCAGATAGATGTTCCTGGTGCATGTTGTCTCTCTCCTCCTTTATAGTCCTCTTCCACCAATCCCAACTCTGCTACCCACACGCCGAGTACGCTGCTCTCCTCCAATCAGGAGCGGGATCAGCTCCTGCAGGTTACTGGTTGAACTGGAGGCAGCTGTGTAAAAGTTGTTTTTACTCCTCTCCCAGCGCCATATTGTGGGAGAGCAGATGCATAGAATAAGTCTTAATTCCAGTAACTTAGTCTAGTCCGAGTTGCTCCCCACAGAAAGCCTCGTGTATCTCTGGACTTCTGTGTGCGTCACACATTTGCCTGGGCTGGAGCTGATTCCTGTGCGCTCTCTCCCTTCACCATGAGCCCCAGAGATGTGTAGTTGACATCGCAAGGACTGTAACAGGCAGACCTTGCCGCCATCCGCAGGTCTCCATTCTCCCAGCAGTGGGTGGGGAAGGTGGGCTCTAGGGTCTCAAAGGCTTTGGATGCCTGGCAAAGGCGGGTTAGGGTCGTGGGGGGCAGGAGAGGAGACAGAAGAATTCAGGAAGTGCCAAGGATAAAATACCCCTCTCCCCTGTTTGTCTCCTCTCCTGGGACACAGGGAAGACCAGAGCCCCCCAAGTGTGTTTGCGCCTTCATAGTTTGAGCCTTCAAGGATTGATAGTTATCAAAGCCACCTGCATCAGTTAGCTTTGCCCACAAAAATGCCACAAAACGGACACTGACTCTCAGCAGCACATGACGTCAAGCCTTTATTAGGCTCACGGTTCTGGATCAGCAGAAAGCAGCAGATGGAGGCTGGGCTCTGCTGAGACATTCAGTCCGTGGAGTTCACGTTCTCCTCCACCCACTGCTGGACTAGACCGGGCCTGTCCATCTCTTAATGATGGCGGACGTGTGAGAGAACAGCCCGGGGGAGCTAGTGCATTCCACGTGTCACCCACATGTTTACTGATGTCTCCTTGGTCAAAGCCAGGCACAAGACTGAGCCCAGAGCCTGGGGAAGGGAAGTGCACCCTACACACAGCAGGAGGGCTCCGTAGTGGTGCAGGGCAAAGTGTGGGTGGATTCTCCAGACCCTGGGGGGCAGTGCAGAGCAGGCTCCTAGTCCCGTCTGCCGCACCATCTTGGGCCACGCAAGCGAGCCGTAGGTTGCAATCACACTCCTCACTCAGTTGATTGGCCCACTGCAGAGTTCAGTGACGTCTTCCAAGGTGGTGGTGCGTATCGGACGAGACAGGTGTGCCTGTGCCTTGTCAACCACAGGCTAGTCAGGCGGTGGAAAGCTGGGGGGTTTTCTACCTGCAAGGGACAGATTCCACCACCTGACGCATGCAGTCAGCAGTCATTCCTGCCTCAAGAGCTAGGGTCAACCTTCCCAGGCTCTAAGTGTTTTGCTGCACTTCTTCATGGGAAGCGACAGAGAGGCAGGTCCTGTTTTCTACCTGTGGGCAGGGATGCACAGTGTTTTAGTTTTCTTTTTTAAAATAAAATTTTTATCTATTTATTTAAAAGGCAGAGTGACAGAGAGAAAAGGAAGAGAGAGAGAGAGAGATCTTCCATCCACTGCTTCACTCCCCAAAATGGCTGCAATGGCCAGGATTGGTCCAGGCCAAAGCCAGGAGCTGGAAACTCCATCCTGCTCTCCTGTGTGGGTCTCAGGCACCCAGGGCCTGGGTCCTCTCCTGCTGTTTTCTCAGCAGCAGGGGGCTGGTCAGAAGCAGGGCAGGATGAACTCAAAGTGATGCCTGATACAGGGTGCCGGCATTGCAAGCACCTCAGTGGCTTAGTTTTCCATTGATCCCAATGAGGTGAGTGGCTTAAACACAAAGGTACATCCTCAGGTTGTGAAGGTCGGAAGTCTGGCTCAGGGCTCCGCAGGCTAACCCCGAGTTGTTTGCAGGGCTGCATGCTTTCTGTGGAGCCTCCCGGATAGTCCAGAGCAAGCTACTGCTTCAAGGTCATCTGAATGGCGTCCTCAAGTGCACCTGCAACCTTCCTCCCCCTGCCACGTAAGGTACCATATCCCAGGGTTCCAGGGGCGAGGACGTGCACGTCTTTGGTGGGGAGGGCGCTGTTGTGCCTGTGACACATGTAAGATCCATCGCCACTATCCCTTAAGCCTCTACTGTCTGAGTTTATCCAGTGCCATCACAGCTGCCTTTAAACCCACGTCTGCACTTAACTGGAGAAAAAGTCAAAGGAGACATTAGATGGCCAGAACCAGCCTCCAACCCGTTCACACCCCCTGGGAACTCACAAGCTCCGTGTAACCTGATGGGCCACCAACAGGGTCCGAGTCCCGGCACAGGACCCCACGCACACGCTCCACTGTCATGGGAAACAGAAACACAGATGAACACAGTTGTAAAGGTTTCCTGCTGGGGCCGGTGCTGTGGCACAGTGGGTAAAGCCGCCTCCTGCAGCACTGGCATCCCATATGGGCACCATTTGCATCCTGGCTGCTCCACTTCCGATCCAGCTCTCTGCTATGGCCTGGGAAAGCAGTAGAAGATGGCCCAAGTGCTTGGGCCCCTGCACCCATGTGGGAGACCTGAAAGAAGCTCCTGGCTCCTGGCTGTGAATTAGCGCAGCTCCGGCCATTGCAGCCATCTGGGAATTGAACCAGCAGATGGAAGACCTCTCGCTCTCTCTCTGCCTCTGCTTCTCTGTAGCTCTGCCTTTCAATAAATAAATAAATCATTAAAAAAAAGGTTTTCTGCTTTCATTTCTTTGCATTGACATTTTTAGGTCAGGGCTTATTTGTAGGATTAAAAAGAATATCTTGGGGCCGGTGTTGTGGTGTAGCGGGTAAAGCCGCCGCCTGCAGTGCCAGCATCCCATATGGGCACCCATTTGAGACCCGGCTGCTCCATTTCCAATCCAACTCTCTGCTATGGCCTAGGAAAGCAGTACAAGATGGCCCACGTCCTTGGGCCCCTGCACCTGTGTGGGAGACCCAGAAGAAGCTCCTGGCTCCTGGCTTCAGATCAGCACAGCTCCAGCCGTTGCAGCCAACTGAGTAGTAAAACAGTAGATGGAGGAAGGCCTATCTCTCTCTCTCTCTCTCTCTCTCTGTCTCTCCTTCTCTCTCTGTGTAACTCTGACTTTCAAATAATAAATACATCTTAAAATGAAATAAAAATAAAATAAATTAAAAATAAAAAAATAAAAATGACCTCTTCCCCAGGCCGGCACTGTGCTATAATGGGTAAAGCCACTGCCGGCAACACCAGCATCCCATATATGGGTGTCCAATCGAGACCCGGCTGCTCCACTTCCAATCCAGCTCCCTGCTGATGGCCTGGGAAAGCAGTGGAAGGTGGCCCAAGTCCTTGGGCGCCTGCACCCACATGGGAGACCCAGATGGAGTTCAGGGCTCCTGACTTCGGCCTAGCCCTGCCCTGGCTGTTACGGCCATCTGGGAGTGAAAGACCTCTCTCTGTCTCTCCCTCTCTCTCTCTGTAAGTCTGACTTTCAGATATATAAATAAATCTTTTTTTTTTTTTTTAAATAAAAAGAGCATCTTCCTGGTATGTAAGCTAAATGAGCAATTGTACTATTTGGCTTAAAGTTAGTTTATAAAGGAATCTCACATTTATTGGATATCACTAAAATTGATGTAATAGACTATATATGGCTTTTATTAAGATTATTGAAATCTCACTACAAATGCAAATAATTCCTGATTGAAGTCTGAGTTTTTAAAAGTTCCATTTGAGGGGGCTGGCTCTGTGGCACAGCAGGTAAAGCCGCCACCTCCAGTGCCGGCATCCCATATGGGTGCTGGTTTGAGTCCCGGCTGCTCTGCTTCCTATCCAGCTCTCTGCTATGGCCTGGGAAAGGAGTGGAAGATGGCCCAAGTCCTTGGCCCCTGCACCCATGTGGGAGACCCAGAAGAAGCTCCTGGTTCCTGGTTTCGGATCAGTGTGGCTCCAGCTGTTGCAGCTGATTGGAGAGTGAGCCAGCAGACAGAAGACCTCTTTCTCTCTCTGTGCCTCTCCGATCTCTGTGTGACTCTGTCATTCAAATAAATAAATAAATCTTTTAAAAAAATAAAAGTTCCATTTGAGAGGCAGAGGGTAATTGGAGAAAGAGACAGGAAAGACAGAGAGCTCCCAGCTGCTGGCTCATTCCTCAAATGTCACAGCTGGGGCTTGGCCAGGTCAAAGCCAGGAACCCGATCCAGGCTTCCACGTGGGTGGCAGGGAGCCAACCACTTGAGCCATCACCTACACGTTGCCTCCCGGGGTCTGCATTAGCAGGAAGCTGGAATCAAAGTGGAGCTGGGAAGACGCAGGCACTCGTGTGAAATATGGGCGCCCCACATGCAAATTCTAATCTTCCAAATGTCTCTACAGTGGGGTGCAGGTCCTGAGGTCATTCAGAAGGCTTTAGGGTCGACAAAAGGTGGGAAGGTGTGAATTAGAGCTCATGGGATGGGGTAAAGGAAAACTGAACACCGGACACCATTTTTACTGAAAATTCACAGGTCATGGTCATGTTATGCCTGGTCTCTGGCTGGTCACAGTTGTCTCACGCCTGGTCTCTGGTCATGGCTGTGTTATGCCTGGTCTCTGGTCATGGCTGTCTCATGCCTGGTCTCTGGTCATGGCCATCTCACACCTGGTCTCTGGTCATGGCATTCTCATACCTGCTCACTGGTCATGGCTGTGTTATGCCTGGTCTCTGGTCATGGCCGTCTCACACTTGCTCACTGGTCATGGCTGTCTCACGCCTGGTCTCTGGTTGTGGCCATCTCATGCCTGGTCTCTGGTCATGGCCATGTTATACTTGATTTCTGGTCATGGCTGTCTCACACCTGGTCTCTGATTGGTTGTGCTCATCCCACATCTGGTCTTTTCCCATGGGCCCCAGCTCCCTACCCCTTCCCTTACCCTCCTCACTCCTGAGGGCAGGTGTCCCCTGTTCCACAGCGTCTACCCTCTTGAATTTCAGGGAGGAATTCACCCCAAACATGACACTCTATGATACGCAGCTTTCCACTTTGGATAAGGGTGCAGGGT
The DNA here is from genome assembly GCF_964237555.1 of Oryctolagus cuniculus. Taxonomy (NCBI): domain Eukaryota; kingdom Metazoa; phylum Chordata; class Mammalia; order Lagomorpha; family Leporidae; genus Oryctolagus; species Oryctolagus cuniculus. The sequence continues at coordinate 4,372,138 of NC_091434.1, forward strand.
AGGAAAAATCAGTCAACTGCCACATTTTTCCTACCTGAAGGAGCGTTCCCCAGAGCTGAGCTGTACGGGTGATGACTCCCACACAGGTTGGGAGATCATCCCTACCAGTGGGTAGAATGGGCTGGACAGGATATCGGGGCATCACAGGTGGAGGAGCCGGCACTGTCCAGGGGTAACCATGGCTCCAGGAAGCCTGTCTATGGGTGAAGCGGGGAGGGTGCACAGCTTCTCCGAGGACAAGGGTGGAGCAGAACTCCCTCCTGCCTCCCGCCGTGTCCTGGAGTCCCCACAGTGCAGCAGCCTCCCTCGGGGTAACACAGCATCACAAGCCTAGCGACTTAAAGAACACATCTTTATTCTCTTACAGATCTGCAAGGCAGGGAGTCCTGACAGAGATACAATGAAGATGCCGGAGAGCCAGGGCTCCTCTCTGGGGGCTTGAGGGGACAAAGGGCTCCCTGGAGCTGCACAGCTTTTAGGGGCCACCTGTGTTCCTGGTCTCAAGGCCCTGCTGCCTGCTCCAAGCATCTTGCAATCTCTCTCTGTGCCTCCAGCCTCCCTCTTTCACCAGCAATGCCCCCGAGCCCCTGGGGTAATCTGGGCAAATCCCCCATCTCGAGATCCTAGTATAATCAGATCTGCGTAGTCCCATGGTCAATTTTCACAGGTGCTAGGAGTTAGCACGTGGACATCTTTGGGGGGCCTTTGTTCTGCCGATGGCACGCTGAGCGTGCAATAGAGATGGGCACGCATTTTGCATATTTCAACGAAATGCATCACAGGGCGTCCTTTGGATATACCCACACCTACAAATTCTTAGTGACAGACTAACCAGAAACCAGCCTGTCTGTGGAAAATTCGAGCACCATGGGCTTCCTCATTTTAATTTAAAGCAGGGATTTAATTTAATGTTTTAGAATCTAGTCAATGAAATACATGGGATTAGGAAGGAAACCAGTTACATTAAAATGCAATTTTCAAGATACTTAACGGTGCAATACAAGAATATATGTGCTTCTTTATTAACAGATTAATTAACAAGAGGTAACAGATAGTCTACTCATTACTGTAATTTTGAACAATGTTGTGAGATATTTGCGATATCCAAATGTGGTAGCAGTCCCAGATGCTGCGAGTCCTGGGATTTGTCCTCCACCTTCCTGAAGGAGACGCAACATTTCTTTTCTTTTCTTCTTCTTTTTTTTTTTTTTTTTTGACAGGCAGAGTGGACAGTGAGAGAGAGAGACAGAGAAAAAGGTCTTCCTTTGCTGTTGGTTCACCCTCCATTGGCTGCCGTGGCTGGCGCACTGCGCTGATCTAAAGACAGGAGCCAGGTGCTTCTCCTGGTCTCCCATGGGGTGCAGGGCCCAAGCACTTGGGCCATCCTCCACTGCACTCCTGGGCCACAGCAGAGAGCTGGCCTGGAAGAGGGGCAACCGGGACAGACTCCGGCGCCCTGACCGGAACTAGAACCTGGTGTGCCGGCGCCGCAAGGCGGAGGATTAGCCTAGTGAGCCGCGGCGCCGGCCAGGAGATGCAACATTTCAATTAGTCTGAGTGAAATGAGAAGTCTGAGTGCTTTGCCAGTCAAGTTCATGGACTACCTGGTTCCAGAACTCAGCCCCAAGGCAGTGCCTGGCCCAGGAAAAGGGTTTGGGTCTTCACAGACATGTCTTCAAAAAAAGATTTATTGATTTACTTAAAAGGCAGAGTTACAAAGAAAGAGGGAGAGGGGCTGGCGCTGTGGCATAGTAGGTTAACACCCTGGCCTGAAGTGCCGGCATCCCATATGGGCACTGGTTCTAGTCCTGGCTGCTCCTCTTCCAATCCAGCTCTCTGCTATGGCTTGGGATAGCAGTGGAAGATGGCCCAAATGCTTGGACCCCTGCACCCACGTGGGAGACCCAGAAGAATCTCCTGGCTCCTGGCTTCGGACCAGCACAGCTCCAGCAGTTGCGGCCAACTGGGGAGTGAACCAGCGGATGGAAGACCTCTCTGTCTCTACCTCTCTCTGTAACTCTGTCTTTCAAATAAATAAAATAAATCTTAAAAAAAAAAAAAAAGAACATCATGGAACATGCACTCTGAAAGGGACCTCACCTTCCCCTCCACACCCCGAGGAGGAAACAGGCCACACAGGTGACACGACACGTCCAGCCGGGCACTGTCCCCTTGGAAGCTGACGCCAGAGCAGAGCTGAGCCCAGCCTGTGAAGCTACCCAAAGCTGAATCTGACAGCAGTGGAAGTCAGAGGGCCACTGACCCCAAAGGCTTGTGGGGTAGCATAGGCAGGAGCAGGGGGCGGGGCTGGCCCCAGGACTCAGGAAGAGGAAGGGAGGGGCTGTGCCCCTTGTCTGATGGAGCACAGCTGCTCCCCGCCCCCCACAGTCTCCCTGGATTCAAATGCAAGCGGTGGGCAAAGACTCAGCCTTTCAACACGGCCTGCAAGCCACCTTCTGCTGTCGAGAGAGAACGCTGGTGCCTGCTGGTGTCAGCTGTGGGGCCCGGGTCTGGCGTTCGCACGTCCTCCCCGGGCCGAGCAGCCTCTGAGGCGGGTATTTAGAGCGACACACGCTCTCACCGCTCTGCACTCTCCTTCTGTGTATCAAGTGCGAAGCCCCGGATCGTTCTCGGCGTCTGAGTTCTTCTCTCCTAAAAGGGAGATTAATTTGCTGACACACACTCTGCGAACTGATTAAAAGCTGCTCTCACACACATCGCTCCGGCTAATAAAGCCGACACTGAGAAATCAGAGGCAAATGAGTCGTTTACAGACGCTTTAGAAATTGGATAATCGCCCGCCGGATCCTGCAAACTGAGAAACGGCTTCAGAACGGCTGTGTGGAGGCAGCTCCACGGAGCTTCTGTAACGTTTGCCAACTTGGCTTTTCTCTGTCGGATGCTTTCGGGACCATCTCTGGACTTCAGCTTTGCTTTGCTTTATGGGGCTCCTATGGAACGATAGGGTTGGACACGCTGGGTAGACGGTGCCTTTGGACGCTCCCCCCTGGCCGGCGCACGCGCCCAGCAGAGACAGCACGGAGGGCTGCTCCTGTAGTGTTCTCTTGTTTCCAAATACAGACTCAGCGTAAATATTTACGGAACTGCCACTGGACACCTCTCAGCGTTATCTCAGGTGACCTTCTGTGACCTTGCCAGGAGCTGATTGTGTCCCCACATACATCCCCTCCCCCAAGGGGGGGGGCAGTGACTCGCTGAAGGCGGGAGGTGATGTTCAGAATCCACAGCTGGGTTCCCTGCCTGTGAGTCCCTGTGCCTCCAGCCAAGCTCGCTTCTAGCAACACAGCGACTACACGGCATCAGCGGGGCCACAGAGGCACTTTTTCTATCTCCTTAAACATTGTTTGGATTTTTAAAAAATTTGTATTTATTTATTAATTTGAAAGGCAGAGTTACAGAGAGGCAGAGACAGAGAAGAGAGAGAGAGAGAGAGAGAGAGAGAGAGGGAGAGAAAGGTCTTCCATCCGCTGGTTCACTCCCCAGGATGGTCGCAACGGCCGGAGCTGTGCCGATCCGAAGCCGGGAGCAAGGAACTTCCTCCAGGTCTCCCACACGGGTGCAGGGTCCCAAAGACTTGGGCCATTTTCCACTGCTTTCCCAGGCCATAGCAGAGAGCTGGATCGGAAGTGGAGCAGCCAGGACTCGAACCAGCATCTGCCTTACCGGCTACACCACAGCACCAGCTCCTAGATTTCTTACGAATACTTAGTGTTTGTACCTCCCATTCTAACTTTAGATCAGAGAACGTGCAGCGTTTGTTTTTCTGTGTCTGGCTTCTCTCACTTAACACGGTGTCCTCCAGTTCATCCGTTTTGCTGCCGATGATGGGATTTCATGCTTTTTTGTGGCCACATCATACTCCACTGTGCGTGCACTCCACGTGCAGAGGGAGCCGTCACAGATGGCACGTGTACCCCGCGGGCTTCCTGCAGTGCACTCCTGCTCCCCTGGCCGGGCTCACTCGTCTTCGCACGAGCCCGTGATTCAGGCTGAGTCTGACGCAGCCGGCTCGATGCCACCAGCCACAGTCCCTCTGCTCCCCCTGTGAGTGGGCACCGCGGAGGAGCCACTAGCAGGAGCCCCAGGGCTCCACACCACACTGGTCATCCTGCTGGCCACTGGCTGTCACTCTACATCTACTCCAGGAACCCAAGTGTGCCTTTGAGGAAGAAATGGCAGCCGGTCGTTTGCAAATGGTCCCTCTCTTTTCTCAAAGGCAGTCAGGCTGGTTCCATGGGGTCCCTGTTCCCAGGGACTGCTCGGGCAGGGGGCAAAGTCTCCAGACATGGGGCCAAACCACCCAGTCCTGACACAAAGCTCCACTTCTACTAACCTGCAAGGTCCCCCTTCAGGTTCCTTTGGAGGGGGAGCTAAGAATTAGGAGGATTGGGTGTCCACATGCTTCTTAGACAGTCACCTCTACCCAGAGTGCGCGACGCTCACACCACACGGCACATCCTCCTGGACTTCCGTCATCTCTGGATTCATTGTGATACCTGATACAGTGCAACTGCTATGTACAGAGCCGTCACGCTGCAGCAGTTAGGGAATACTGACAAGAAAAGTCTGTGCACGATCACTAAGGACGCGACCACCACAGGCTCAGTCAGCACAAACAGGACAGGAGCAAGCAACGCTCCAGCCACAGGTATCAGATGTGTGAGACAGCTGGACCCTGCCTGGGGCAGGGGGAGGGGGAAGGGGGCCACCTGAGGCAGGGGGAGGGAGAAGGGGGCTACCTGGGGCAGGGGGAGGGAGAAGGAGCTACCTGGGGCAGGGGGAGGGGGAAGGAGGCCACCTGGGGCAGGGGGAGGGGGAAGGAGGCTACCTGGGGCAGGGGGAGGGAGAAGGGGGCTACCTGGGGCAGGGGGAGGGGGAAGGAGGCTACCTGGGGCAGGGGGAGGGGGAAGGGGGCTACCTGGGCAGGGGGAGGGGGAAGGGAGCCACCTGGGGCAGGGGGAGGGAGAAGGGGGCTACCTGGGGCAGGGGGAGGGAGAAGGGGGCTACCTGGGGCAGGGGAGGGAAAGGGGGCCACCTGGGGCAGGGGGAGGGAGAAGGGGGCTACCTGGGGCAGGGGGAGGGAGAAGGGGGCTACCTGGGGCAGGGGGAGGGGGAAGGGGGCCACCTGGGGCAGGGGGAGGGAGAAGGGGGCCACCTGGGGCAGGGGGAGGGAGAAGGGGGCTACCTGGGGCAGGGGAGGGAGAAGGGGGCCACCTGGGGCAGGGGGAGGGAGAAGGGGGCTACCTGGGGCAGGGGAGGGAGAAGGGGGCCACCTGGGGCAGGGGGAGGGAGAAGGGGGCTACCTGGGGCAGGGGGAGGGAGAAGGGGGCTACCTGGGGCAGGGGGAGGGGGAAGGGGGCCACCTGGGGCAGGGGGAGGGAGAAGGGAGCCACCTGGGGTAGGGGGAGGGGGAAGGGGGCTACCTGGGGCAGGGGGAGGGAGAAGGGGACCACCTGGGGCAGGGGGAGGGGGGAGGGGGCTACCTGGGGCAGGGGGAGGGAGAAGGGGGCCACCTGGGGTAGGGGGAGGGGGAAGGAGGCTACCTGGGGCAGGGGGAGGGAGAAGGGGGCCACCTGGGGCAGGGGGAGGGGGAAGGAGGCTACCTGGGGCAGGGGGAGGGAGAAGGGGGCCACCTGGGGCAGGGGGAGGGGGAAGGAGGCTACCTGGGGCAGGGGGAGGGAGCTCCCCGGGGGAGGGAAGTGAGGCCACCTGGAGTGAGGGAGGAAGTCCCCTGGGGGAGGAGGAGTGAGGCTACCTGGGGAAGGGGGAGGGAGCTACCTGGGGGAGGGAGGGAGCTGCCTGGGGATGGAGAGGGAGGGTACCTGGGGGAGGAGGAGTGAGGCTACCTGGGGAAGGGGGAGGGAGCTACCTGGGGGAGGGAGGGAGCTGCCTGGGGATGGAGAGGGAGGGTACCTGGGGGAGGGGGAGTGAGACTACCTGGGGAAGGAGGAGGAAGAGCTACCTGAAGAAGAGGGAGGGAGCTGCCTGGGGAAGGGGGAGGGAGCTGCCTGGGGAAGGGGGAGGGAGCTGCCTGGGGGAGGGAGGAGCTGCCTGGGGCCTGGGGGCCCACACATCACTTTGTTCATTGGATCCAGTGAAGTACCCGGAGTGCAGTAAACTGAAGTTTTGCCTTTTGGACCCCAGATATGAGGAGCCAACCGCACTGGGGACGCGTGTGCTGCCCCGGCTCCGTGAGGGAATGGAGCCAAGGGATGACACAGGCAGAGGGGATGCGTGGAGAAGCTCCCCCTGGGAGCCCTGACACCTCCCCCGTCCTGGACCTCCCTTTCCCTCCCCCTCAGGGCCAGGCTGGCCCCTCCTTCCGCCGTCTTCTGGTGTCCTTGAGCCCCGAGGCTGCTGTGCCCAAGGCCGCCCGGCGGCCCAGTCTCCTGGCACAGGAAAGAGGAGGGGTCTCACAACTGTGGAGCAGGGAGCAGGGGCCTGGGGCTCGTCCGGCACAGCCCCCCAAAGTGTCAGCTGGACCAGGGACCTGTTGGCCGTGCTTTGCAGACTTTAACGAATCGCCACAAGCCTTTTTATGATTTGAAAGATGGACAGACAGACAGAGAGCTCCCATTCAGTGACTTACTGCTCAAATGCCTGCAACAGTGCGGGAGGCCAGGCCAAAGCCAGGAGCCCATTACCCAGTCCAGGCCTGCATGTCAGCGGCAGACGCCCACTGAGCCACCTCCTGCTCCTCCCAGGTGCACGCTAGCAGGAAGCTGGGATGGTGAACAGGGCACGGACTCAAACCAGGCGCTCCGGTGTGGATGCAGCCATCCCGATGGCAGCTTAACCTCTGTGCCAAGTGCCCGCCCCACATGCTGTCTTGGTACCAACGCAGGTTCTGATGCACAGAGTCTAACAGTGGCTGCTCGGCTGCCCTGTGTGAGGGGCCAGCCCCCGGCATCTCTGCTGAGCAGGCAGGGTGATGGCGTCTTGGAGCTCACAGCGGTCAGTGGAAAAGGCTTTTCTGTCCTAGTCCTGGCTGATGAATTTCTCGGAAATGTTTAGGTCTTCACCCTGTTTAGGAAGTCCCCGTATGTGTGGAAACCAAAGCAGTTGCTATAAGCTTCTTAGAAATGAGACCAGTCCTGAGACTCTCCCATAAAAGGACACGGGCGGGGGCCGCTGCCCTCCGCTGCCGGCCTGGTTAAGTCAGCACCAGGTGTGGAGGGTGTCCTGTCCTCACCGGGAGCAATGGGTGCTCTCGCCAGGTTTTCCCCCACACCTGGAGGGGAACCCCATGGCCTCTGGCTTCTGGCCCCGGACAATCAGCCACTGCCTTCTGCCTCACCGCCAGCCAGGGCCACAGCAGGGGCTGACTCGGCCACACTGCTCCATGCTGCGCCCAGGCGGTGCTGGGCATGTGACGTCCACACAACCAGCCCACGTGCAGCGGCTCCTCTGGCAGGCTCTTACTCACAGCTGAGGGAGCAGAGGCTGAGCGCTGGTCTCAAGTCGCCCAGTGGTCACGATGGAGGAAGGAGCAGGACGAGCTGTGAGCACGCTGCACGCTAGCCGGCGCACCTGGTTCCTGGCCTGCCTCGGCCGCGGCGAGCTGTGTGGCTTGCGGTGAACGATGCTCCTCTTCTGGCCTCGGTCCCTCATCTAAGCTGGAGCTGCCAGAGCCCCTACCCCGTGCCTGTGGTTATGTTTGCAGGCACGGATCCCACACTTGCCTTCTGGTCACAGAGGTAGCTTTAATTCGCACACGCGCAGTCGCAGGGCAGGGCGTCCTCTCTTGCTTGTCCTCACTCAGTGTGCACCTGGGGCACATATCCCCTCTGCAGTCTTGCTTTATTTTTCAAGACCTATAGATTCACAGGCTGGGTTAGGGTTAGCACTGGGAACCAACCAGTGAGCAGATGTCGACCGAGCACACACTGTGCTGGAGATTCAGAGACCACGGTAGAAGGAATGGGAGGGCTCACTTCCTGCTCAGAGCCATGTGACTGGGTGGAGGACGAGTTAATACTTTCTCTTTTAAAATATCTTTGGCCTGCGCCGCGGCTCACTAGGCTAACCCTCCGCCTAGCGGCGCCGGCACACCGGGTTCTAGTCCCGGTCGGGGCGCCGGATTCTGTCCCGGTTGCCCCTCTTCCAGGCCAGCTCTCTGCTGTGGCCAGGGAGTGCAGTGGAGGATGGCCCAGGTGCTTGGGCCCTGAACCCCATGGGAGACCAGGAGAAGCACCTGGCTCCTGCCTTCGGATAGGCACGGTGCGCCAGCTGCAGCGTGCCGGCCGTGGCGGCCATTGGAGGGTGAACCAACGGCAAAGGAAGACCTTTCTCTCTGTCTGTCTCTCTCACTGTCCACTCTGCCTGTCAAAAAAATAAAATATCTTTATTTCTTTTATTGAAAAATATTTATTTATTTGAAAGAGTTACAGAGAGAGAGAGAGAGAGAGAGAGAGCATCTTCCATTTGCTGGTTCACTCCCCAGATGGCTGCAATGGCCAGCGCTGGGCCGGGCTGAAGCCAGGAGCCAGGAGCTTCATCCGGGTCTCCCATCAGGTGCAGGGGCCCAACCACTGGGGCCATCTTCCTTTGCTTTTCCCAGGCCATTCGCAGGGAATGGACTTGGAAGCAGAGCAGCTGGGACACCAACTGGAACCCATATAGGACGCCGGCGGCTTCACCTGCTACGCTGCCGTGCTGGCCCAAGTTGATGCTTCCTTAGCACCGCAGTGGGTGCTCAGTAACGCACACTTTAGGCTGGCTTCTGCCTTTGCAGCCAAGCGTCTGAGCCAGGTTCCCGTTTTCCCTTGTCCACGTTCTGGGGTTTACTTCTCCATGGGCCCAAACTTCCCTTTGACCTTGGCCGTCATGAGCTGGAGCTCCAGGGACAGGCGTCCAGGGCCTTAGCCGGTCACATTCTGGCCAATGACAGGGGGTTTTGTTTGCTTGTTTTGAAGAAAGGGAATGAATGTCTGCAGAAGAATAGCGTTTTGTTTAAAAAAAAAAAAACAACTTTGGATGACAAAATGTGGATTTCAGGCTTGATGGGACGAGAAGGACAAATGGCGAGAGGCCCAGTAGTGGGGAGTCAGACCTAAAGCTTAGGCAGAGGGGCCTGTGTTGTGGCTCAGCGGGTAAAGTCGCCGCCTGCTGCACTGGCATCCCACATGGACGCCGGTTGGGAGTCACGTCCTAAGGAACCTGCTCTTTGTGGCTGTATGCCACTCTTCTTTCCACCGACAATCAGGAGAACCTGCTTGCTTTCACGTGTATTGGATCTGGTTGTGGGTTTCGTACTGGGACGGAGTGCTGGGACGGGGGAGCAGCAGGCGTGGACGCACGAGAACTCAGAGCCGCACCCGGCAGCCTTGCCGCCTCCACTGAGCAGCCGCAGGCACCGGCTCCGGTCTCAGCGGTGCCACCTGCGGCCTCCAGAAGACTCCCTGTGGCCGAGGTGTTGAACCAAAGGGCTGTTCGGTGCCCCAGAGGACTAGGCAGGGGTGCGAGAGGCACGCTTCTCCCCCTGGCCTGGGAGCAAAGAGCTGCTCGCTGGGCGTGGGGCTGGAAGGGGATGGGGCCTCCCTCGGGGCAGTCTGAGACAGGTGAGGCACCGTGAACCTCCCTGGTGGAGCGCTGCACTCAGCCTCAGCTCTTGCATCACCTGTGTCCAAGACGCAGCGACACCAGGGCCAGCCCAGCTCTTACGGGCTCCCTCTAGCACAAACAACCTGACTTCATTGCACCAGAATCTCAGAGAGCAGGTGCGGGCATCAGGCCAAGCCTACGATCCCAACAGACCGGGGGATCCTGGTATGGATCCCCAGTGTCCACACGCAGGGGTCGGTGACCCCAAACAAGCCAGGCTGGGGTCAGTGTCCCGGTCCAGGTGTGGCCATCCAGCCCTACCCACCGTCTAATTTGTTGACTTTCCCCCAGGCTCTCGTCACACCTCACACTGACTTTCCCGCAGAGGGGCTGGGTTGCCGCTGTATCCAGGGCTCAGATAGAGCTGGGCTCAGATGGGCCCACAGGGTCCCACTGTGACTGAGTCGTGCCCCCGTCCAATTCACGTCAAAGCCCTAACTCCTGCTGTGTCTGTACGGGGTATCTCCTTTCAGAAATGTAAGGTGAAATGAGACCTAAGGGAGGGGTCCAAGCCCATCAGATGGGTGACTTCACAGGAGAGCCCACTCTTAGCACCCCCACAGAACAGGAAGGAAGCTGCCTGCAGGCCAGGGAAGCAGCCCCCACCAGAGCCCGGCCATGCCGGCACCCGACTCCGGCTTCCAGCCTGCAGAGCTGTGAGAGAGACTTCAGCTTCTGCAGTCCTCTGTTAGAGCGTCCCCAGCTACTCAGACAGCCCCTGCCTCCCTGTCCTGCTGGCTGCCTCCTGTGGCGCCATTCTTCCCAGCACGGTTATACCCCGGCTGGAAAGCAACCTGCCAAGACGTGCCTGCCCACCTGTTGCAAAAACTGCTTATGCCCTGGGCCTTGGAATTCCAGTCCTGAGTCTTTTTAAGAATCCACAGACGGGCCAGCGCTGCGGCTCACTAGGCTAATCCTCCGCCTTGTGGCGGCGGCACACCAGGTTCTAGTCCTGGTCGGGGCTCCAGATTCTGTCCCGGTTGCCCCTCTTCCAGGCCAGTTCTCTGCTGTGGCCCGGGAGTGCAGTGGAGGATGGCCCAAGTGCTTGGGCCCTGCATCCCATGGGAGACCAGGAGGAAGCACCTGGCTCCTGGCTTCGGATCGGCGCAGCCATACCGGCTGTGGGGGTAAATTTACCCATTTTGGGGGTAAAACTGTATACATTGGAGGGGTAACTTTCTGGTTATCAGATCAGACTTGTCCAAAAGTGTGCAGCTATCCAACAACAGGGAACCATGTATCCAGCTGGGGACAAGTGGAACGGTGAAGCCACAGTAGAAGGGGTACGTAGAGAGGTGGAAAATGGATTTCAAGAGCTAAAAAGACAAGGTGCCACCTTTTGTGAATATTTTCGTGAGAAATGTGAGCGTTGTATCCTCATAGCAAGGCAGGCAGGAAGATGACAATGTCAAAATGACCCGAGCTACTCAGGGTGGTGGATGTCCCTGGGGCGCCCCTGCTTGCACACAGAACTGTCAGCTTGTTCCTCGCTGCTCGTCTCTTCCAGGCCATTTGTGACCCAGCGAGGCCTTAGATGCTGTGGTCCCGGGGGCCTATTTTCTTTTTTTTTTTTTTTCTTTTTTATTTATTTATTTTTATTTTTTTATTTTTTATTTTTTGACAGGCAGAGTGGACAGTGAGAGAGAGAGACAGAGAGAAAGGTCTTCCTTTGCCGTTGGTTCACCCTCCAATGGCCGCCGCGGCCGGCGCGCTGCGGCCGGCGCACCGCGCTGATCCGATGGCAGGAGCCAGGAGCCAGGTGCTTTTCCTGGTCTCCCATGGGGTGCAGGGCCCAAGCACCTGGGCCATCCTCCATTGCACTCCCTGGCCACAGCAGAGAGCTGGCCTGGAAGAGGGGCAGCCGGGACAGAATCCGGCGCCCCGACCGGGACTAGAACCTGGTGTGCCGGCGCCGCTAGGCGGAGGATTAGCCTAGTGAGCCGCGGCGCCGGCCCCGGGGGCCTATTTTCTAACAGGAGGGAACGGCCACCTGTCCCAGGCACGGTGCTCTGCCACCGTGGGAGCTGCCACGCAGTGCCCCACAGCCTCCTCCGCAGCCTTCCGTTAACCTAGCACCTGAGCTCACCTCTGGTTAACAGAAAAACCTCCGTGAAGCCTGCAGCCAAGACCGAGCTCAATTTTCCACGGAGTTAGAACGGTCCGCCATGCTCCTCCCTGGGGGTCACGTGACTTCTCTCTAGGACAAGATTCCCTGGAAGCAGATCTTCCTCTGAGTCAGAGCTGAACCGCCTTGTGGAGGTGGCGGCTGCAGGCGGGGTGATCCCTGCACACGGAGAAGAGCGTAGCTGCGGCTGCGGGGTGACTGGCAGCAGCACCCCTGCTGTGTGAGTACAGGAACAGGTTCCACCTCCCAGCCCCCGACTCGCAGCGCCAGCCTCTTCAACCAATTGCTCAGGTGCACACCGGCCTTTGGGATCTGAATCTATGTGGGAAGTGGCAACTACTTTCCATCTAGACTGCACTCTTCTTCATGTCTGAAACCTTCCTCTATAATGTAAACAAATGAATGCACATCGTAAAGCAAACAAACAGAAAGATCTAAAGGGAAAAGCAAAGCTATGCCCCAACCACCTGTGCTACTCACTGGGAGTAATCATTAGTAGCCTTCTGTCGAGCACTTTTGCATCCATGAAGAGTGTGTGTCTTCTGTATGTCTTACTTACATACATACTATTCTGTATGTCTTTTTTCTTAAAGATTTATTTATTTACTTGAAAGTCAGAGTTACACAGAGAGAGAAGGAGAGGCATAGAGAGAGAGAAAGAGAGAGAGAAAAAGAGAGTTCGGTCTTCCATCTGCTGGTTCACTCCCCAATTGGCCACAACAGCAGGAGCTGTGCTGATCCGAAGCCAGGAGCCAGGAGCTTCTTCTGGGTCTCCCACGTGAGTGCAGGGGCCCAAGGACTTGGGCCAACTTCTACTGCTTTCCCAGGCCATGGCAGGGAGCTGGATCAGAAGTGGAGCAGCCTGGAATCGAATCGGCGCCCATATGGGATGTGGGCACTGCGGATAGCAGCTTTAATGCTATGCCACAGCGCCAGCCCCTCTGTATGTCTTAAAAATAAAACAAGGGCCAGCGCCGTGGCTCACTTGGTTAATCCTCCGCCTGAGGCACCAGCATCCCACATGGGCACCGGGTTCTGGTCCCGGTTGCCCCTCTTCCAGTCCAGCTCTCTGCTGTGGCCTGGGAGGGCAGTGGAGGATGGCCCAAGTGTTTAGGCCCTGCACCCACATGGGAGACCAGGAGAAGCACCTGGCTCCTGGCTTCGGATCGGTGTAGCTCCGGACGTAGCGGCCATTAGGGGTGTGAACCAACGGCAAAGGAAGACCTTTCTCTCTGTCTCTCTCTCTCACTGTCTATAACTCTGTCAAATAATAAAAAAATAAAATAAAAGAGACCAAATTAGGATCATGCGATGCACTGTTTCAGCCTGATGCTCTTTATTTCTGTATCTTGGGGATGTTACTTATCCACACATATGAAGGTACCTCAAAAAGCTCATGGAAAATGGAACTAAAAGACAGGTTTAGGGGCCAGCGCTATAGCCTAGAAGTTGAGCCTCCACCTGCAGTGTTGGCATCCCATGTGGACACCAGTTCAAGTCCGAGCTGCTCCACTTCTGATCCAGCTCTCTGCTAATGCACCTGGGAAAACAGTGGAGAATTTCCAGAGTCCCTGCACCCATGTGGGAGACCCAGAAGAAGCTCCTGGCCCCTGGGTTAGGTCTGGCGCAACCCCAACCCCGACAGTTGGGGTCATTTGGGAAGTGAACCAGCGGATGGACAATCTCTCTCTCTCTCTCTCCTCTCTGTACCTCTGCCTTTCAATAAATAAATCTTAAAAAGACAAGTTTATTTTGGTGCAAAATGTTTTTGGAATACATACAATGAGGTGTCTTCAAAAAGTTCATGAAAAATGCTTTTTATGAAAAAATCTATGCATAGATTTCAGTATTTTTCTACCAAAATAAACTCATCTTTTGTTTTATTTTCCATGAACATTCAGAGTATGCCCCCACCTTCCCAGTGGGTGCACGGCATGTAACTGACTGTAGCACGAATCACTTAGATACACACTTGCATGGACAGCTCAGGTGTTGTTCTGTCTTCGTTTCGCTGTGACCGATTTTTTTTTTTTTTTTTTGGACAGGCAGAGTGGATAGTGAGAGAGAGAGAGAGAGAGAGAGACAGAGAGAAAGGTCTTCCTTTACCATTGGTTCACCCCCCAATGGCCGCCACGGCCAGCACGCTGGGCCAGCGCACCGCGCTGATCCGATGGCAGGAGCCAGGTGCTTCTCCTGGTCTCCCATGGGGTGCAGGGCCCAAGCACTTGGGCCATCCTCCACTGCACTCCCGGGCCACAGCAGAGAGCTGGCCTGGAAGAGGGGCAACTGGGACAGAATCTGGTGCCCTGACCGGGACTAGAACCCGGTGTGCCGGCACCGCTAGGTGGAGGATTAGCCTATTGAGCCACGGCGCCGGCCGTGACCGATTGTTACAAGTGACCATGTGTCCATACAACTGTGTGCACATTTGTGAGTATATTTGTAAATATATATATATATATATATATATATTTGTAAATTCTTGACAACAGAAACACTGGGCTAAAGGTCACATGCATTTTAAATTTTGATTTCTGCTGACAAACTGCCTCAAGTTGTTTCAATTTACTCCTCTGCCCAGCGCGCACCAACCTCATAGATCTCCCACATGCCAGCTAATAATGCAAACTTTTGATTTTGCAAGAGATAGTTGAAAAGCGGCCTTTTCGGGGCCGGGGTTGTGGCGTAGCGGGTAGGGCCACCGCCTGCAGAGCCGGCATCACATATGGGCTCCGGTTTGGGTCCTGGCTGCTCCACTTCTGATCCAGCTCTCTGCTATGGTCTAGGAAAGCAGTGGGAGATGGCCCAAGTCCTTGGGCCCCTGCACCTGTGTGGGAGACCCAGAAGAAGCTCCTGGCTCCTGGCTTCGGATCAGCACAGCTCCAGCTGTTGTGGCCATGTGGGGAGTGAACCAGCAGATGGAAGACCTCTCTCTCTTTCTCTCTGCCTCTCCTTCTCTCTCTGTGTAGCTCTGACTTTAGAGTAAATAAATCAATCTTTGAAAAGTGGCCTTTTCCATTGTTCAGTAATGGTACTATCATTTAATTTGCATATTTGTACTTGAACATCTTTTGATATATCTGTTGGCTATGTATTTGGTTCTCTGAAATGTTTATCATTTCACACATTTTTTTTCTGTTGCGTTTTTGTCTCTTACTATTTTATTAAGTTAATCAGCTGTTTATCTGTCTTAGGTTGTAAAATCTTCCTCTGATTTTTTTTTTTTTTTTGCTATTTGAAACCTTATTAAATTATTTGTCTTACAGAGAATACCTAACATTTGTACTTATTTAAGCAAGTTTTCTATGCTGTCTAGTTCTTGAGTTTTTAAAAATATTTATTTATTAATTTTTCCTCTTTTTGAAAGCCAGAGTGAGAGAGAGAGAGAGAGAGAGAGAGAGAAAGAGAGAGAGAGCAAGTGAGAAACAGAGCTCTTCTATCCGCTTATTCACTCCTCAAACGCCCACGACAGCCAGGGCTAAGCCAGGTCCAGGCCAGGATCTCCACCCTGTGGGTGGCAGGCACCCACGTCCCGGGCCTTCACCTCTCAGGGAGCTCGGGGAGGAGCCCTGAGCCCTGGGACCAGGCTCTCGCACGCGGGCGTGGGCGTCCCCGGGGGCATTAACCTGCTGCAGCGCGACGCCTGTACCTGGGGTCTGCACTCTTTTCCATTCTGGGATTTGGGAGTTGGTGATGGCTTTTCCAGCAGTGCTTTCTTGAGGTCAGTTTTTGCATTTGGCCGTCTGGACCGTGGAGAGCAGCTCCGTCCCGCGGAGCCTCCTGTGATGGGCAAGAGGGCCCCAGGCACGCCTGGCTCTCGAGCGGCAGGCGTGTCAACGTGGCTTCACTCTGCTTAGAGGTAAGCGGCTGCACGTGAGGAATGGCTGCGCTGCTGCAAGGAGTCAGATGGTAGCTAGGGTCACCTCCTGCCTCCCCGGCGTGCCCGTCCACCCGTGCCAGTATCGGCCACTGGATCTGTCCTTCCTCTGGCTTGGAAATGTCACCATTAGCATATGCGCCATTCCCATGTGTCGCAGTCTATTTTTGGACACTCGGCTCCGCTGATTAAAGGGAACCTTTTACCTGCAAAGAGCAGCGAGCTCCTCCGGTTACGGTTACAGGGCTCACTCACAGAGCAGCCGCCCGTTCACCTGAGCACAGACGGCGGCGACTTGTTCCCGGTCTTCTCTCTCTGCCTTTGACCTTGATGTTTAATCTAAACTAACAACAATGGCAGAGAACGTGGAAAAACAATAGAAGGGTTGAAATGTTTGGCTTTAAGAACCACAGACACAAAACACACCACACATAACACACACATACACACACACACCACATATACACCACATGCACACACACACCCCACACATGTGCACACCTCACACAACACACATACCGCATACAACACACTCACCACATAGCACACACACAGCACATACATACCACATATACACCACATGCACACATACACCCCACACATATACACACCACACACAACACACATGTACCACATAGTACACATATCCCCCCAC
Organism: Oryctolagus cuniculus; assembly: GCF_964237555.1. NCBI lineage: Eukaryota > Metazoa > Chordata > Mammalia > Lagomorpha > Leporidae > Oryctolagus > Oryctolagus cuniculus. The sequence goes on from NC_091434.1 coordinate 4,388,419, forward strand.
CCCACACACATACACACACTACATATACTATTCCCACCCCATGCTCCTCCATACTACACATATACACACCACATATACACACACACACACAATTTTCTGAAGGTCCCATGGAGACGCAGCTCCAGACTTTGGGGCACCCCTTCCGCTGCTCGTTCCTGGGCTTCACGCACCCTGCACCTCACTCTTATGAAAGGACAACATCGGGGCCGGCGCCGTGGCATAGGGGATTAACGCCCTGGCCTGGAGTGCCGGCATCCCATATGGGCACTGCTTCGAGACCCGGCTGCTCCACTTCCAATCCAGCTCTCTGCTGTGGCCTGGGAAAGCAGTGGAGGATGGCCCAAGTCCTTGGGCCCCTGCACCCACATGGGAGACCTGGAAGAAGCTCCTGGCTCCTGGCTTCGGATCGATGCAGCTCCAGCCATTGCAGCCAGTTGGGGAGTGAGCCAGCAGATGGAAGACCTCTCTCTCTCTGTAACTCTGACTTTCAAATAAATAAATCTTAAAAAAAAAAAGAAAAAGAAAAAAAAGAAAGAAAGAAAGAAAGAAAGAAAGAAAGAAAGAAAGAAAGAAAGAAAGAAAGAAAGAAAAGGACAGCATCAGCTCCTCCTCACAAGCAAGCCGAGGGTCCTTCCCAGGAGCTGCGATGGCAAACAGGGCAGCTCCCGGGCCTGACACAGACCACTGTTGAGGAATTCCCGTCTCTCAACAGCCGAGGGAGCGGAGCCCCCTGCCCCCGCCAAGCTTGACCTCTTGGGTCCGCTGAACGGGTGAACGGCAAGGCAGCTGTCAGAGATGTCTCCACTTACCCCTCCAGCCCTGCTCCTGGGCCTCAGGACCCCTCTGGACACTGCCCCGCCTTCCAGTCCTCTGGGCCGCGTCAGCCTCAGGTAGGTGACCCCGACCCCGTCTCGGGGTAAAGGACCCAGGCCAGGCCACCGCCACCTCCTCTACCTCTGGCAGGGTTTGCCTGGCCCCTGCAGTGGAGCCGGTGCCGGTGAGGCTGCGTCTGCCCCGTGCTCGCTGCCTGTCCTCTCCCGCCGGAGCCCTCCCGGGTCAGGGCGGGGGCAGCAGGAAGCGGTAGAAGGAAGCAAACCCCATCTCTACTGCAGGTGCTCTTTCTCGTTCTCTCGTGGCTCTCCAAGCTCTTGGCCACAGCAGGTGTCCAATGTGAGCTCTCATGGTGCTCCAGGCTCTTAGCAGGACCTTGGCTCTGCAGACTGATGGCTGGACTCCACCCAGGGCCTCTTTGTTTTAAAGATTTATTTGTTTGTTTATTTATTTGAAAGGCAGAATTAGAGAGAAAGGGGGGGGGGGAGAGAGAAAGTCTTCTCTCTGCTGTTTCATTCCCCAAATGCTGCAACAGCCAGGGCTGGGCCAGGCTGAAGCCAGGAGCCAGGACCAGGAGCCAGGAGCTAGGAGCCAGGAGCTAGGAGCTAGGAGCTAGGAGCCAGGACCAGGAGCCAGGAGCTTCTTCTGGGTCTCCCTTGTGGGTGCAGGGGCCCAAGCGCTTGGCTCGTCTTCCACTGCTTTCCCAGGTGCGTTAGCAGGGAGCTGGATCAGAAGTGGAGAAGGTGGGACTAGAACCAGCATCCATATGGGATGCCAGAGCTGCAGGCGGTAGCTTAACCTGCTATGCCACAGAGTTGCATCCCCACCGCCCCCCAATAGCCTCCTGTATCTGAGGACCCCATGTTCCCACAGCTGCCTCCTGGGTGGGCTCTACAGTCGGCTTATCTGTTCAGTATACACTGGGTCCCCTAAAACCCCATGCATTTGTACCATACCCAGCATTTACGGGGTCTGTGCAATGTGCAGCTGCCCTCTCCCTAGCCATCGCAGGCACTCCCCAGCCTCAGAGCCCTCCCGTGGGGAGCAGCCTCCAGTTCTCCCAAGCCCTCCACCACAGCTCCATCCTGGCGCATCAGGACAGGCCTAGGTTTCAATAAACCATGCACAGGTGGAAGGCAGCCACTGAGGGTCTCTAAGGAAGGTTCCCTGGGAGATTTGGGGTTTGAGGTGGGAAGACAGAGCACCCTCCTCCCCCACAGTGGGACTGCTCTAGTCCTCCCGATGGCTCTGAGCCGCTCTGGTCTTTGCCACACCACTTGCGGGGTTGAGTAGGAAGACAGCAGAGCCTCCTGGGTCAGCGCAGGGTCAGGTCCCTGGGGCTGGGCCCTGAAGCTCTGTTGTAGAACCTGGCGCTGTTGATTTCCCATCGTCCTCTGGAATGGACCTCCCTGGACATTCTTAGACTGCAGAGAAAACCATCACAAACACAGCAGGGGTGCCTCCTACCGCTCAAAGAATGAGCCTGCTCTTCAATCGTCCATGATTTCTTTTCCCTTCTCTGCCTCATCCTTTTAGCACATCCTGGTTTCGTTTAGAACAAACCCTAGGCCAACCATTAGTGGAAGAGCAAGAGAGATTACAACGAAGTTGCAAGTGCACAGATACAATTTGAAATCCTTTTGGGGCTGGTGTTGTGGCACCATGGGTAAAGCCACTGCCTGCAATGCTAGTATCCCACATGGGCGCTGGTTCCAGTCCTGGCTGCTCCACTTCCGATCCAGCTCCCTGCTAATGGCCTGGGGAAAGCAGCAGAGGATGGCCCAAGTGCTCGGGCCCCTGCCACCACCATGGGAGACCTGGAAGAAGCTCCTGGTTCCTGGCTTTGGCCAACCCATCCCCCACCATTATGGCCATCTGGGGAGTTAACCAGTTTATGGAGGATCTCTCTCTCTCCCCCTCTCTTTCTGTAACTCTGACTTTCAAATAAATAAACAAATAAAAAAGTAAATCTTTTAAAAACCCTCTTTCTCCCCATTTGGGTGCTGGAGGGAAGGTGTCTCCGCACTGTGGCAGAAGCAGGTCACATCCTCCTTTCCAGCTTTCCGTGAGCGGCCAGCGCCGGATAGCAGGAATCCCACCTGGCTGCAGCCGCAGCTGGGCAGAACCAGCCCGGGGAACGGCCGCGTTCTGCTCAGCACGGCTTGGGGTCTACTCCCGGGACCAATCAGAAATCATGCTTGTCCAGACAAGAGGTGTCTAATCGGTAAGGATTTAAAGAGGAGCCAGTGTGAGTCCTCAGGGAGTAGCGTCTGCAATTTCACAGCCCCGTGGCTACTTAGGGACGGCAGGGCCACAGTGGGTCAATTGTCCACGATGGAAAACAAGCGCAGTAGAAACTCGGGCCTCAGGCATCCGAAATGGGCAGGTGTCAGCCAGTTCTCTACGCACATTTGCCCATTGCTTGTGAACAGTGACATTTTCTGCACAGAGAAACACAAAGGATTATTTTCTTCTGTGCCAATATTGGAATTTGAAAGTCAGGCTGAGGCCTTTAGTCTCAGCTTTGAGTATCAGTAACATAATCTGTAGCCAGAGTCGCCTGACCACGTGGCCCCTGCTGGATGCCCGGATGCGTCCCAGCCCCCAAGTGCGTGTGCCTCAGCACGTGTGGTGCGGGTGTTGTATGGGGTCCACATTCCCTGAGAATTTTTATTATTATTATTTTTGACAGGCAGAGTTAGACAGTAAGAGAGAGAGACAGAGAGAAAGGTTTTCCTTCTGTTGGTTCACCCCCCAAATGGCCGCTACGGCCAGCGCTGCGCCGATCTGAAGCCAGGAGCCAGGTGCTTCCTCCTGGTCTCCCACGCAGGTGCAGGGCCCAAGCACCTGGGCCATCCTCCACTGCCTTCCCAGGCCACAGCAGAGAGCTGGCCTGGAAGAGGAGCAGCCGGGACAGAATCTGGCACCCACATGGGATACCGGCGCCGCAGGCGGAGGATTAACCAAGTTAGCCACGGTTTCTGGTAGGTGCTCTTTTCTAACCAATGCCCTACCAGTCCTTCTCGGTGCCTCAAACTAGATTCTGTTCAGAGATGTATGCTAAGCTAGGAGGAGTTTATTTTGGTATTTTAAACCCGTGTGTTTGATATGCATTTGCCACAAGCTTTTTGCACCTCCTCTGTGTACACATGTATTTCCTGCATGTGACGTACACTTACAAGCACTTGTTGTTCCATTTCTCTGTCAAGCCAGTTGCCCACCACAGATCATCCCCAGCTTGAAAATCAGAGTTACAGAGAGAAGGAGAGAGACAGAAACATATATATATATATATATATATAGAGAGAGAGATCTTCCATCTGCTGGCTCACTCCCCAGATGGCTACAAAGCCAGGGCTGGACCAAGCCAAAGCCAGGAGCCAAGAGATTCTTCCAGGTCTCCCACGGGGGTTCAGGGGCCCATACACTTGGGTCATCTTCCACTGCTTTCCCCAGGCCATTAACAGGGAGCTGGAGTGACACATGAACTGGTGCCCACATGGGATGCCGGCTTCGCAGGCAGTGGCTTTACCCAATACACCACAGCGCCGGCCCCAGCCACGGGACTTTTAAGGAGTCTCTGAACTTAGAGAGCAGCATAGATGCTCTCCCCAAAGAGCTCTGACATCAGACATGACAGGGGTTAAATCAACTCAAGGTCACTTTTCCCCCACCGCCCAACACTCACTCCGTCTCCCATTTCCCATCTCAGATTCTATCTGGCCGTGTGTCTGATGTCACTGATCCAGTGATGCCCCAAAATCTGGGGCCTCTCTTCACTAACAGATTCCCAGGAGCAAAATTAAGGCAGAAGACTGAGTCCCCTTGCAAGTTAAAGTTCAAAGAAGGGAACAGGGAGCCAAAGATGGAGTAAAGATGGTTTTGCCCTCGAGATTTAGAAGTCAAAGAAACGAAAGACCACACACATCAAGCACCACAGCTCCTGGTTTGTCTCTGGCTGATTTCGAGTCCTTCCTGCTGGGCTGTGCGGTGGACCTGGGCTCTGTGCACAGCTGGGCGTTCCTCCATTGCAGAGGGCGCACATAGCAGACACCTGGCCTCTGGAGCTCCCAGCGGGAGCTGCCATACAGAGCCTCTCAGCTGTGGAGGAGAGAAGTTCACAGCCAGGACACTGGCACGGTCGAGTACAGAAAGCGTTCTGTCCACCAGGTCAGGGAGGAGCTCTCCTGGCCTTAATCCCACCTGCGAGGCCCAGCGTGTGTGTTCCAGTGTGTGTGCACGGCACAGCTCAAGGTCAAGTCGCAGCAGCAAGCACACCAGGCCCGCCCACACAGCTCGTGCTTGGCTCCTGCACCTGCCTGGTCCCTGTGGCAGACGCTTGGCTAAGACCCAGGGTCTGTGCAGCTTCCCTGAGGCTGGTACCACCCACCAGAGGTGGCCCAGGTTATCACAGCCTGGGAGCGTTGGCTAAGGTGAGCGTAGCCTGCACGGTCAAGGTCAGGGTCTGCTGCTGCCCCTGTTTAGAAACAAAACCACACACAGTTGCCGTGACCCACCAGGATCGGATCTCGCTTGTGCTGTCTTCAGTCTGCCCGTGCGGGCTGCAGCAGTCACCGGAAACCATCCCCGTTCCACATCTGCAAGCCGCGTCCTCATCAAAGCCTCAGCAGACCTTGTGCAAACCCCAACGACTCCTGGACCACGTCAGGCTTAGAACGCGACCTATTCACTCAGGCACAGGCAAGGAGAAAGCGCAGCCGCCCGGAAGGCCCGGTGCCGGGAGGTGCCGTCTGATTGCCTGCGCCCTGCGGGGGGAGCGGGGGGGGGGGGCAGAGCTGCGAGCACCCTGGCCGCCCCCGTCTCCCAGGCAGGTCACTGACCCCAGGTCCTTTTGGAAAAGTAGGGAATAGGATAAGGGACTGGAGTGTGTAGATAAAATCTCACGGAAACCACGGAGCTGCTAAGGGCTCTTGGCCTCGCTGCTAGGGAGATGCCGACTGCCCTGCAGAGTTTCAGCGCTCGATGGAGTCATCAGGGACGAGTGCTGTGTGGGCTTACAAGGGGCAGGCGTCGCACAAGCCCCCAGCCTTGGGGTCCCGCTTGTGCCTTCTGTGGCGGGAACCCCAGGCTTGTGCAGCTCTTTCACGCGCACTGCATTCGGCTGCTGGGGCTTGGCAGACGCCCCCTACCCACAGGAACTGTGACTTCAGGAACAGATCAGTGTGAGGCCAGCACCATACTGCAGCTGCGTTGCACCAGGGGCCATGGCAATGGCATCGTTCAAGTTTTACTTCTGGTCCTGTGCTCTGTGATGGAAACAGAAGGCGAAGGCGGCTTATTCGTTTCTCCTGTTGCTGAGCCCCCAGGGAAGAGCGCAGCAAGGTGCCCCCTCCTGGACTGGGGGTTTCTGGAGGTTTGGCTTGGCTGTCGTTTCCAAGACGCCGGGAGCCCCCTCCTGTACTAACCTAGGGAAGCTGAAACGAGCCCTGTGAGGTGGATTGGGTCCAGAGGGGTCATCATAAACTCATGATTTTATACAGGTGGTAGGTAGGTAACAGAGATATGGACGTGTGTGGGCGTCAGAGAGGTGAGAGACAGCAGAGAGACACACATGGGTGTCAGAGAGGTGAGAGGCAGACGCGTGGGCGTCAGAGAGGTGAGAGATGGCAGAGAGACAGATGAGTGGGCGTCAGAGAGGTGACAGCAGGCCGGCGCCGCGGCTCAATAGGCTAATCCTCCGCCTTGTGGTGGCGGCACACAGGGTTCTAGTCCCAGTCGGGGCACCAGATTCTGTCCCGGTTGCCCCTCTTCCAGGCCAGCTCTCTGCTGTGGCCAGGGAGTGCAGTGGAGGATGGCCCAAGTGCTTGGGCCCTGCACCCCATGGGAGACCAGGAGAAGCACCTGGCTCCTGCCATCGGATCAGCTTGGTGCGCCGGCCGCGGCGGCCACTGGAGGGTGAACCAACGGCAAAGGAAGACCTTTCTCTCTGTCTGTCTCTCTCACTGTCCACTCTGCCTGTCAAAAATAAATAAATAAATAAATAAAGAGAGGTGACAGCAGAGAGACAGACGTGTGGGCGTCAGAGAGGTGAGAGACAGGTATGTGGGCGTCAGAGAGGTGAAAGACAGATGTGTGGGCGTCAGGGAGGTGAGAACGGCAGAGAGACAGACGTGTGAGTGTCAGGGAGGTGAGAGACGGCAGAGAGGCAGACGTGTGAGTGTCAGGGAGGTGAGAGACCACAGAGAGACAGACGCGTGAGCATGGGTCCGTATGCGCACATCTGTCTTCTGGCTCTGTGTGCCGAGAGCCTAGAAGCAGTGACATCCCAGTGACAAGGACACACCTGGAGCCCGTGTTCTGGTCTCTGAGCACCACTCTCCATTAAAGGGGAGCAGTGGGAGTGGTGCTGGGACAAGGACAATACCAGAGGACAAGGACAATACTAGAACACCTCGTGCTGTCAGGCGGTGGGTGAGGAGGTCCTCAGGACGAGCCAGAGCTTGTAGACAGAACGCAGGAGCCGCCCTGCAGGAACCCGGACCAGGCAGAGCTGAGACGTTCGCACAACAAAATACATGGCACTCACATTCATTTTTGGGAATTGGAAAAAAAAAGAAACCAAATGGGTTCATACTTGTAGAGATAAATGATTGAATAGATAGGTAAGGACATAAATATGACAGAAATAGAATTCTGTTTAGTAAATAAACAGAAAAAGAGGGAAATAGAGGATAACCAATAAACAACTCCCCGCCCCCCCCCGCCAGTGATAATGGTTGCAGATAAGAGCAACCAACGCTTAAATTAAATTAATTGTTTTAGAAACTACTAAACTCAACTTAAAAACTGAGAAGCTAAGTAGTTTAACTAAAAATGAAGTCGTTTTAAACCAACATTAGAAAGCTTGAGGACAGGCAGGGTTTGCAGTTTCGAGGTTTCCCCCAAGAGCCTAACCAACCGCCAAGAGAGACAGTAACTTTGTGATTAGAGCCGACACCAGCTTGACCGTGCCAAGGCGACAGCCTGTCCAGGACACGTGCTGGCCACGGCGCCTCGAGATGCACCAAGAGGGTGCCCTACACTCTGCTCTCTCGCTCCCATCCAGACGAAACACTGGGGGCTGGCCCCGTGGCACAGCAGGTTAATGCCCCAGCCTGAGCGCCGGCATCCCGTGTGGGCGCTGGTTCATGTCCTGGCTGCTCCTCTTCTGATCCAGCTCTCTGCTTTGCCCTGGGAAAGCAGTGGAAGATGGCCCAAGTCCTTGTGTCCCTGCACCTGCATGGGAGACCTGGAGGAAGCTCCTGGCTTCCAGCTTCAGTCTGGCCCAGCGCTGGCCATTGCAGCCATCTGGGGAGTGAGCCAGTGGATGGAAGACTCTCTCTTTCTCTGTCTTTACCTCTCTGTAATTCTGTGTTTCAAATAAATAAAATAAATATTTATAAAAACAAAAGAGAGAAAACATTATTCAAAGCAGAACCGCGGTGCATCCTGGGGAGTAATTGATGAGTTTTCTCCGAAGGCGTCAAGGTCAGCAGAGGCAGGGAAGGTTGGGAACACGGAGGCTGGAGGAGACCGAAGAGAATGGACTCGGGCAACGCGGCGCCTCAGGAGGCTGGCGGGGGCATCAGTGGAATGCAGGAGCAGGTTCAACAGCACCAGAGAAGCGTCGACTTCCTGTTCTAGACGAAGCCGCCTTATGGCAAATTTTCAAAAGCACATATGACTGTGAAAACATGAAGCTTCGCCCCTCACTGGGTCCTGGAGGAGGGAACCCCGAAAGCCAGCAGCCCCGAAGCCTGGAAGTCATAGCCTCACGCCCCCAGCCCCCACTTGTCCCCCTCGAGTGAAGACAGACGTTTCTTGAAACGACAGTTCTGTCCCACACTCAACGCCCGATCTGCAAACGGGCCCCTCCTGCCGTTTGGCCGGGAGCCTGTTCCCTCTTTCCTAGTCCTGGGAGCCCTGTTGACACTCTGGCTTCTTTGGGTTTTGTCTTCGAGACACAGCAACCCAGAATGACTGCTTTGGAACTGCGGAGGGCCAGACGGAGCAGGCTCCTGCCCTGGCTTGGGTTGTCTTTGCTGAAGCTCTGGTGTCACCGTAATGTGTTACCGGCGGTTAACCTGCATCAGGTGCATTATCCATCAAATATTCCCAACGCCTCTGTGAGACAGGCAAAGGTGACATTCAAAGTCGTCAACCTTGGTAGGGCCTAGGCACTGATCTATCAAAAATGCCCTGGCCTTGGAGACAGAGCAGAGCACTGGAAGCCGGCTGATGAGCCAGCATGAAGTCAGGGCGGGGGCCCGGGGGGGGGGGGCAAAGAGATGGTGCCCCCGGTGCAGAGACAGTTAACCATTTCATGGCCCTCCCTGTGCCAGTAGCAAAACGCCAGCCGTGGAGAGAGGAGCTGCTAATTGTAAGAAGGTGGACCGAGGGAAAGTGACTTGCTCAACCCCTTGATAGAGCAGGTGGAGGCAGGGGTCAACGCCCAGTCCTGGAACCATGGGGCTCCTTCCTCCGCCACGTACTCTGCCCTCTCCTGTGGCTGTGACGGTAAAGCCACGCCTTAAAGGAGCAGAAATTACGGGAGAGCTGCTTGCTGGGGTAGCGGCGTCCAGGAATGAGCTCAGAGCACTTCGGAGCGGCTTTCTCAGCGGAGGGAACCGCCCACGGCTCCCCAGCTGTTGGCTCATTGAAGGCTCGACGTCACATAATTGTTTTTAGAACAAACAGCGCAGACACGCCAAGAAGAGCCTGACCGGATGAGCCAGGGAGTGTCTCAAACACAGCAACGCTTGGTAGAAGAACTTCCTCCAAATCCTCGCCAGTACCGCCATCTTCCAGCTGTTTAACCTTCGTGGGTCAAGCCGGAGGGCAGTGGGTTGCACCAGGGTTTTGATTCGCACTTGTGAGGTTGATTCTCTTCAGGGCACTGCTTAGCAAGGCGCTGTGTGTTGATCACCACCGCAGCGTCTGTGTTCCTTGACAGGTGAATGCAGCTTGCGGACTGTGCTGCTCACGAAAGAACACAAACATTTACGACTGTGACATCGACAACCACTGAGCATCCACCGTGACAGGTGCTGTTCCACAGTACAATGCAGTCTTATCTCATTGTCATGACAACCTGTGGGGGAGCTGCGTGTCCTCCCACTGTACAGATGGGATTACTGAGACAGACAGGGACTAGCATCTTGTCCATAAGTTACGGTGCTCACGTAGTACAGCATGTATGGAGTGGCAGCATCTGGAAATAATTCATATAGCTGTCAACTAGACATCTGGCTCAATAGAACACTAGACAGATGCTTGGGAGAGTAAGACCGAGGCTTATCTGCTAATAAGGAAAGATATTCAAGATAAAGATGAGTTACAAAATAGCATCTTAGGGGACCGGCACCGCGGCTCACTTGGTTAATCCTCCGCCTGCGGCGCCGGCATCCCATATGGGTGCTGGGTTCTAGTCCCGGCTGCCCCTCTTCCAGTCCAGCTCTCTGCTGTGGCCCGGGAGGGCAGTGGAGGATGGCCCTAGTGCTTGGGCCCTGCACACGCATGGGAGACCAGGAGGAAGCACCTGGCTCCTGCCTTCGGATTGGTGCAGCAGCCATTGTGGGGTGAACCAACGGAAGGAAGACCATTCTCTCTGTCTCTTTCTCTCTCACTGTGTAACTCTATCTGTCAAATAAATAATAAAAAATAGCATCTTAAATGTTACAAATGGCTCCATGTTTGGGCCTGCTTCTGCACGTATGGACATTATCTGGAAGAATACACAAGAGGCCCATATAGGATGGACACCACTGACCCTTGCCTATTGGAAGGAGGGGCGGGCAGTTAAGACAGCACTTGTGTCACCTGCATCCCATCCTGGGGTGTGAGAGTTTGAGTCCCAGATTTGTTCCTTTTTTAAAAATGTATGTATTTATGTATTTATTTGAAAAGCAGAGTTAGAGGGAGGAACATCTGCTGCTTTAACCCCAAAAGGTTGCAATGGCAGGACAAGGCCAGGTCGAGGCCAGGAGCCGGGAGCTTCTTCCAGGTCTCCCATGTGAGTGGCAGGGGCCCAAGGACCTGGGCCATCCTCTGCTGCTTTCCTGGGCCACAGCAGGGAGCTGGATCAGAAGTGGAGCAGCCAGGTCTTGAACCAGCACCCATATGGGCTTCTGGCATCTCAGGCATCTCCCCAACTTTGTTTGTGATTCCAACATGCACTCTGGGGAGCAGCAGGTGATGGCCCAAGTACCTGGGTCCCTGCCACCCACCTGCAAGGCCCAGAGTGAGTTTCTGGCTCCCTCCTTTGGCCTGGCCCAGGACTGACTGTCGTGGACCTTTGGGAAATGAACCAGATGATGGGAGATCTCTCTCTCTCTCTCTCTCTCTCTCTCTCTCTCTCTGCCTTTCCAATAAAATCAATAAATAAGCACAGTTTAAAGAGAAAGAATTAGGGTGACAGAGGAGAGCCTTATGTTTCACTGTATACATGGCTATAGAGTTTAGTTTAAAAAAATACCGTGAGTATGTATTACTTTAGGAATTAAAAATGAAAACAACCAGGCTTTAATGGAGGTAATGGTGTCTGTGTGGTAGTGCTGCTTTGAGCCTTGAACTTGAGGGTTGACACTGAAAGCTGGGCCTCACATGGGTCCCTCTGTGCCTAATGCGGTGCTCAGCATAGGACACTCGGTGCCTCGCTGGGGATGGAGCTTCCCGAGCCAGCATCCGACGGGAAGTCTCCGTCCTGTGCCATGAGCAAGGGCCCCCCTGCCTGAAGTCCAAGTCTCTCTTAAATCAAATCACAAAAGGAAAATGGCGTCTGGCTCGTGTGACTCCCAGGACTGCTACAAGAACTGTGCATTACAGGGAAAAGCGTCCCAAGGTTTGGCCTCGGGGAGCTGTGTGGGCATCGCAGTTCTGCCACCCACAGGTGTGTGCCCGAGGAGGAAGCGAGCCAGGCTGTGTGGATGGCAGGTGCATCGTGTATGCAAAGCCGGGCCTTCTGTGTGTGGAACGCGCCCCCAGTCCAGGATCTGGCAAGGCGTTCCACAAAACAAACCACTCATCCCCAAACGCAGCCGCGGTCATCCAGAGCCAATCAGAACAGAGCAAACTCAGCGAGTGCTCACAGGAACAGATGGACTGAACCCTTTAAGGTAAATTATTCTTTTCACAAAAGGCTGGGGACTTCCGGGTTCTGCTAGGTTCTAGAAAAGAGGAAAGAGTGGGGCTCTCGTGCCATGCGGAAGAAAACCTACCCAACTGCTGCTCCTCCGAAAGCCACCAGAACACTGAGGTCAGGAGGCAAGCGACTCAGCTGCGACCTAAGACGAGACCCACGGTTCTCAGGAGAGAGGACCGTGAGCTCCGCTGAGCCGAATCTGAGCATGGGAGGCAGAAGGGGCCGCCTACGGGGGGCCGCACACAGCAACTGAATCCCAGCCAAAGCGGCCCAGTGACCGCCGAGGCTGAGCGAGGGTTTCTGGGAGCGCAGTCCCCTCCCCGGGAGCCGCGGACGCCAGGGGAGTTTGTGTTTCCTCCCCACAGATCTCACTGACTGCACGCAGGACAGAGAAGGGAGAAAGCCTCCCAGTGGGGCAGCGACCCCTGGGGTCCTCTCACACAGGAATCCAGAGCCAGACGCCGTGGGCAGAGCAGAGGCAGACCCTGTCCTGTCCAGGCCCAGCCGAGGACCGCTTCTGGCTGGGGGCAGGCACGTGGGGCCAGCGCTCTGCCCCTGTGGCCAGAGGTCTACCTGGAAGAGAGAATCGGACGGGAATGTTAGGGAGAGAACAGCCGTGGTAGCGCGCATGAAAAATGTACGTCAGCCAGCTTGACATAGCTGAGAAAAAGATGGAGCGGGCCTGGAGTCAGGCGACCAAAAAGTAGCACCAACTGAAATCCAGAGAACAAAATGTCACACAGGGGAGACGCCCCGCGGAACACGGAACAGCATCACGTAGCGTCACATGTGCGCAACTGGGATCCCGGAAACCACGGAGAGGAGAAGAGGCTGAAGAGAGAGTTCACGAGTGGACAGCTGAGAAGTTCCCCCGACCGTCAGACTCTGATGTGAACCCCCGAGAACCCAGGGAAAACCAGGCGGGAGAAACGATAAGTAAACCAGAAAACCACACCTGCACTCGGCGTCGTTGTACTGCCGAAATACGGAAGTGCAAATATGAAAGTGACGTCTTTACAGAAAAAAATCAAGCAGCCAACCCGGATCTGTCAACCCAGAGCTCTGCACCCAGGAAAATAGCTTTGGAAAGTGGAAGCGACAGGAAAGTGTGTTTTTGTTTTTGTTTTTGCAGGAAAGCAAGGCTGAGAGAGCGTGTTAGACAGAGCTGTGCACCAGAAGAAAAGCCAAAGGCGAGTCTTCGGGCATAGGGATTAGAAAAGCAGACGGAACACCGGATCTGTACCCAGGGAGAGCGTTGAAGTGGCAAAAATGAAAGACAAACTTCCTTGTTTTCTTACTTTTGATCACTCTAAAAGGTAAATGGCTAAAAAAGCAGTAAAAATGCAGCCGAGCAAGTCTGCACAGAGAAGTGAAGGAGTGGTGGTGATAGCTCTGGGCGTGGGCGAGGGGGACAGGTCACCGCCACCAGTTCCGGCTGCGCAGGAAGGGAGTACCTGCAAAGGGTAAACAGGTCCGATTTTCAGCCTCTGTTCCCCTGTATCCATTCAGGCTTTCTCCCTCTCTGACAGCCTCCTGGGAAGATGCTGTGGCTTTCAATCTCACACTTAGCCTCGTCTGCCCCGCCTACCCCCAGCACCCCCACCTCGCCCCCTCTTCTGGGTGTCTCTTGTCTTCTGGGGCTTTCGAATCTGGCGGGGGCCGGAGCAAGGGGTGCTGGTGCCATCGCGGGCTGGGCGTGGATTGAGGTTTGGGCGTTGTTTGGCTTAGGCCACTCATGGCTCCTGTCTGCCTTCGTTCAACTCAGATTCCGCCCCTGGTCTACATCCCCAGCCTCTCGCTGCCAGGGACCCCTCTCCAGGTGAGCAGCCCTCTTGGACAGGACCAAGAATCTCAGGAAACCCAGGCATGCCAGCCAGCCAGCACAGGCAGTGGGTGGGGGTCGGCTGCTGGTGGGGCTGCCCCCACTGCCCTCCCGTCCAGCCGGGGCAGGGCAGCAGCAGCAAGTTTGCTTTATTAGCAGGTGTCCGGGTGGAGAGTGAGTGACATCTCGCTGTCTTTCCTCCAGTCCCTGTGAGGCTGTCCTGGGTCCAGTCCCCGTGAGGCTGTCTTTCCTCCAGTCCCTGTGAGGCTGTCCTGGGTCCAGTCCCTGTGAGGCTGTCTTTCCTCCAGTCCCCGTGAGGCTGTCCTGGGTCCAGTCCCCGTGAGGCTGACCTGGGTCCAGTCCCCGAGAGGCTGTCCTGGGTCCAGTCCCCGTGAGGCTGTCCTGGGGCTCCTCCTCCCTGCCCGCTGCCCTCTGGGTGCATGACTCGAGCCCAGGGTGGTGTCACTCTGCTTGCTCAGAGTTGCACGTTCTGTCCCTGGCCAGGGTCCACTCACAAGCCTGCTTGTGCTTTACGTCTCTTCTACGCCATTGAAAACACAACTGATGTGACAATGAACTTTTCTTTCTAAACATTTGTTATTTGTTTATTTTTATTTATTTATTTATTTATTTTTAGATTTTTTTTATTCATTTATTTGACAGGTAGAGTTACAGACAGTGAGAGAGAGACAGAGAGAGGTCTTCCTTCTGTTGGTTCACTCTCTAAATGGCTGCATCGGCCGGAGCTGTGCCCATCCGAAGCCAGGAGCCAGGAGCTTCCTCCTGGTCTCCCATGCAGGTACAGGGGCTCAAGCACTTGTCCATAGTCCAGAGAGCTGGACTGGAAGAGGAGCAACCGGGACTAGAACCCGGTGTCCATATGGGATGCCGGCTCCACAGGCGGAGAGGATTAACCAAGTGAGCCATGGCGTCGGGCCCTGTTATTTGTTTATTTGAAAGGCAGTTACAAAGAGACAGAGGCAGAGCAAGAGTGAGATCGAGAGCGAGAGAGAGAGAGAGGTCTTTCATCCGCTGGTTCACTCTCCAGATGGCTGCAATGGCTGGAGCTGCGCCAATCTGAAATCAGGTACCAGGAGCTTCTTCCAGGTCTCCCACGCGGGTGCAGGGACCCAAGGACTTGGGCCATCTTCTGCTGCTTTCCCAGGCCACAGCAGAGAGCTGGAGCGGAAGTGGAGCAGTTGGGTCTCGAACCGGTGCCGATATGGGATGCTGGCACTGCAGGCTTTACAGCACAACACTGGCCCCAACAATGGGCTTTAATCTTCACAAGTGAGCCCAGAGGCCAACACCAACAACTCTCTGCGTAAGAGAAGCCTGCACGGCAGGTTTAGCACCCCTCTCCTGAAAATCCCAAATCTGGAATGTTCCACAATCCAAAAACTTTTTGAGCGCGAACATGATGCCACAGCAGGAAATCCCACACTAGGAAATGGTGTCTGTCTTGTCTACGGCCACACCTCCCTGAACGCGCCCAGGCTCGTCTGATCTCAGGAGCTAAGCAGGGTTGGGCCTGGTTAGTACTTGGATGGGAAGAGATGGTGTCTGTGCACAAGATTATTGAAAACAGTGTATACAGTTGCCCCCAGGCTACGTGTATAGCATGTATATGAAACAGAGATGAATTTCATGTTTACACTTGGGCCCCTCCCCGAGATGTTGTGTTAACGTAGATGCAAACATCCCAAAACCTGAAAAAAAAAAAATCCGAAATCCATAGCACTTCTGGTAGCAAGCATTTTGGATCAAGGATACATAGCATGTTGTAATAATCACATTTTTAAAAAGATTTATTTATTTGAAGCTCAGAGTTACACACAGAGAGAAGGAGAGACAGAGAGAGAGGGTGAGAGAGAGAGAGAGAGAGAGAGGTCTCCCATCCGCTGGTTCACTCCCCAAATGGCCGCAATGGCTGGAGTTGAGCCAATCCAAAGCCAGGAGCCAGGAGCTTCCTCTGGGTCTCCCACGCGGGTGCAGGGGCCCAAGGACTTGGGCCATCCTCCACTGCTTTCTCAGGCCACCACAGAGAGCTTGGTCGTAGGCAGAGCAGGCGGGTCTTGATCCGGCACCCATATGGGATGCCAGCTGTGCAGACGGTGGTTTACCCACTACATCACAGCGCTGCATTCCTTTTGATTTCCATAACTAGGTCAAATTTCCCATAGCTGAGTACATAATTAATGGGTGTACATAATTTAGCTGAACATATTATTTTTCAAACATTATTTTATTCTTATAGAGAGCGATGTTTGTGCCTCCAGATTTGAATAAAAGAACAGTGATTTCTTTTTCTCCCTGAAGACACCGGCCACCTACACATGTTGTTCAAAGTCTGGTGCGCTAAGGAGACAGAAAAGTAACAGCACGGACCTTGCTAGCCTAACTACTCCTTGTGATCTGAATCCAGCTGCCTTTCCTGCCAGTCAGAGGAGACCACTGCCTGGGCCCCTCCCCTCAGTGTCCCCCCTCACCCCCTAGCAGCACCTGGTCTGCACTTCCCTAAAACCCCTTTATGTACATGTTCCTCTAACATGAATGTGCTGCTTTTTAAAAAAGGATCTTTTTAAAAAATTATTTGCAGAGTGATAGAGGGAGGCAGAGATGGGGAAGGAGCGGTCTTCATCCACCGGTTCTCTCCTCAAATGGATGCAACTGGCCCGTGCCAGGCTGAAGCCAGGAGCCAGGAGCTTCTTCCAGGTCTCCCATGTGATTGACAGGGACCCAAGCTCTTGGATCATCTTTCCCTGCTTTTCCCAGGCCATTAGCAGGGAGCTGGATTGGAAGTGGAGCAGCCGGGACTCGAACCAGAGCACATAGGGTATGCTGGTATTGCGGGCAGCAGTTTGACCCTCTACGCCACAACGCTGGCCCCTGCATGTGCTGTTTTGATTAAAGCCGCTGACAGAAACCCGCAGCCACGCCTCCATCCCCCGCCAGCATCAGGGTGGCAGACTCGGGTATTCCGGGCAGCTCTGCAATGCCGAGCGGCAGCGCCTGTGCCGGAACATGCGCCAGAGGGAAGGCGACAAACAGGTGCTCCTCAGAGCGGCGGAAGAGGCTCCCGGAGACACGAAGGCTTTCCGGTTGTTTCTCACGGATGGATGGGAGGGAAAGGGCCTCTCGCAAGGCTTCCTTTGGCTTTCTGACTCAGGGCTTGGCCGGCCTCACAGAACCAGCACTCCAGAAGTGGACAAGAGACAAGGAAGTCCACGGGGCAGAGGAGGGCCGGCTGGGGTGAGCGCTGGAGTAGGGTCAGGCGGGTGTGAGGCTGGGCTGGTCAGCGCGGCTGAGGGGTGCCAATGGTCAGAGGTGCGTGGGGGACTAGTCCCCCCGCCTGGGGAAGAGGTGCGTGGGGACTTGTTCCCGGCCTGGGGAAGAGGTGCGTGGGGGACTTGTTCCCCCGCCTGGGGAAGAGGTGCGTGGGGACTTGTTCCCGGCCTGGGGAAGAGGTGCGTGGGGGACTGGTTCCCCCGCCTGGGGAAGAGGTGCGTGGGGGACTTGTTCCCGGCCTGGGGAAGAGGTGCGTGGGGGACTTGTTCCCGGCCTGGGGAAGAGGTGCGTGGGGGACTGGTTCCCCCGCCTGGGGAAGAGGTGCGTGGGGGACTTGTTCCCGGCCTGGGGAAGAGGTGCGTGGGGGACTGGTTCCCCCGCCTGGGGAAGAGGTGCGTGGGGGACTGGTTCCCGGCCTGGGGAAGAGGTGCGTGGGGGACTGGTTCCCGGCCTGGGGAAGAGGTGCGTGGGGGACTGGTTCCCCCGCTGGGGGAAGAGCATTTCAGGCAAAGGGAAGAAGCAGGAGCTGCCGGGTGGGGCACACTGCACCTGCTTCCATTCATCCGAATTCTGTCTTTCCATTCATCCGAATTCTGTCTTTCCCCTGAGCCTTCCCCTGTCAGGGGTCAGCCTTCCCCAACACACACTCCTTGTGTCCTTCAGTGTCTCCGTTCACACGCGTTCCCTAGCCCCGGCCCAGTGGACCGGATGTGGTCTGACCACACCAGGCACTGTTGCCTGCCTTGAAATGAATGCCGCACCCCAGTCATGAGATCGGGGCCCAGGGCAGCTCTGTCCCTGCACTTGTGGCCGACTCCATTGAGAGCCTCTAAGAGTGCTCTCCACCACCCTGTGCTCACGTAGATGAGTGGACGCTGCTGACGACTTAGACCTTTCAAGGATATGCGGGTTGAAAGACTAGGGATCCAAATGATTCCAGTAAGCTACGCCAAATGGTGAAACACAAGGATCCAGGAGAGAGAAAGTGAAACCTGCAGGTCCGCTGGCTCCTGTGCAGCAAGGAGCCAGTCTCCTCCACCTGGGGCCGTGCATCTCTGTCCCGGTTCCAGGGAGTCTGGGGAAAAGGCCATCGCCCTGGACCTACAGCTTAGATGCTGTCCCCAACCTCCCGCTGGGAAGGAGAACGCTTTGTAGTGGGTGTGTGTGTACATGCATGTGTGTGCGCATGTGCCCGTGTGTCTCTGGGCATGTGTGTATGTGTGTGTGTCTGTGTCCATGTATGTGTGCCTGTGGGGGTGTGCAGGGGTATGTGTGTGGGGTGTGTGTGCATGTGTCCACATGTGTGTGTCTGTGTGTACATGCAAGGGTGTGTGCCTGAGTCCATGTATGTGTGCCTGTGGGGGGTGTGCACGGGTATGTGTGTGCATGTGTCCACATGTGCGTGTCTGTGTATACATGCAAGTGTGTGTGCCTGTATCCATGTATGTGTGCCTGTGGGGGTGTGCACAGGTATGTGTGTGGGGTGTGTGTGCATGCGTCCACATGTGTGTGCCTGTGTGTGCATGTATGTGAGTGTGTGTGCATGTGTCTGTGTGTGTAGACCAAGGTAGCCTTTTGTCAGGGTTTTTCTGTTCCCAATTTCCCAACGGAAGGATCAGCACGAGGGTGGTAACTGCATCAGATGCGTGCTGCGCCCCGTGCTGGCCAGGGGTGTGTACCAGGTGTCCGTCACTGCATAACGAATGGCAGACACGCAGCAGCCTACAGGACCCCATTTACGGCCTCGGGTTCTGTGGCTGGGGAGTGCCGCAGGGCCCAGCCTCTTCCCCTGCTGCGGCTCCCTTGAGTCGGGAGTCAGCGGTGACAAACCTGCTCTCCGCTCATTCACTTTCCCACACAATCCTCCTCCCGGGGGTAGCGCGTCAGGGCCACAGGGTCAGCCTCTGCTTGCAATGCCAGCATCCCAGAGCAGAGCCAGCCACGTGGGGGACCCCAGTGGAGCTCCTGGCTCTTGGCTTTGGCCTGCCCCAGACCTGAGTGTCGTGGCCATTTGAGGAGTGAACCAGAGGATGGAAGATCTCTCTCTCTCTCTCTCTCCCCCCTCCTCTGTCAATTAAATAAATAAAAATCTTAAAAAAAGAATCCTTCCTTGAGGTTGTAGAGCTGAGAGCCCGGGCTTTACGGCGGCCGTCAGCTAGAGGCTGGGCTCGGCTCCCAGGGGCCAGCAGCAGAGCCCGGGGGCTGCCCAAAGGTCCTGGTCTCGTGGCCTCTCTCGGGGTGGCCACTCCATCCACACTCAGTGAGACCCCCCAGCTCCAGTCTGCTCAGGTGGGGTCTCACAGAATTTCGCATAATCAGAGTGACACCTGTCACCCTTGTCACGTTCTGTGGCTTGGAAGTGAGCCACAGGTCTGGCCCACACTCATACAGCGGCCTCCACCGGCAGGCTGAGCTCATGGGGGCTGTCTTAGAGTCTGTCCATCACAGGACTCGGCCACCAGAGGCCAGGTCTCCAGGTCCGTGGGGCACTGACCTGCTGCACAAGTGTGTTGAGAGCGGGAGTGCCTGCCTTACACACCCTGCACGTTCGGATTCCAGCTCAGCACAGGGCATGTGGTTGGTGTTCAGCGGGCAGACAGAGTGAGGTGACTTCGTTACAGAGAGGTGAAACACCTGGCCAAGGCGGAATGTTCCAGCAAACCTGGGCGGCAGCAGTGCCAGCGAGGGCCGTTCCTGAGGGTGAAGGAAGGCACAAAGTGGAACACTTGATTCCCAGAGCGGAGGGACCTGCGGCTGCAGAACCTGCAGTATGTTTTCTGGAAAATGCAGGGTCTCATCAGTGAAGAGCTGCTTGTGGGGCCGGCGCTGTGGCGGGGCGGGTTAAGCCACTGCCTGTGCAGCCAGCATCCCTTATGGATGTCTGAGTCCCAGCTGCTCCACCACCAATCCAGCTCCCTGCTAATGCGCCTGGGAAAGCAGTGACGATGGCCCAAGGGCTTGGGTCCCTGCACCCATGTGGGAGACCCGGAAGGAACTCTGGCTTCAGTCTGACCCAGTCCTGGCCGTTGGGGCCATTTGGGGAGTGAACCACCAGATGGAAGATCTGTCTGTCTTTCCCTCTGTAACTCTGCCTTTTTTTTTGACAGGCAGAGTGCACAGTGAGAGAGAGAGACAGAGAGAAAGGTCTTCCTTTTGCTGTTGGTTCACCCTCCAATGGCCGCCGAGGCCGGCGTGCTGCGGCCGGCGCACCGCGCTGATCTGAAGACAGGAGCCAGGTGCTTCTCCTGGTCTCCCATGGGGTGCAAGGCCCAAGCACTTGGGCCATCCTCCACTGTACTCCCTGGCCACAGCAGAGAGCTGGCCTGGAAGGGGGCAACTGGGACAGAATCCGGCGCCCCGACCGGGACTAGAACCTTGTGTGCCGGCGCCGAAAGGCGAAGGATTAGCCTATTGAGCCACGGCGCTGGCTAAGTCTGCCTTTCAAATAAATAAAATAAATCTTTTTTAAAGGGTTGCTGTGATGCAGTCCCTGGGAACCAGGCATGTTCACTTCCAACCGGTCGCCGCGTGCATCCGATCAGCCTTTGCCGACAGGGAGACTGGGGATCCGGAGGGCTGGAGTACAGAATCCCATGGATACCCCTAGAAGATTCCTAAAGCCTTCCTTGCATCACTGGGACTGGGATGGAGGGCCCACAAGGTGTCCTGGGTCATAGTCCAAGGACTCATGCCTGGAGCTGAAAACCTGTACCCTGGGAACACTGATTATCCGACCAGGGCCTACAGAGAGGGTCATTTCCTGCTTCCTCGTGCCTGGGCCGACACGTGAGACATCGGAAGCCCCCTTCCTTACTCACTAGCTTGGGGACCTCTGTCCCAGCCAGAGCCCCTGAGCTTGGCTCAGCTGTGGACCCGGCTCTCCACAGCTTCCCTTCTTGGCCGTGACGCCTGCCTCGGCGACGTGTCTCCCACGTCACTCACCAGCTCTCCCGCGGGGCTCAGCCTGTATCAGCACTGTCAGTTCTTCTCACAGCCTCGGCTACCTTCTTGACAGTGAACTTGGTATTCAAAGGAGCTGAGAAGTTTTCAGAGGCTCTGCCCTTGGGCGAAGGAGACATCTGGCGAATTTCATACCACGCTCTGCTTTAGATGGAGGGTGGAGGAGGACTGAGGATGTGGTGTGGGGTGGGGAAGAGTGGGACAGAGTTATACCCCTTTCCTGAGAGGCCGCACCTGCCCCACTGCCCCCCCACCGCAGGGCGGCTACCCAAAGCGTTCTCCTGCCCAGAATCAGCCTTCTCCCTCCCCAGGTGGTTCTCTTCCTGCAGCTCCACGTTCCGCCTAACTTAGCCAACAGGTTCAGCGCAAGCTCAGAACAGCTCTCCTTGGGGTGGCCGAGGGTCCTTAGTTCCAAGGTGGTGGAATACTTAGGGCAGGATTATACTACTGAACTGAAAAAACTCTCTCTTGGCAGTTGCACAATTCTTTTATTTCTCCTGTAAACATTCAAACTGCAGTAAAGGTCACGTGTGCACAAGGGCGCATTTCAAGGTCACAGCGGAGACCAGGTCCTGGGCTGAGATGGGGCGTTCGGTTGAGGGTCGGGCACGCGTTTGGACTTGGGGACATCAGGTCTGTAAGTCCCAGGAGGGCTCTGTGGGTTCCCAGGGAAGTTGCGTTTCTCGGCTGTTCTCTGAGGCGCGGAGAACGCCGCCTTGGCGCGAGTCCCATCCTGCAAAGCCAGAGCAGCAGCCGTGTTGACCTTGGCACCGGTTGGCTCTTGTGCCCTTATCCACTGTGGTCTGTGTCCTTGGGCCCCTTCCAACAGGATGGCGTGGGCACGTGGGTGCCGAGGGACCCAGAAACAGGGCTGACGCACCGGGCACAGAGTGGAAAAGTACCCATCTCCACTCTCCGCGCAGCGTTCTTGAAAAATGCCGGGGAAGGAGCACCTGCTTCTGTTCACACCCCTGCGTGGCGTGAGCGCGTCCTCCCGGCTGCGGTCTCCATGTTTAGGCACTTCCTTCAGCCAGGGAAACACTGCAGGTCAGTGATGCCACACGGTGCAGAGCTCTGTTCCCCGGGAGTCAACACGTCTGGAAGGCGACATGCTAGGACGAGGACGCTCGCAGCCGCTAAGACAGCTATGCCTGAGAGTTGGCACCCACCCCACGGCGTCTCAGCAAATAGCAGCACTTTTGGGAAACCTGCTTTCATTATACAAGTCAGCGATGTTGATTGTGAAAATATGGGAGGTGCAGATAAGCCAGGAGTAAAAGCAAGAAAAGCGCTTGGGATCCCAGAGATGACTTTTACGGGTTTGCTGTAACTGCTTCCAGAATGTTCTGCCATGTATGAATCAATCATACATCCTATTGATAGCCTGCTTGCTTACTTCATACATTATGAATAATTTATGTCTGCAGTGTAATTGTTTATTGGCTGTGTTTTATTTCATCAGATAGATGTACCATAGCTTATTTGATTGATACCTTAAACCTTGGATGACCGAGCAACTTCCAATCTTTCACAGGTATTCTGTAACAATAGCCATGCACATTCATAACTCTTGGTTTTCTGTTCCAGGTTTACAGGACTGGATCGGACATTATCTCCAACTCAGGACATCCTATCTGCATTAATGCACTTTTGAAACTCATATTATTTTCTTTGTCACATTTATTCAAGTCTCATTCCTTTTCCTCCCATAGATTCTACTTTGTGTGTGTTTGAAAGGAAGAGAGATGAAGAGGAGGAGGAGGAGGAGGAGAGAGGCAGAGGGAAGGGGGGAGAGCGAGCTTCCACCTGCTAGTGCTCTCCTCGTATGCGAACGCTGAGCCCGGCTGGGCTGAAGCTGGGAGGCGCACTCCGTGTAGGTCTCCCGTGGGTGTCAGGGATCCAAGCACTTGACCCTCCCTGCTGCCTCCCAGGGCGCACACTAGCAGGGCGCTGGAATCGGAAGCAGAGCCAGGACCGGAGCTCAGGCGCTTGGGTATGGGGCGTGTGGGTGTTCCAGGCGGCGTCTTAACCACAGTGCCCAGCGCCCACCCCTGCTGTCGCTTTTGAAGCGGGAGCTGCTCTGAACGTCCATCTTCTGCCCCTTCCTGGTGACGTGGGCTGTGGTCCACACCCCCTTTCAACCTGGAACATGGGTGCTTCTAGATTCTAGAATCGCGCGTGCGTCTCCTTCTACCCCAGCCCGCTGGATCACAGAGCACGGCGAGACCAGGCAGCACCGGTGTTGGTGATGCAGGCCTGAGACCACAGCACTTTTCTCCCGTGATGGCCCTGTAATGCCAGGTGCCACGTGCCCACCCTGGGGGCCTCTGGCTGCATTTCCTTTAGGTCTCTTAGAACAGCATTTTCCCTGCACACACATCATCTTTCCGTCTGCTGCCAACCACCCACCAGCTTGCTTCCTCTTTGGCCGTGAGGTAGCCAGGCCAACAAGGGCCAGCTGGACGCTTGCCCAGTGCAGCCTCTCCTGTTTGCCCAGGATCTCTGTTCTTACCAGGGACAGATGGGGTCCTTGCGTCAGTGAGCAACGCCTGAGCAATCAACTGCTCTCCCCTCCCTGACAGCTTCCATTGTTTTACAACACGTAGCTGTCAATTGTGCCCAAATCAGAATTTCTTCCGGAGTTAGGTTTTTGTTTTTGTTGTTGTTGTGTGTGTGTGTGGCCGGCGCACCACGCTGATCCGATGGCAGGAGCCAGGTGCTTCTCCTGGTCTCCCGTGGGGTGCAGGGCCCAAGCACTTGGGCCATCCTCCACTGCACTCCCTGGCCACAGCAGAGAGCTGGCCTGGAAGAGGGGCAACCGGGACAGAATCTGGCGCCCCGACCGGGACTAGAACCTTGTGTGCCAGCACCGCAAGGCGGAGGATTAGCCTAGTGAGCTGCGGTGCCCGCCGGCCCAGAGTTAGGTTTTTCTTCCTTTTCCGGAGAGCTAGTTCCACTCTTTCTTTATGCGTTCATCACTTCGAGGACACTCAGGTTGATTCCACATCTTGGCTATCGTAGAAAATGATGCGATAAACACGGGAGTGATGTTCCTCCCTTTGCAGCAGTGAGGCTGGTGGAGCATATGGTGGTTACAGCCTTAGGGTTCCGGGGCATTTTCATGCTGTTTTCTATAATGGCTGCATTAATGACCACCTTCACCAACCCCAACCCTGGAGTATGGCCCACCCATAAAATCCAGAAATCCTGCCATTTGCAGCAACGTTGTGCTGAGCGACACACGTCTGACCCAGAAAGGCAAATACTGCCTGTTCTCAGTGTCGTGTAGAAGCTAAGTAAGCTGATCTCACGGAAGTGCAGGGACAGGGTTGACTGGCGCAGGCGGGGAGGGGTAGGCGTGGAGAGGCCTTCAGCTCATACAGTGTAAAACCTACAGCTAGGTGGGGGAAGCAGTTCTAGTCTGCAGGATGGTGGGGTGACTGTTAATTTCTTATCAGCCACCTCATAGTAGCTGGAGGGAAGGATTTGAATGCTGCCATTGCAAAGAAGTGATAAATGCTGGAGATGAGGGCTGTGCTAACTGTCCCGATTTCATCATCTCACGTCGTATACTTGTGTTGAGATATCACAGTCTCCCCCAGAAGTATGTACAATTTTATGTATTAAATGAAGACAAAAAATTGAGCTTAATCACACCCATACTTGGAGCCACAGTTGGAGCCCATTTCCCCAACGCAATTCCCCGAATCCTTATAGGCAGGCTTTGTTTGCATCCTCGTGAGGTTTCCCTGTCCTTGGGAGCACGCGGGTGAAAGTGAACCTGGCTGCCGCGTGAGTCAGGGGCCCTGTGTGGACTCCCTCTCGGATTTTGCGCAGAGCTCTTCGCCTCTGTCCACTCTGCGCCTGCGTCTGGGATACCACGAGCCGTGCGCTTTCACTCCCACTCTGCCCCACCCCGCCTCACCTACGGTGGGAACCCAGGCAGGCTGCTCGCTCAGGAATCGTTTGGGGTGGATAAGAAGTCCAGGGAATGTGGGGGAGGCACCCTGTGTCTGGGGTCCCGGTGGAGCTTAACAGAGCCAGTCCCCACTCTGTGTGTCCCCCCAGAATCCTGAGCTGATGCGCCTCGTGACTTGGGCGTGCTCAGATTCCGGGTGTGAGTTTGATCCAGCTAAAGCTTCTGGGGAAGCGGTTCTAGCCTGCAGGTGCAGCTCCGTGCCTGATGTGTGAGGTTCACATCTGAGGTCTGTGGTCCTCCGTTCTGACCTGTGCACCCCCCCGTGGGGAGAGGGATGTGGCGGGGGTGGGACTGGGGCAGGAGGAGCCTGGGTGTTCCCCTCCCTGCTCCGTCCCTGTCAGTCTGATTCTGGTCAAAGGACCATTCACTGCCATCTTCACTGTGACCCGGGGGTTATCATGTCTCGAGATCGTCCGATGGGTGTGGGCACCCCAGCCAGCGGGGTAAGGGGGAGCAGGCGCCGACTGGAAGCCACACAGCCGGACACGGAGAGTCAGCGCAAGGCAGGCCACAGCCTGGGAAACGGGTGTCCGAGGATCGCAGCTGGGCAGTGGCTGGAGACGCACGAAGATGGATGCTATCGAATGTCGGCCGCTCTGCGGCGTCACGGAGAGGCGGCGAGCACGGGTGCTTTGCATCATGGGACTGAACCGATATGGCGACATTTTTATGTCCCTGGTGTGGGGACCCTGCCAATTCTCAAGGTGTGTGTGGAAGCAGACAAGTGGGGGGGGGGTCTGGGCGGGCCTCAGGCCACGTTTCGTGTCTGCGGGCTCAGCTGCACAAGTCCAGGGACTTGCATTTCACGTGTGACCGACGCACTTGCTGATGAGCAGCCCAGATGAGAGTTCTGGAATGACACTGGTGTGCTCCTGACGCGCGCTGGGTTCACGTCCCGTGTCCAGGAGCACAGAGGGCTGGAAATCTCCGTGCAGCCCCGGACCAGGGTTCCTGGGAGTCTTGTTTGGGGGCAGGTCCTCCCTCCCTCCATCCCTCCCTCCCTTCCTAAGACAGGAGTACAGAGAGAGGGAGAGACATTAGAGATTAGAGAGAGTGAGTGAGATCGTCCATCTGCTGGTTCCCTCCCCAAATGGCCACAACAGCTGGAACTGGGCTGATCTGAAGCCAGGAGCCAGGAGCCTCTCCTGAGTCCCCCAAGTGGGTGCAGGGACCCAAGCACATGGGCCATCCTCTGCTGCTTTCCCAGGAGCATTAGCAGGGAGCTGGATCGGAAGAGGAGCAGCTGAACTGCGCCGAACAGGCACCCATATGGATGCCAGAGCTGCCGACAGCGGCTTAACCCCCTATGTCACAGCACCAGCCCCTCTTTTTTTCTTACAAGTACACTGTCTGTGAGGTCTTCAATTGAGCATGGTTATTAATTGTAGTTAATTTTTTAAAAATCAACTTTAGAGAAGTCTAATTTACATACAATGAAATGTATCCATTTGAAAAAGGTTTATTTATTCATTTGAAAGGCAGAGTTACAGAGAGAGGGGGAGAGATAGAGAGATAGAGAGAGATAGAGAGAGAGAGAGAGAGAGAGAGAGAGAGAGATCTTTCATCTGCTGGTTCACTCCCCAGGTGCTGGCAGCAGCCAGGGCTGGGCCAGGTTGAACCCGGGCAGGAGCTTCATGTGGGTCTCCACGTGGGGGGCAGGGGCCCGAGGACCCTGCAGTTTTCTGCTGCTTTCTCAGATGCATTAGCAGGGAGCTGGCTGGGAAGCAGAGCACCCTGAACTTGAACTGGGATGCCCGTGACAAGAGGCAGCTGACTTAACTCTGTGCCACAACTCTGCCCCATTTTTACGTAAGCCCAGTGAGCTTTGGTAAGTACGCCACTTATGTAACAGTGGTGCCAACCAAATCTAGCGCCTTTCCGTCATTCCAGAAGGCTCTGCGGTGTGCTTTGTACTCAGCCTCCACCAACAGCCCCTCCCTCCAGGCACCGCGGAGCTGCGTTCTGTCGCCGCGGGCTGGGTTTGGCTGCTCTGGATTTCCGGGAGAGGGACAGAACTAGGGCAGATTCCGCGCACTTGCTTTGGCTCAGCCGAGCACCTGTGACACGCATTCGTGCTGGGCTTGCCAGGAGTCATCTCCCCCCCGCAACTGTGTCTCTTCCTGCTCTGACGCGAGCACACCCTTATCCAGTTAGGGAGCTGTGGGCTGTCCGGCTCCTCTCTCTGGAGTGTCACCGTATCTCCTCGGGCGGTCTTCCCAGCCTGCGCGTTTTCCAATAAGTGATAATACGCGCTCCTCGTGCTAAGTGTGAGCGACCCCTTTCCCTTTCACTGGGCCAGATGTGCTAACACCCTGCAGCTGTTCACCGATGTGTGACACATACCTACACGGGAGGTTGTTACGATTCTGCAGGCTGACCACGGGCTGAATGGGGCCCGTGAGGTCGTTTGTTCCTGCCCTGCCAAGCCAGCTGCAGGTGGGACTCGAAATTTAATGCTTCTGTAGCAGCCTGATTTTTACGTTGGTAATTTTGTACGGCCTGCAAACGATGTCATACATATATAAATGTCAGCAAAAAAAAGGTTCCCCATCCCTGATAGAGGCATGGGACCATTTTGCTGTCTGCATTTTAAAAAGGAAATAGAAAAATTTCAGAGCACGTTGTACTCTGTACGCAGTGTTTTGTGTTGTGTGTGTGTGTGTGTGTGTGCACAATGGGCCACTATGTAAAATGTGCTGTTTGTTGTGGGTCTTGGTCACAAGCAATGCTTGAGAAACGCTGGTCAGGAGGGGCTCCAGGGGCCCCTCCTCCCCCTCTGCACAGAGGGAGGATGTGTCTCCCGCAGTCCCAGGAAAGCCACCTGCCTGTCACAGGGTCCCCCCGTGGATGTCCGGACTCTTCCTCCCTCCTTCTCAGGACAGGCATGGGCTGGCTGCCACCTGCCCTTTTCTGGCTGGGTCCAACCCTTGCATTACTGCTGCGCCAGCTGTGGCCTAGACCCTGGCCACCCATGGGCGTCATTGGCACAGCTGGACCCCCCACCCTCCCCCAAGTGACGCAGCCACTTGGGCTGTTCCGTGATGGCAGTCTGTACCCCTGGCTGGACCCTCGTCCCACTCCAGCTGGCCACTGTTGGCTGGTTCTACTGGCTTAAAACGGGGAAGTGAGGCCTGCACTGTAGGGCCTGGGACCTGTACCAGGTGGCGTGGCAGCCAAGGAGGTGGCCCTGGTAGTGCAGCTCTGCAAAAGTGGAGTCCTGGTGGCTGAGGGAGGCGCCAGGAGTCAGAGGGAGGGAGGAGGGGGAAGGCACGGATGGGGAAGAGAACACAAGGTTGACCTTGGGAGGCCTTGGGTCAAGGTAGTTGTGCCATGCAGATCAGCTCAGGAGCGTACGGATAGGCTCCGAATGGGAGAAGGCACCAGAGGCCCATGTGGACACGGGATGTCAGGCTGGCTGGCTGGAGAGAGCCCTGTGGCCCAGCTGACGCCACCAGGCCCCGCCTGGGCCCCTACCCATCAGCAGCTCTGTTCCCTGACGTTGCCTCTCCTCCTGGGGGTTGTCAAACTGGACTGTCTGAACCACACAGCCGATCCACCCCAGCTGCTAGTCCTTCTGCAGGTCTGCTTTGGGGAATCTTGGCTTCCTACAAATGGGGTTCCAGGACACCCCAGCTTTCCTGAATCTGACTCCCATAGGACAGTCCCCAGCAACACCCGTACCTCCCGCATATGATCAGTAGTGAGAAACAGGCAAGCAAGCAGGTGGGGGTCCCTAGCTGGGGCTGGCTGTGGACACGTTCGTGCCGCATCTTCTTTAGCACAAGGTGGGGATGGGGCCGTCGGCGAGGGTCAGGGGCTTGTCCGCTCCTTGAGGCTCTGTGGACAGGGAGGGCCTCTGCCCTGCCTGTGAGGATGCTCCTGACTTCCGTGGGCACCCAGCAGGGTGACGACACGCTGTGCGAGGATGCAGGCTTTCTTCCTGTCCAGCCCGACACGGCCTGCAGCAGGTGTTCAGCCCAGGGGTTGAGACATCTGCGTCCCTGGTTGGAGCGCTTGTGTTGGATTTCTGGCTCCCGCTCGTGGCTCCAGCCTGCCACTGCCCACCCTGGGAGGCAGCAGTGCTGGTTCAAGTGGTTGGGTCCCTGCCACACACGCGGGAGACGTGGATTGAGTTCCTGGCTGCCGGCTTCACTCCTAGTCCGCTCCCGGCTGCAGCTGGCGTTTGGGGAGTGAGCTGGAGATGGGCATTCTCTGTCTCAAATACGCGGATATTCATGTGCGAACGTTTATGTTCTTTTGAAACCAGAGAGGACGTCGCTTCCTCTTCTATTTTTCCAACACAGCCGGGGACCTGGGCACCGTGGAGGCTAATTGCATAGTTGCTGAGTTGGGCTGGAGAGCCAAGGGAGTCTTCTCACTTCTGACGATGGACGGTTCCTTCTGCTTTTAATCTCCTTCAACGGCTACGTGTGAGCGTCTCCATGGATCCTGCATCTGGGTGGGCTCTGGCTCTTCCGAGGTGGCAGGTGCGCTTCTGTAGTAGCTGCACCTCCTGTTCTGGCGCTCGCCACGTGGGGAAGACAGCACCAGGGAGGCCGTGTATGCCATGGGAGGGGCCTGTGGGTGGTGGGCAGGGCAGGGGGCGGGCGGGCGTGTTTAGGCACCATGGAAACAGGATGCACTGAGGGAATTAAAGGACAAGGGTGGCAGCTGCGTCCGCCCATTTAATTAAGTGAGTAACACAGCTGTTGGCTAAATGCAACTTCAGGGAGAGGAGGTCCCTGCCGGAGCTGGCGGCAATGGAAGATGACAAGGGCTGGGGTATAGGAACCCCAGTGGTGGGGGGTTGGGCAGGGCTGGTGCACTTGAAGTCACTCAGGTGGGAGAGAAGACAGAAGCCTGAAGTCAGGCCGGCAGAACACGGCCCTGGCTCAGCCCCAGCTGGCCGAATGACCGTGACAGGGGCGGCACACATCTGCAGTGTCTTCACACGTCCTTGTCCATCAAAGCACTGGACGGGAGACCCCAGAGGTCCTCTCACTGCAGACACTTTGAGTCTGGGGTTTTCTGTGTGTTCTCACATTGCACGGCTGAGGGGAAAGAACGGGGAGGGCCGAGGCCGCCCCTCGGGCAGCTCAGTCGGGCAGATGCTGCTGAGACCGTCCTGCCACAGCCTGGGAGCACACAAGGGCCAGCCGGGGCAGTGCAGTCGGGCAGGTGCTCACACAGAGGGCCAGCCGGGGCAGCGCAGTCGGGCAGGTGCTCACACAGAGGGCCAGCTGGGCCCTGGACGCCCTGAAGTTCTCAAGCTGCAGGGTGTGGGATTCTCCAGTTTGTCTAGTTTTTCAGTGACACGGCCATTGAGGACCTGGTGACAATCCCCTTGTCTTCTGCACTGAGGTTTGTCACATACAAGCGCGTCTCTCATCATCCTGGGGACGGGCGCTGTGGCACATCGGGTTAAGCTGCCGCCTGAGATGCTGGCTTTATCAGAGTGCCAGTTCAGCTCCCTGCGGATGTGCCTGGGAAGGCAGCGGAACATGACCCGCGTGCTTGGAACCCGGCCATCCATGTGGGAGACCCGGATGGAGTTCCAGGCCCAGGCCAGGCTGTTATGGCCATTTGAGGAGTGAACTGGTGGATGGCAGATCTCTCTCTCCTGTTCTGTCTCTTTCCCGTTCTGTCGGTCTGCCTTCCAAACGAATAAGTCTTTTACAAAAGGCAACTATGCTTTGCGAAGGTAACACGTAAGTGGTCCGTGGTCTGAAAACGTGGCTTGTTATCAGTGGGGGTGACTAGCGACAGACGTTGCAAACAACCACGCACACTGGGGTCACGCATGCAGGCTCTGGGGACGCGGCATCTTCCACAGCTCCGGGAGGACCCTTGGTTCCATCGCTCTCTGTCCCTGTTTTCTCCACGCGGAGTGAGCTGAGCAGGCCTCCAGACCTGCCGGACACCAACAGCCTCAGCTGCAAACACTTTTTTCAATTTTCAAGAAGGGCTGGAAATTTTATGTTATTTGGAAAAATGCATGTCCCAAATTATAAAATTAAGATTGCATGGGAGTTAGACTGAAGTTGAAAAATAGCTAAATGAAAAATATCAAGTGTTGAAATATTGTTTTTTAAAATTTGCTTTTATCCCCTTCAAATGCTGAGAGAGAGAGAAAGAGAAAGCGGGGAGAGTGAGGGATGTATGGTCCATCTGCTGGTTTACTTGCCACATGCTAGCAGTAGCGGGGGCTGGGCCAGGCCTAGTTGGGAGCCAGGAGCTCCGCGCAGGTCTCCCAGGTGGGTGGCAGGAACTTGAGTACTCGTGCCATCAACTGCTGCCTCCCAGGGTGTGTTAACAGGAGGCTGGAGCAGGAAGTGGAGCAGCTGAGACTGGGAATGGAACTTCGCCGGGAGGCCGGAGTCCCAGGGCTGCCCCTGTGGGAGGATTCTTATAGACATGAGCGCGAGCCCAGCGCTGTCCTCCAGGACAGGAACACGGATGGAATGCGCTCCTTCAGGGCTCCGTCTCCGAGAGGCCAGTCACACGTGGGAGAGGTGTTTCTTGGAAAGTAACTCAAATCAGCTTTCGCTTTAAAAGCTGATAAACCAGGACCAGTGTCGTGACGTAGCAGGAAAAGCTGCCACCTGCGACACTGGCATCTCATATGGGTGCCCGTTCAAGCTCCGGCTGCTCCACTTCCGACCCAGCTCCCTGCTAACGGCCTGGGAAAGCAGCAGAAGGTGGCCCAAGTGCTTGGGCCCCTGCACTCACGTGGGAGACCTGGAGGGAGCCCCAGGCTCCTGGCTCCTGGCCCTGGCTGTGTGGCCATCTCGGGACTCAGTCAGCAGATGGAAGATTCCTCTCTCTCTCTGTCTCTCCGTCTCTCTCTGTAACTCCGACTTTCAAATAAATAAATGCATTTTTTAAAAAAATAAATAAAAGTTGATCAACTATAAACAGAAAGCACAGTTTTTTAGTTTGGGATTTTGCCCAGGAGTAAATAACAGAATACCATAGATGGTGGCTTAACAACAGGCACTTACGTCATTTAAAAAAACTTTAAAAAATATTTATTTATGTATTTTAAAGAGTTACAGAAGTTGGGGAAGAGAGAGAGAGAGAGGAGAGGGAGAGGGAGAGAGTGTGCTCGCTCTTTGGCGTCTCTTCTTAGAGGGATTCTAATGGCGTCACAAAGGCCCCGCCCTGGTGATCTCCTGTGGCCCTGATCCGTCCCCATCACCCTGCCTGTGTGCAGAGACCCGAGACCTGCAGCAGGTGCGCCCCAGGGCAGCCAGATGTTCAGTGCGCAGCGTGCATTTTGTGCCAGCCATCCCGCAGTGTCCTCAGAGATGGCTCCGGGACCCCCTGCAGACCTCAGGCTGCACGAAGGCGGGGTGTGGCCTTTGCCTGTAACCTGCCACACCCTCTCTGCATCTCTGTGACACCTAAAACGACGTGGGTGCTGTGCAAACAGATCATGCTCTACTGTTCAGGGAATAAGGATGGGGAAAAAGAGGCTGCTTGGATTCAGTAAGACGTAAGTTTTCAAAATGATTTGTGACCTGCGGTCGGTTGAGTTTTGGACGCAGCCTACACAGGCACAGAGGGCTGACGGTACACGTTCCACATGATTTCATGTGAGCAGCTGACGTCTCCCGTGCACCTACTGAGCCACCTTGGAAACCACTGGGCAGCAAAACCAGGAAGCCCCAGCCAGCGCCTGGGAAGAGGTGGGTGGAGCCTGGGGACTCAGAGCCTCCCTGGGTTTGGCCATGGGTGTTGGCAGGCACTGGCAGCAGGTCCCGCTTTGTGGGGCCTCTGCCTTGACCCCAGGCCAGCCCTGCACACCTAGGGGAGGTGCGGGTCAGACGGCAGTCCGCCTCTCTGCCTGGAAGCTGACTGTCCCCAGAGCAATCGCACACACAGCCACGCGGGAGACCCCTGGCCTCAGGTTGCACCCAGGGAAGCCAGGTGTGGGGCCAGCAGGGATTCCTGGAGGCCTCGCCTTGCCGCTGGGTCTCCCGCTCTGTTCCACGTAGTTGTTGCTCAACCACAGGCTCCCCGGGACTCTCCCAGCCCTGGCTCGTCTGTGTCTACACAGCAGGCCCCCCCTGGGGGAAGTGCCACCCCCCCTCCCCGGCACCTTCCCTTTCTGCCCCAGGAACCACCTCCTGCATGACCTTCCCAGAAGGTCTGAGCCCGGAGCTCACAGCACACGCTCTCCATGAGCTGTCCCCCGTCCTTGTGCCACTGCCGCTGAGATGGGGAGGCCCGAGGTTAGCAGAAGGGGCAAATGACCCCTCCTTGAACTTGCCCCGCTGGGCAGGTGCAGGAGTGTTTGCTGATTGGATCGGGCTGGATCTCAGCTAAGCTGAGTGATGGACATTCCTTCCCTGGGCCAACGGGGCGTTTGCTTGTTGTTAGGAGGTGAGTCACAGACATGACATGCAGGACAGGGCCCCAAAGCAGAACCGTCCCCTGTCAGGTAGGAGACAGGAGAGGAGCCACAGTTATGGGGGCCGGCACCTGGCGGGTTCTTCCAACACACTATACAACTTTCACAGCAAGGCTAGGAGCTCAGTATGTGTCACCCGATTTGCAGATGTGGAAGCTGTCTTAGGGGGATCGTGTACCTTGCCCAAAGCCACACAACTAACAAATTAAAAATTGGAGGTTGACTTTGTCTTTAGCTTTTAATTTCAGAGTAGTTTTTAACTTACAAAACCAGGATTGTGACGTAGTACGGAGTTGTCATGGATTTCACACCAGCCTCCCCTGTTGTTGACATCTCGTAACAGTGATATATATTGTCACAATCACACCCAGATTTCCCTGTTTTTTAAAAAGGATTTCTTTAAAAAAGATTTATTTGAAAGTCAGAGTTACAAAAAGGCGGCGGGGAGAGAAATCTTCCATCCTCTGACTCACTTCTCGGGTGGCTCCGACAGCCACGGCTGGGCCAGACCAAAGCCAGGAGCCAGGGGCTGCATCCAGGCCGCCCACGTGGGTGCAGGGGCTCAGACATTTGGGCTATCTTCCACTGCTTTACCCAGGCCATTGGCAGGGAGCTGGATCGGAAGTTGAGTAGCCAGGACTCGAACCAGCGGCCATATGGGATGCTGGCGTTGAGATGGTGGTTTTACCCCTGTGCCACTACGTCAGCTACCCCCTCCCATTTTCTCAAATCCAAATTTCCTGTATCCCTCCCACCCCCTGGAGCCTTTGGTCGGTGTTCAGATTGAGGATGGTGCTTTTTCCTTTTTCTTTTTTTTTTTTTTAGCTCTACATATAAGTGAGAACATGAAGGTTTTTGTTTTTGTTTTTGTTTTTGTTTTTTTTACAGGCAGAGTTAGACAGTGAGAGAGAGAGAAAGGTCTTCCTTTTCCGTTGGTTCACCCCCAAAACGGTCGGCCGCTACAGCTGGCGCGCTGCGCTGATCCAAAGCCAGGAGCCAGGTGCTTCCTCCTGGTCTCCCTTGGGGTGCAGGGCCCAAGCACCTGGGCCATCCTCCACTGCACTCCCGGGCCACAGCAGAGAGCTGGCCTGGAAGAGGGGCAACCGGGACAGAATCCGGCGCTCCAACTGAGGCTAGAACCCGGTGTGCTGGCGCCGCAGGTGGAGGATTAGCCTAGTGAGCCGCAGCGCCGGCCGAAGTGTTTGTTCTTTATACGGTGTCCTGTAGCTCCGTCCGTTTTGTGGCAGACGACAGGATTTCAACCTCTTTTACGTCTGAATAGCGTTCCCTGGCCTGCACAGACCGCACTGCCTTCATCCATTCTGATGACGGACGCCTTGGATGATCCGGCTTTGGGCCGTTGTGGTGGAGCAGGTGTCTATCTGAGCAGTGAGCTCGTGTCTTTTGGTTACACACCCAGTAGTGGTGTTGCTGTATGAAAGACGCTTCCAGCACATTAGACGTCTACACATGCATTTAAACATGGTGAATTTCAGAGGAAAGATATCCTTCGTATGACGTGAACTGAATACATCCATGGATTCGCAGAGCGCCGCCTGTGTGCAGCTTGGCCCCGTGAGCCCCCTGCTGTGATTTCTGGGGCAGGAAGCTTCTCTCCATCCAGTCCAAAGTGGTGTCCCTCAGCTCCCTCAAGCCTCACGCCAAGAAGTCAGGGACTTACTGGACATTAAGCAGGGACTTTAGTGGGCTGGCATTGTGGCACAGCAGGTTAAGTCTCCACCTGTGCTGCCAGCATCCCATGTGGGCACCAGTTTGAGTCCCAGCTGCTCCACTTCTGATCCAGCTCTCTGCTATGGCCTAGGCAAATATGCAGAAGATGGCCCAAGTGCTTGGGCTTCTGCACCCACATGGGAGACCTGGAAGAAGCTCCTGGTTCCTGGTTTCAGATCGGCCCAGCCCCAGCCGTTGCAGCCATAGGGAACAAGCCACCAGCTGAAAGATCTCATGGTATCTCTCTCTCTCTCTAACTCTAACTTTCAAATAAATAAATCTTTAAAAAAAGTAAAAAAGCAGATGGCTGTATGTAAGTGGATTACTAAAGTCTGGGGCAAGGAGGAGGGAGTTGGGTTCCCAGGTACCAGGTCAGAGTTAGTGCAAAGGAACGCGTTCCGAGTGTTACACAGCACAGCGCAGTGACCACAGTTCATAATAACCTGTCATGTATTGTATGAGTAAATAAAAGTCAAAATCTCCAAGACTCCCATCGTAAGGGCATCTCAGAGAGGGGAGACCGTTGATTGTCCTGACTTCATCTGTATGCACCTTGCATACAGGGATTGAAATGTTACACTAGAGCTCACAAAAACGTACAATTATTGTTAATAAAATATTTAAAAAGCACACAAAGAGGGGTCCAATGTGATTGGTCACCAGGGAAATGCAGATGAAGCGTCAGCCACACCCCCAGGAGGGCTGTAGCAAACCTGCTGACAGGAGACAGGAAGTGCCGGGAGATTCGCGAGAAGCTGGTGGGAACGTGAAGCGTGTGTGCTCCTAGGACGAGAGGCGGCGGCGGCTCTCAAGACACGAAGTGTGAGTTGTGGGATGCACCTTGTCCACTCCCAGGGTGCACCTGAGAGAGAGAAACCGGACACCACACAAAAGCTCGCACCCGGGTGCTCACCGCGCTGTCACTCGGAAGAGCCCGGGTGGAAGCAAAGCCTAAGTCCACCGACAAAGGGGAGGAAATGCAGCGTCGTCCTACGGTCACTTTGTCACCTGACAGTAGGAGTGGAGCCCTGCGCCTGCTACAACACAGAGCGACAGGAAAACCTCTCGTTAAGTGAAGGCAGCCTGTGACAGAGGAGTGCGGATAGCAGAATCCCATTTGCACGGGATGTCCCAAATAGAGGCACCTTTAGAGACGGAGAGTGGATGAGGGGCTCCCAGGGCATGGGAGGTGAGAGTGGCTTTCCTTTTTGGGGAGCTGGAATCATTTAAAATTAGACACAGGTGATTAGTGTGTAATATGGCGAATGCACCGAGAGCTTTGGTTTGCACGTGGAAATGGGGAGACTTTGTGGTGCGTGAACTGTGTCTCAATAAATCTGATAGTAAACTGAAAAAAAAGGAAAAAAGCAAAAGAGGGCAAGAGAAAGGCATTGCTCTCCCTGGCCCTATGGGACTTGTTCCTGCAGTTGACTGGTCGGCCGCAGTGTCTCAGGCCCCAGGCACCTGCCACGCCAGGCTTCTGTTCAGCCCTGTCCACCGCCCTCACCCCACGCTCTTCCCACTCCGCCTGGCAGCCCTCCTCCTCCACCATCAGGGCCCAGTCTCCCTGCTCCCACTGCTCCCCACGGTGTCCGTGGACCGGCCTGGCCGGCGGCCTTGATCTCTTGTCTGTGCCCACAGGCACTGAGGTTCCGGGCCGCGTGCCCGGCTTCCGGCTGACTCTGAAGGCCCAGGAGGACCGGCACACTGCAGCCCTTGGTTCTGAGTGCCCCGTGGCTGGCACAGGCCTGGCTGACAGAGGGGTGGGGTCAATGTGAGGGCCCACCCAGACACCTTCCCCGGGGGAGCCGAGGCAGAAGTC
This sequence comes from Oryctolagus cuniculus, assembly GCF_964237555.1. Taxonomy (NCBI): domain Eukaryota; kingdom Metazoa; phylum Chordata; class Mammalia; order Lagomorpha; family Leporidae; genus Oryctolagus; species Oryctolagus cuniculus. The sequence goes on from NC_091434.1 coordinate 4,425,405, forward strand.
AGTGCCCCTTTCTTTGTGGCCCGTTTCCTGCTTCCTGTTAGATTCTGGACACGTGACCAGGCGCGCACGCAGTTGGGTGGTGAGCCTGTTTCTGTGGACTTGTGGCCGTTGGGTGCTGTGTCGAGCTGTGGGGACTTTGTGCACCCACTTAGGACAATCACCTTGCAGTTTAGAGGGAAAAACCCCAGGGCTTGAAATCAGGAAACTTGAGATTCTACTAACCAGATCTGAGAAAGACGGGCAGGTTCTGCTGGGAATTCAGGTGCCAAAATTCAAATAGCGAGGTTTGGTGCCACTCAACGTGGATGCGCGTACTCCACGTGAAGTGAGGTTCACGATTCGCCAGTCGCGAGAAAGCTGGTCAGAACAGTGAAGACGAATGTTTGCTGCCTGCGTGCCAGGCAGATGCTTGCTGTAGCGTCTCGGGAGTGCGGAGGGGAAGTCCTGATGGCCAGCTGATCCGTCCTGGCCTTTCTTAACTCCTTCAATTAGGAATTCCGGTTGTAAACACAGAAAACCCCGTGAGCTGCCTACACAGGAAGGGAAATTCATTTTGAAAGCAGAGGGGCCTCTGTGAACCCACGGCCTGGGACTGCTGAGCCTCAGGGTGGAGTGGAACCAGACCATGGGCTCCGGGGGACCCAGGGGGGGCCAGTGCTGGGGACCTTGGCTTCTGCTCTCGCGGTTCCTGCGCCAGCCTCTTCCTTGTCGCGGTCACTGCGTTCTACATGGCGCCCCCAACCGCTCCCGCCCGCCATCCAAGACAAGGGTCAGCCTCACACGGAGACAGGCTCACCTCCGGGTTACACACATGTGCACACGCGTGCACACACACACACATGGGCTCTGGCTGATCAGTTTCAGAAGAGACCCAGCCTCCTCAGGACACTCAAGGGTGCTCAGAGTCTCCCTCCTTGGCCCGACGTCCATCAGGCGTCCAGGCCATTGTCATGGACCCGGACGTTCCCAGGACGCCCCAGAGGGGAGGGGTAACCCCAGCAGGAGGAGGGGCTGCCCGGAAGACAAAGCAGTTCAGTCCTCACCACGGTTCCTCCTGAACAACTCCGACACCGCCTTGCCACGACCGCACTGGGATTTCCCTCAGCGCGCTCCGCACGGCTCGTTAACGGCACATAGTCGGTTCCGTTCTGGCCAGGCGGCCCCATATTTCATTCTCTTCTGTTTCTTTCAGGAGGGCACTTGGTCCCTAGCAATGCACACATTCCCATGCTGCACTTGGGCTGTTCCGTCGTCAACTAGGGGCGAAGTGGAGCTTCCATGGAGACGCTGTCGGGGTGCAGGGTCCCGGGGACGAGGGTGGGGTCCACATCTCAGACGCTGTCCAGAGTTGACCGGCACTGCCCAGGTGGACTGGGGTGGGAAGTGGGAGTCGGGCTCTCCAGAAGGGAGGGGCAGGAGCCGTCCATTTAGCTGTTCCTACAGTGCTCTGGGGCTGGCTCACGGGTGCCTGGGCTTGGGTGGTTAGGAGATGCATTCACACCCGTGAGTGACCACAACCCCTGCTACTCTGCAGCCTGAGCCTGGGGGAGGGAGGAGGACTTTGGGACCCAGAGCTGGAAAGTGGGGGACTGCCGGGCTAGGGAGTCAAGGGGCCTGGCCATCGGCCTGGCCATCAGCCTGGCCCAAGGTGACTGCTGGGAGGGAGGAGGTGGAGAGGCCGTGGCTGGCAGATGTCCACGGGCTCCTAGGTCCTGAGCTGCAGAGACTCAGAGACGGGCTCAGGACCGGGCAGGGGGCCTGAGTGTGAGTGAGGAAGCTGAGGTCAGCTGTTGCTTCTTAAAGGGTGCAGAGGGCAGGGGGAGGGGTATCGTGGGACAGCGACAGCAACCCCAGTGCCGTCCCTTGGGGGTGCCAACAGCGTTCTTCCCTACTGGGATCAGGGGGAGCTGAGGCTGTAGTTCAAGGGGACCGGGAAGGGCGGGCTGGACGCTTGGAATGGGCTCCCCTGGGCGCTCGCCCCTTGCCAGTTCTTGATCTCAAGGAAAGAGCCACGCAGAGCACCCTCACCTGCAAGACGGGCAGAGACGTCGTCTCGACCCGAGAGACGCACGTCAGCCTGCCAGTCGCGCGGTGCACGCCTGTCGGCGCTCACGCCCTGCCCTCCGGCTTCTTAGCGAGGCCGAGAAGATGGTCTCCGTCTAAGTGGGGTTGGGAGTGGATGCCGGCCCCTGGGGAGTGGGCAGCCACCTCCAGGCCCGACTTGAAGAGCACCGTGACCCTCCCACCCTCTCCTTCCTCTGCGACGCGAGAAGCCGGAGGGTTGCCCAGTCCGTGCTGAGGGAAATGAAGCGTTGTAGCGGGCTTGTCACTGCAGAAGCGTGAGTCTGTCCCGACTCAAGCAGGGCTGAGACAGGAGCGGTGACAGCAAACACTCGGGCAGCACGAGAGCCGTGGCGCCAGCCCGGAGCATCGCACGCACGCTGGCCAACTCTCGGTGGAGGCTGAGACTGTCTGCGAGTTACTGTTGGAGCCTGGAGAACTGTTTCCTACCCGTGTTTCTATTCTCAGCGAAAGGCGTGCCTCTGGTAAAGATGCAGACGGTAAAACCTGCAGAGAAAGAAAGTGTTCTTCCCCGCAGGTGGCCGCCTTTGAGAGCTTCTCTTCAATCACAAGCCCTTAAAAATACGGTTGGGACGCTCTAAAGAGCTCTGCAGCAACTGCCTTTTGTTTTTATGACGGGCAGAGTGGACAGTGAGAGAGAGAGACCGTTGGTTCACCCTCCAATGGCACACTGTGGCCAGCGCACCGTGCTGATCCGAAGCCAGGAGCCAGGTACTTCTCCTGGTCTCCCATGGGGTGCAGGGCCCAAGCACTTGGGCCATCCTCCACTGCACTCCCAGGCCACAGCAGAGAGCTGGCCTGGAAGAGGGGCAACCGGGACAGAATCCGGCGCCCCGACCGGGACTAGAACCCGGTGTGCCGGCGCCACAGGCGGAGGATTAGCCTAGTGAGCCACAGCGCCGGCTGTAATTGGCTTTTAACGTTGAAGACAGATCTTTAACATCTTTCCGTGAAGATCTATTTTTAAAATGACCACATGGGGACCGTGCCGACATCCCATACGGGCGCCTGTTCAAGTCCCAACCGCTCCACTTCCGATCCAGATCCCTGTTAATGTGCCCGAGAAGGAGGCAGAAGGTGGCCCAGTCCTTGGGCCCCTGCACCCACGCGGGAGACCCGGAGGAAGCTCCTGGCTCCTGGCTTCAGATCAGCACAGCTCCAAGCATTTGGGGAGTGAATCAGCAGACGGAAGATACTCCTCCCCTTCCTCTCTCTGCCTCTGCCTCTCTGTAACTTTGCCTTTCAAATAAATAAACAAATGTTTTAACAAATGACTGCGTGGAAGCAGGGAGTTTGGTGCAGTGGTTAAGTTTGGTGCCTGGGACACCTACATCCCCCACGGCAGTGTTTGGTTTGAATCTCAGATCCTTTGCTGATCCAGCTTCCTGCTGACGTGCGCCCTGGGAGGCAGCAGATGGAGGCTTCAGTAACTGGGTCCCTCCCACCCATGTGGGAGCCTGGATGGAATTTCAGACTCCTGGTTTTGGCCTGGCCCAGCCCTGATTGTTGTGGGCAGCTGGGAAGTGAACTAGTGGGTGGAAGGTTCTCTCTCTCTCTTTCTCTCTCTCTCTTTCTCTGTCTCTCTCCCTGTCTGTCTCCCCTATCTGTCTCTCCATCTTTTTGTCTCTCCGCCTTTCAAATAAATAAAGAAAGAAAAAATTTAAGAAGAAAGATGACTGCGTAGTATTCCATCCTGTGTGTATACTGTCATGTATTTGCACATCTATATTGTTTTCAGAATTTGTAAATTACAAATAATCCTGCAATACGTGTCCATGTCTCCTACCTTTGCAAATCTTTGTGTGTGGACTTCCTATGACTTTGTTCCAACGATTATTTTAAAACAGTCCAATTGTGGTAAAATGCACATGATGTAAGACTGACCCATCCTGACCACTTGCAGCACGGTTCAGTAGTGTTTGCGTCCACGCTGTTGTGCCGCCAACCTTGAGGACTCTTGGCGTTCAAGGGCTGGGACTCTGTAAACGTCAAACAGTGACCCTCCCTCCGGCTTCCTGCAGGCCTGGACGGCCACTGCCTGCTCATTGTCTCTGTGACGGCTGCGGGCACCCACGTGAGCGGAGCACACTGCACCCGTGTCCTGCGGCCTTATTCCACTCGGCGACGTCCTCAGGGCTCCCGCGGGCTGCAGCAGGGGTTCGAGCCTCCTTCCTTTGTCAGACTGCGTGATAACCCCTCGTGTGCGTGCGTCGCGGTCTGCTTATCTGTTCCTCCATTGGCGGTCTCCGGGTTGATCCTCCTGCTGCTGCGGTCGATGCCTCGTTGAATGTGCGAGGGCAAACACCTCTGGGAGGCCCTGCCTCCTGTTCTTTGCAGTATGTACCTGGAAGTGGAATTTCTGGTTTGTACGGTAATCCTATATTTGGTTTTTTGAGCAAGCTGCATGCGGTTTTCCTTGGTGGCTGCACAGTTTTATGTTCCCAGCAAAAGGCACAAGAGTTCCAATTTCCCCATATTCTTGCCAACGTTTATTTTCTCTCTTTGGATGGCCGCCATCCTAATGGGTATAAGAGGTAACGTCACTGAGGTTTTGATCTGCGTTTCCCTACTGATGAGTGAGCCTGTCTTGTCATGGGCTTGTTTGTTTTTGTGTCTTCTCTGGGCAATGTCTATTCAAGTCCCTGGCCCATTTGTCTTTGGGTTCTTTTCTGTTTTGTTTTGTTTTTTTTTCTTCTCCTTTTAAGGTCAACATTTGTAGAAGTGAGTAGGGCAGATTCTGGCAGGTGTCGCTGGGGCTTTTTATTCTGAAATGATTGTCTTGACTCCTGGCCCTGGGCCACATTCTCCCACTGCAGAAGAACCATTTCTCCCACTCAGAGTTCAAGGAGTTCCACGCCCACGCACCTGTTGTCTGTGTTGACCTCGCACCACAAGGGCGAGTTATCCTCCAAGCCCTGCCATGTCTCTGTCCTGGCTGGGGGCTGGCGGGGGCCAGGCTGCTGCCTCCTGTGCGTTTGGGGAAGGGACATGTGACAAGGTGCTTTTCTGACTTAGAGCCTCCTGGGTTTTTCCCCGAAGCCAGCTGGTCTTTTGTTCTGTCTCCTTCCTTCAAGTCCTGGAGAGCAGCTTCCCGGAGGACTTTGGTCCCCGCAAGGGCAAGTGGAGCCCTAGCTCTCACTGTTCCCTGGCTCCTGGGGAGGGGGGACTATGCAGCCATTTGAGATCCGGAAGTCCTTGTCCAGCAGTGCCAACCAAAACAGCTCTGCTTGTCAGTGTCACTGTCACTCTTTGATGATGGCACTACCCGGACAGGCACGTACCTTCAACCCATGACCAGATCCGACTGCCAGCTGACCACCGCACATGGACGGAAGTGTGGAAACATGGCTTCTCCCTGGGGATCAGGACTCTCCAAGCCCGGCACCAGCTCCCATGAAGCTCCGACGGCCTCCAGGTCTTGGTGTCTCCTCGTCACGGCACCTTTCCCTTTGGCTTCTCCTCTGCCCTTGGTGCAGAAATGTTTGGTCCTTCAGGTGCTGTGGGTCCCTGGGAGAATCGTGAAGTTTCTTCAAGTTCTAGAGACCAAAGCATTTCGACGACACGCCATCCTTCTTCTTCGTAGCACTCGGCACCTCTCCGCACAGCATTGGGGTGAAGTAGGCATAGATGTGAAAGGCGGATTGGGAAGGAAAGACGGGAGAGGAGCTCCAATGGAATTTTTTTTTTGAATATTTTACTTAAAGGAAGTGCCCATTGGTTTGAAAGTAAGGGAGATAGTGGGAAGAAGTGGCCATAAGAGAAGGAGGTACCTTTCTCTGAAGGGAAGAGAGATCTTCCACTTTGCTTATGGCCTTGTCCAAATACTGACGGAGTCTGTGGTCACAAAAGGCTTCCATAGCCTTGGTAGCTCATGGCAAGAGCCTTGGGTGATCACTGATGTCATACGTAAGAGTGTCAGTTATTAAATCAACAACACGAGTCACTGTGCACTTGCTCCCCATGCAGGACCTCTGTCCTTAATGAGTTGTACTATGAGAATTAACTGTAAAACTTGTTCTCAAACAGTACTTTATATGTTGTGTGTGTGTGTGCAAACTATTGAAATCTTTACTTAGTATAGAGCTGATCTTCTGTATATAAAGCTAATTAAAAAAGGAACCTTAATGAAGAATGGGATGGGAGAGGGAGTAGGAGGTGGGACGGGAGTCGGGGTGGAAGGGTGGGTATGGGGGGGAAGAACCACTGAATTCCTGAAGTTGTACCTATGCAATTTGCATTCATTAAATAAAAACTTTAAAAAAATAAAAGTAAGAGAGGAAGGAGGGGAGGAAGAAAGGAAGGGAGGGAGGGCGGGAGGGAGGGAGACAGCACGCGGCATCTCTGACAGTCACTGCTCTTGGTCGGTATTCGCAGCTGCAACCCGGAGAGGGGCTCAGGATCATGACTGTGGCGGTTCTGGAATTTTCCTCCTGGAGCGTGGACTGGAGGGTCCGTGCAGGCTGCGAGAGGAGGCCCCTGGCCAGGGAGAGAAGCTGTGCGGGTCGTTAGGTCGCACATCGGGCTCCACACTCTTTCAGCAAGCGCAGACATGTCCATGCATTCCGGGGCCGCAGAGGGTGCTGGCTGCGCCGGGCTCTGTCCTCAGCCAGTGCGGTGGTTCCTCGTTCACATCCTCGCATCCGCACGGCTCACGCCATTGTGACGTGCAAGACGAGGCAGAGGGGGTGTGAGCGGCTTCCCATCGCAACCCCACAGCCCCTCGAACCTGGGCGAAGGACCCTGCAGCAGCCCCCAGCCGCCCTCGGGGAAGCAGCTTGCACTCCACGTCCAGCTACCGAAAGTCCTAGCAGAATCTAGGGTGGCTAAGGGGTGAAAAGTGGGAAATATTTCTCTCTTTGGTCAATGTTTACCTACTCTGCTCTCACATTGAAAAAAGTATTTATTTATTTGAGAGGTAAAGTCACAGAGAGAGGGAGAGATAGAGAGAGGTCTTCCATCCACTGGTTCACTCCCCAGTTGGCTGCAATGGTCGGAGCTGCACGGATCTGAAGCCAGGAGCCAGGGGCTTCCTCTGGGTCTCCCACACGGGTGCAGGGGCCCAAGGACTTGAGCCATCTTCTGCTGCTTTCCCAGGCCATAGCAGAGAGCTGGATCGGAAGTGGAACAGCCGGGACTCGAACCAGCGCCCATGTGGGATGCCAGGGTTGCAGGCGGAGGCTTAGCCTATTACACCACAGCGCCGGCCCCTGCTCTCAGGATTTCACACTAAGTGTAAAGGTGTGTCTTTCTTTACTCTGAAGCCTGGTGAGCGAGGCCCTACTCCTGGTGCAGGGCTAGGAGGACTGCTTGCAACTGACAGTGCTGCAGAGTTGAATACAGCTTCCCGGGCTCCTCTCTCAAAACGCCACCCTGCACTTGAATTGTGCTTGCGAGATCCAAAGCACTTCACAAACACCATGCCGACCCCACGAGTTTGGGGGGCTTGGATGATTTCCCTCATTTTCCAGTTGAGAAACCTGAGTCCCTGGCCCCAAGACGAGAGTGCCAGAGCCGGGGTATGAGATAAAACCTCCATTTAAATCCGCTTCCGTATCAGAGAGCCACAAATTCCGCCACCTGCTCTAATAAGAGCGGGACTGTTTTCACATCTTGTGCAGACTGGACTCTTTCCAGCCGGACTGTGTCTAAAACCGTGGTGTCCCTCGCCCCCGTCCCTCTGCTGTGTTCATGTCCCTTCGCAGGACTGGGCCCTGGCACCTGGCTAAGGCTGGTTCACAACCCCAGGGCTTCCTCTCCCCAGGGCGCTGACACTCGGGACAGATCCAAAGTTCAGTCGCCTTTCACATCCAAGAGAACAAAACAGAAACGGAAACCAGTGGCTCTCGGGAAGGCAGCGAAGACGACCCTGCACCTGTGAGACAGGGCGGGGTCAGCTCAGGGGCAGGCCCCCAAGAGCTTCGGTTTCCTGGAGGATCACGCAGTCCACGATGCTGCTACAGGGGTCCACTCCTCCCGCCCATGCTTTTTCATTGGGGGGGGGGGGAATCTTCAGAAAGTTCTCAGAAAATGCAGTTAGAAGGTAAGTTTGTCTGGGGACACAACTTTGGAAGCCATGCACGTTTCCTAACGCACACCTTCCATAACCTTCGGAAGACCTGTCACACACGCTGGTGCTCCCACCAAGGCCCCCAGCCACCTTCCCCGCCCTCGGCTGGGTGGAAGCCCTCTCTAGGGACTGATGTGCAGGGCTGGGATCTCACACCGCTCTCTCGGTGTGGCTGTTTAGGGTCTCGATTTTCTCAGACGTGTGCTGCCTTCAGGTGGGCTTGGTGGGCTCCAGTTTGCCTGGTCCTGAGGGGCTCTTGGGACGTGGGATTTTTCTGCAGTCAAACCAGAAAGCGTCCAGCAGCTGGGACAGGACCATGGCTCAGGTCGAGAGGTCGCCTCTCTTCGGGACCCTGTTTCCAGCGTGTAGGTTCTGTCTGAGGATCACTGAGGTGGACGGCGGTTACTCTTCCCTCTGGAAGTGTTGGTGTGTGGGTGGGAACTGCCCCAGGGTAAAGATCCAGCCAAGGAGATCGGTTTCAAGGTGACTTGACCATGAAATTCAGCTTCCCTTCTAGACGGTTGCGTCCTGTGCTAGGTTAGCTGTGCCCGCACTGGAGCCTACGACTGTGGCCTATTTAGGAGCAGGGTCTTTGCAGGTATAACCAGGCTATGACCTCGTCCGCGTTAGGGTGGGCCCTAAACCCTACACGATCGCTGTCTGACGTGGAAGACGAAACTTGTACACAGAGACAGACGAATCCGAGAGGAAGCCATGCCAAGATGGGGGTAGAGACTGCGGAGATGCAGCCGCCAGCCAGGGAAGGCCACGGATGGCCACGGACGGCCACGGACAGCCACGGACGGCCACCAACCTGGACATGAGAAGGGGCAAGGGAGGGCTCTGGCCGGAAGCCTGCGAGAGAGCCTGGCCCTGCTAACCCCTGGGTTTTTGGGTTTTGATCCTTCAATTACGAGAGAACAAACGGCTGCTGGTTCAGGACACACAGTTGAGGGGAATTTGTTAAGCAGCAGCCCTGGGCAAGTAACACAAACCAACCCCTCCGCCTTCGCATGGGAGGTTGCTAAGCAGATCTCCCGGGGAGAAGGCGGCGCTGGCATTGGTGGGCGTCTGTGCTCCCCGTGGGTGTCCTGACAGCCTTGCAATTACTATAAGTGACAGTGTTTTGTGATAGCGTGGTCTATGGGTCTCATCTTGTTAATCTGGGAATCTTCAAGACCCAGCAAAGTCAGATCCTGAATAGCATCTGTGGAGGGAGTTAACAGGTGTAAGAACGCGGCTGTTTCCCTTTCTTTGTGATGTCTGTGGCCATTTAATCAGGGGTTCAGCGTCCACACAGGATAAAGAACCTTTAGCACTGGTTTGTTTTTGACACAAAGAACTGAGTATCTATACATTAAGATGCTAAATCAGAGGTTGGACCTCAATGTATTCTACACATTTCTTCACTAGCTCAAGTGGAAAGAAATTTATAAAAAATAAGAGAGAAGCATAATAAAAGAGAAATAGAAAGGGAACATTTTAGAATACACAAAGGCACTTCAAAAAGTACGTGATAAATGGAATATAAAAATGCTGATTTGGGGCCAGTGCTGCGGCTCGCTAGGCTAATCCTCCACCTGCGGCACTGGCACCCTGGGTTCTAGTCCTGGTTGGGGCGCCGGATTCTGTCCCGGTTTCTCCTCTTCCAGTCCAGCTCTCTGCTGTGGCCCAGGAGGGCAGTGGAGGATGGCCCAAGTGCTTGGGCCCTGCACCTGCATGGGAGACCAGGAGAAGCACCTGGCTCCTGGCTTTGGATCAGTGCGGTATGCTGGCCACAGCGCGTCGGCCACAGCAGCCATTTGGGAGGTGAACCAATGGAAAAGGAAGACCTTTCTCTCTGTCTCTCTCTCACTGTCCACTCTGCCTGTCAAAAAAAATTGCTGATTTTGGTGCAAAACATTTTAAATCTGTGTGTATAAGGGACCTTCAAAAACTCATGAAAAACCTGTGTTATAAAAAAGTTTTGTGGGGCCGGCGCTGTGGCACAGTAGGTTAATCCTCTGCCTGTAGTGCCAGCATCCCATATGGACCCGGTTCAAGTCCTGGCTGCTCCTCTTCCAACCCAGCTCGCTGCTGTGGCCTGGGAAAGCAGTAGAAGATGGCCCAAGTCCTTGGGCCCCTGCACCCGCGTGGAAGACCTGGAGGAAGCTCCTGTCTTTGGATTGGAGCAGCTCCGGCTGTTGTGGCCATCTGGGGAGTGAACCAATGGATGGAAGTCCTCTCTCTGTCTCAACCTCTCTGTAACTCTGTCTTTCAAATAAATAAAATAAATCTTAAAAAAAAACTAAACCAAAACTAAATGAAGCCCCCTCCCTCGCAGCCTTGTTGAACGGTATTTGCTGGGTGATTTTTTCCCGGGAGTGGGCTGGGGAGAGACGTATCAGCCAGGAATTTTTATTTTCTGCAAAAATGTCTGCTTCTTGCTTGAATTTTCTAAAGCAAGTTGGAATTACTTTTACAATCAAGAAAAGCAATAAAGAGAAATTATTCCTTGAGGATAAAGTGCTAGGAAGGAGTAAAAATTCATTCTGAAAACAATTTCTGGAAAGGTTTGTAAAATTTCAGGTGCGTCTGTTGCCAGGGGTTGCTGGGAGATGGAGCTTCTCCTGGCGTCTGCGTGCGGGGGTCGATGGCGGAGGAAGGCTGTGCTCCCCCATTGCACAGGGTGCCTCCTCCCTCGGGCTGGCATTGCAGTGGCAGGGGTCTGCTCTGCCCTCTGGAAAGCCAACGAAAGGACCGAGGCTAAGGGAGGGGAACTAAACCCGGAGCTCTGTGCACACTCAATCTGTGCTGGACGGTGACAGTCACATCCCGTAGACAGAGCAGGGAGCTCAGAAGCAGACTGTCCCAGCAGAGCTGCTTCCAGTCCAGCTCCCTGCTAGTGCAGCTGGCAAAGCAGCGGAAGTTGGTCCGAGGAAGTGCCTGGACCCTGCCACCCATGCGGGGACCCAGGTGCAGCTCCAGGTTCTTGGCCTTGGCTGTTGCAGCCATCTGGGGAGTGAACCAGTGGACGGATAGATGGTTCTCTCTCTCTCTCTCTCTCTCTCTCTCTCCTTCTCTCACTGTCACTCTTTCAAATAAAAATAAATCTATTTTTTCTTTTTTTTTTTTTTTTAAGAAGTAGGACCTGTGTTGTGGTGTAGTGGTAAAGCCGCCGCCTGTGACCCATGCATCCCATATGGGTGCTGGTTCGTGTCCTGGCTGCTCCACTTCTGATCCAGCTCCCTGCTAATGCATCTGGGAATACAGGGGAGGATGGCCCAGGTGTTTGGGCCCCTGCACCCATATGGAAGACCTGGATGAATCTCCTGGCTCCTGGCTTTGGCCTGGCCCCGGGCTGGCTGTTGTGACCATCTTGGGGAGTCCCCAGCAGACAGATGGAAGATCTTTCTTTCCATCTCTCCGTCTCTCTCTGTAACTCTTTCAATAAATAAAATAAATCTTTTTTTTTTAAGAAGTAGTCATTTATCTAGCCAAACTGCTATAGGCAGGCAGATAGGATAAAATTGGTTAGATCAGTGAGCTGGAGACCACGCCTTCACCATGCCCCTGTGTGATCTCATGCCTCTACCTGATCCCACCTGTACGGCCACCTGCCAATCAGACTACGTAACCACTCCCCCTTTGGGTGTAAATAAAGGGCCTGGAGCACAGTGGGCCCTCCTTGGTTGCTGGTGCCTTCGTGGCCGTGGCCCATGGCCCGTGGCCTCCACCCGGCTCTCTGCTTTCCTGCCTGCACGCTTGCCCCACGTGGCTCCTGGTGTGGACCCAACTTAGCTTCTCGACCTCTTTCTCCCCTAATTAAAGCCCTCACGTTCCTGCGCTAATCCTAGGCTAAGTTCTCTCCCTGATAAAATCCTTAAAAGCTTTCCGTGCCGTCTGGTCTTTTTGAGCCAGCATTAATTCTTCTCTGAATACATGGCCAGAACCCACAGGATTATTAATATTTAAAATTATTGACGAGCAGGACGACATCAACACCCTGTGGCTACTTGCAGGCCGGGACTCAAACTGGAGTCCATCTGACCTAAAGATTGTGGTCTTCTCTCTGTGCCCGTCCCCCTGTGAAAGAGACAGGCCAGGTCGCTGGGGGCCTGCCGTAGCGACACAGCGAGGGGGGTTGCTGCCGGCCTGCGCTGAAGCACAGTGCCTTCTTGCCGCGAGTGGGTTCTGACATGGTGAAGCCGTGTGTTGCCTTGGAGCCCCGGATTCCAGAGAGCGTGAGTGGCTGTGAGTTCTGGAGACGTGTTTTAGTCTGTGTCTTTGCATGAGAGGATCGGAACAGCCTCATGGGAGTTAACATGAAAATGAACATTTGGCGTTTGAAGGATTTCAGTCATTGTTGGAGAAGGAGAACATCGTGGGTTGTTTCAGGTTTGGGAGATTTTCCCTCGTTGCTTCCAGGGGGTTCAGGAATTGAGTTAGTGACCCGTGTCTGAGCCGAAGCCTCAGCTCCAAAGCCCCTCTGGGCGGGAGGGCAGGGCTTGCCCGATGGGGCCTCAACCAAGGGTACTGGAGAAGGGAGTGCCTCAGGGGGTCTACGCCAGGGAAAGTCAGGCTGGGACGGGGGAGCGGCCACGTCCTGAACTCCATGCGCGGACACCAGAGCACAGCGGCTGTGCCCAAGGTCAGGGCCAAATCAGCAAAGAAGACCCAGTGGGTGCCAGTCCACACTGGGAGATTTCCACCTGGGCTGCTGGCTGTGACCTGCTGAGCTGAGCAGGTTTAACGGAAAACACGGAGGAGAATGGTCTCAGGGCTCTTAGGCCACAGTCCCGGGCCACAGGAACCTCCCTCTCTCTCTCTCTCTCTCTCTCTCTCCCTCTCTCTCTCTCCACCCCACTCCCTCTCCCTCTCCCTCTCTCTCTCCACCCCACTGCCTCTCTCTCTCCCCCTCTCTCTCTCCCTCTCTCTCTCTCTCCCCCTCTCTCTCTCCCTCTCTCTCTCTCCCTCTCTCTCCCTCCACCCCACTCTCTCTCTCTCTCCCCCCCCTCTCTCTCCACCCCACTCCCTCTCCCTCTCCCTCTCTCTCTCCACCCCACCCCCCCCTCTCTCCCTCTCTCTCTCTCCACCCCACTCCCTCCCTCTCTCTCTCCCTCTCTCCACCCCACTCCCTCCCTCTCTCTCTCCCTCTCTCTCTCTCCCTCTCTCCCTCTCTCCACCCCACTCCCTCTCTCTCTCTCCCTCTCTCTCTCTCTCCCCCTCTCCACCCCACTCCCTCTCTCTCTCTCTCTCCCTCTCTCCACCCCACTCCCTCTCTCTCCCTCCCCAGATTTCTCAGCCTTCTTGGCTGATGGTTTCCGTGGTGGTCAGAGGGTGCAGCCTCCAGATATTCCCCGAGCTGTTGGCTCTTTGTGTGCTAAGAATAGAACTGGGTCCCCACAGAGGTGGGGGAGGGCCGCAGAGCCGCATTGGCGGAGGCTCAGAGGCCTCTGTCACACCAGGGCCGGCAGCTGCCAGCCCTCGGCCGGCCCCAGCTCCAGGGACTGGAACCGCAGCCGGGTCGGCCACCCCGCCCCTTGTTTGTGTGCTAGAGGACGCTCCCCCAAGTCGCATTCTCCCAAGTGCATTCACTTCCCCTTTATTTGTCTATGTTTTTAGTGGAAAAAATGACGTACGTGTATCACGCACAATATGAGCTATTGAGATTTGCGTGCGTTGTGGAATGGCGTCTGTTGGCTTCCTCTCGCTACTACAACAAATCATGGTAAACTCGGTGGCTTGAAGTGCACGTACTGCACAGTTTCATTTTTAAAGACATTTTGAATTGAAGGTATTTTAATAGACAAAATCGAATTTTGTTTTTGTATTTATATTCATGGGGCACAACGTGGTTTCTCCATGCATACACTGTGTAATGTCCCATCAGGGTAAATATGTTTACCCTGTCAAGCATTTAACTTTTCTTTTGTGCATAAAAACATCTAAAATCCTGACTTCTAGTTTTTAAATAAAGAAATATAAAAGGGCATTCATAGGGCCAGCGCTGTGGCGTAGTGGGCAAAGCTGCTGCCTGCAGCACTGGCATCCTGTTCTCCCCGTGGTCCTCTCCTCCTGTTCTCCCTGTGGTCCTCTCCCTCCTGTTCTCCCCATGGTCCTCTCCTCCTGTTCTCCCCGTGGTCCTCTCCCTCCTGTTCTCCCCATGTCCTTTCCTCCTGTGTTCCCCGTGGTCCTCTCCTCCTGTGTTCCCTGTGGTCCTCTCCCTCCTGTTCTCCCCATGGTCCTCTCCTCCTATGTTCTCTGTGATCCTCTCCTCCTGTGTTCCCTGTGGTCCTCTACCTCCTGTTCTCTCTGTGGTCCTCTCCTCCTGTGTTCCCTATGGTCCTCTCCCTCCTGTTCTCCCCGTGGTCCTCTCTCTCCTGTTCTCCCTGTGGTCCTCTCTCTCCTGTTCTCCCCGTGGTCCTCTCCCTCCTGTGCTCCCTGCCTGTGGTCTTCTTCCATGTTCAAAGCCAGCAATATCCGGTTGTGTCTTTTTCTGTCACATCCCTGTGACGCTGAGCTTCTTGCTCTCTCGTATTTAGTGACCCTGGTGATGACGTTAGAGTCACAGATCACTCTGATGACCCCGAACAATCTTTGTTTTCAGATCAGTTGGGGAGCGGCCTTCCTTCCCTCCGCCACATGCCACGCCGTGTGCTCTGTCATCCATTCTGAGTACTAGGATGTGCCCCTGGCCGGGGAGCCCACCATTCTGATTGCACACAGCGTGGGCAGGAGGCACTGCTGTGTCCCTGGGAATCTGGCCCCCTGTAGGCAGCCGATGTGCCCTGCTGTGGTCACAGCTATTCTAATTGTCACACACAGTGTGCTCTTACACAGGGAAGATGCATTGCTTGTCTGTCCAGCTCTTTCCTGGCACTAACACTCCCCTTCCAGGGTGTGGCTGCGCTGGAGTCCCAGGGGTTCGAGAGGTCAGAGCCAGGAGCCGGGCCAAGGTCCCTGGGTCTGGTCGGAGAACCTGACATGAGCCAGCCCGCTGTGCATGTCTCCCGAGGACTCGCCTCTCTGCCCTGAGACGGGAGGCTTGGCAGGTGCTGGTCACCCTACTCGAGCCCCCAGGGGAAGCCACCCCCGACTAAGGGGGGATGAGGGTGGCAAAGACAGGCCCACGTGGGCCCTGGCTCTGGCGGGTTCCGTATGCGCGCTTGTGTTCTGCAACATGTCCTTTAGTTACGTAAACCGTAAACCCTCCCTCTGTCCAAGCTAGCAGTTTTTATGGCTACCAGCGAGACCATCTTCTGCAAGTCCCCTAGGTGACATAAAGGTGAGAACAGACCACAGTTCACAAAAGCAGGGGTCTGTTCGAGGGAGGAGGAAAAACTGTCTCAGGGAATTGAGACGTTCTGAGTGTGGAGCAAAGAAGACAGGAAGAATCAAAGCACAAGTGGCGGCGAGGCGGACACGGGCTCCTGCTGGACAGGCCTTCCACTGGACTGGTGGCAAGACCAGCGGGCCTTCAGCAGCTGGCTGGGCACTGACGCTCCGGTCATTGTGTGTCTGAAGTTCTTTCTGAAAAAGGTCTATTTATTTATTTGAAAGAGTTAGAGAGAGAGAGAGAGAGAGAGAGAGAGAGAGAGAGAGAGGTCTCCCGTCCACTGGTTCACTTTCCAAATGGCTTAAACGGCTGGGGCTGGGCCAGGCCGAAGCCAGGAGCCACGTCTCCCACTTGGGTGCAGGGCCCCAACCACTTGGGCCATCTCCCACTGCTTTCCCAGGTGCGTGAGTCGGGAGGTGGAGCAGCTGGGACTTGAACCTGTGCCCACGTGGGATGCCAGTGCTGCAGGTGGCGGCTAACCCACTGCTGCGCACAGCACAGCCTTGTGTCTGAAATTCTGTGACAAAGATAGGCCAGTGATCTAGTTTTCTGTTTCCTTTTGCCTGTTTCTCTGGGAATTTCATCCTTTAGCTTTCAATTCATTTAAATTTAAATAAAAATTACAGACCCAGAGGAAGAAAACTCTGCTGGGTGGTGATGACCTTCAGGGCTGTCCCCAGTGGTGATTCTGTGACCACAGGGGTGGTAGGAGCGGGGATGATGGGTGTGGGGGCTTTGAGGAGTTTTAGTGAGGGGCAGAGAGAGGGGCACAGGGCACATTTAAGTGGGAGGGGTCCCAGGTTCTCACACAGCCCGTCCTCCAGCCAAAGGGTTCATGGACCAGGAGTTTGCAGATGTCTCTGACTTAGATTCTCCTGAAGGGAGTGGGTTTCCCCCAGGCCTGGCTCACGCCTGCACAGGTGGAGAGTCGGGGTGGGGCGGAGGGGGGTGCTCTGGGTGACAGCAGGGTCTGACAAAGTCATGTGACGATCTGGCTGAGGGACAGGGCAGCCAGTGAGAGAGCTGGAAGCAGTCAGCCTGGACGTGGTTTTGCAGGAAACGCGCGCTTAGGTTGGGACAACAGTTTCGTCAGTAGCGGGAGGCTGCGGTGTTTTGAGTGTTGCTGATTTTCACGTCCCCCACAGATGGGTTTGCAGCTTCTGGTTTTGGTCAGTGTTTGGGCTTTTGGAAGCCTTGCATTCTGCCCTCCCAGGGAGTGTAGCAAATGCTGCTAAATTCACGGCCAGAACCCAGCTCCCAGAGCGGGCGGCCTCTGCTCTCTTCCACACTCTGCCGGGAAGTGGGTGCTGATGGGAGGGTTCCGGGCTGCAGGCTTCTGCCCGCAGAGGGTTCTTACACACAGCAGAGCGGGCAGGGCCGTGCCGCCCTCGCGCGTGTCCTGTTGGGCAGGAGAAGCAGCTAACTGGCTGCCCCCTGCTCTGCTGTAGGGATGTCGGCACCTGTGGAGGGGCCTGGCTGTTGACGTTTTATGGCTTTCGATTTTACTCCATTCCAAAAATCCTAGGTGGGCTCACTCATCAGCGCCTCCACCAGGGCTGCCGCATGTGTGCACACGTGCCACAGAGAGCCGTTCTGCGCTGGCACAGCCTGGGGGCCCCGAAGGTCTCAGAGGGGCGTTTTTCTTGTCTTTTCTTTTTTAAAGATTTATTTTATTTTACTTGAAAGTCAGAGTCACACAGAGAGAGGAGAGACAGAGAGAGAGAGAGAGAGAGAGAGAGAGAGAGAGATCTTCCATCCGTTGATTCACTTCCCAGATGGCCGCAATGGCTGGAGCTGTGCCAATCTGAAGCCAGGAGCCAGGAGCTTCCTCCGGGTCTCCCACGCGGGTGCAGGGGCCCAAGTGCTTGGCCCATCTTCTACTGCTTTCCCAGGCCACAGCAGAGAGCTGGACAGGAAGTGGAGCAGCCAGGTCTCGAACCGTTGCTCATATGGGATGTTGGCACTGAAGGCCAGGGTGTTAACCCGCTGTGCCACAGTGCCGGCCCCGGGAGGAGCGTTTTTCAACCGAAAATGTGATACATTCGTATGTCAGAAATCTGGACAGAACTGAGAGGTAGAGGGTGAAGAGAGACTCCCCCCCCAAGACCCCTATCTCCCTCCCCCGGGATCCTGCTTCCCCGGCCCCTTCTCAAGGGACATCCTGCCACCTGTGAATTCTTGCAGAAATTTCCACCCGCTGATTTATTTTTGAGCTAACAACCCAAGCTTGAGTGAGCACTTTTAATTGGGTGCTGCTATTTGCCTCTGGTAATGTCTGGGGACCTGCTCCTGGCAGAGGCAGCCTTGGGCAGCGGCCTCTGGACAATGCCCTTTCTTCCCCTTTGCGGTTGCTTTTGTCTCTGACCCTGTCGATTTCTGTGACTGCATGGTCACTGTGGACGCTGCTGCCGACTGCTCAGCCACAACGCTGCTTTTGCAATGGTTTAGAATCCACGCCCTCCATCTGTGGGCCCCTCTGCCCGTCTGCACCCCTGTTCTGAGGGGGACCTGGACGCGCAGCTGCAGACGGCTCCGTTTGCTTAGACACATACTCGGTGCGTCACCTGGAGCACACCTTCCGGTCTGGAACAGCCAGTGCCAGGCCGGGGGAGGGGCAGCGCCAGGAAGGGGATGTCCAGGCGGCTCAAGTTCAAAGACGACTCGGGCAGGGCCACCGGGTTAACAACCGAGCCGGTCGTCAAGCCGTGGAATGCTGGCCGTATTGCACTCTCCAGTGCATCCTGGCATTTTTATTTGTGCCCGTGGCTGTGTCTTTCCGACCAAAGGTAGCGCTAGACGGTCACAAATGGAAATGACACCGTGCTAGTGACAGCCACATCCGGAATCCAGGCTGTTCAGCCTCACACTGCCCCCCCCCCCGGCACCGGCAAAGCTGTGCACGCATGGATCTTCGTGACAGGCTGTCCCCTGGCCCCTGGGGATTTGTCACTGTCAGGAGAGGGGACTGCAGCGTTAGGGAGCCGTTTGCCTCGGTAGCTTTGTCACGTGTTTTACGACAGCTGTGCCTGTAAAGACTAAAATCCCCAGGAGGTTTGAATGTTGCAACCCTGTGCCCTCAAAGCAATCCCACCGACCAAATGCTAGAACACACGGCCCTTTCGTGATGTTCTTTCGCTCTGCGGAAGTCAGCTTTGACTCATGCGTATGGAGGAAACTCAGAAAACATATTTATCGGAGAGCGTGCCTGGAAAGCTGTGTCTTCACGGTATTTCGTATGTTTACGGAAAACTAGCATATGGCTTGGGTCACGTGTGGAACATGTTTTACATCACTCTCTGCCTCTATGTCTATTTCTGCGTCTACATCTGAAACCACAGATTATTAGAGCTGCAATAGACGGTGGCAGCCATTCTTTAACTCGTGATGTCAGTGCTGTGCCTCATTTTCAGGCGAGGAAAGGAAAAATCCTAGGAGAGCAAGGGGCTCACCCAAGACAGCAGGGCCGGCTGGGGGCCAAGATGAGCAAATGTCTTGATTGGGAGGTTCCCACGAGTGTCCGAGACTATACCTGCTCAGGGGCTGGCGTTCTGGTGCCGCAGGTGAAGCCACTGTGTGCGACACTGGTGTCCCTTATGGGAGTGCCAGTTTGAATCCTGGCTGCTCTGCTTCCAATCCAGCTTCCTGCTAGTGAGCCTGGGAAAGCAGCGGGAGATGGCCCAAGTGCTTGGGATCCTGGCGCTCAAGTGGGAGACCCCAGTGGTGGCTCCTGGCTCAGCCCAGGTGCAACCATCTGGGTAGTGAAACACTGGATGGAAGATCTTTCTCTTTCTCTCCCCCCTCTCTCTGTTGGCTGTGCCTTTCAAATAATCAGTCAACCTTTGTTTCTTTTTTAGACACTTTGTTTCTTTTTTAGACACAGATGAGCCATAACCTCATCTGTGCTCCAAGCCAGTGGAGCCCAGCCAGCAGGTGGCACACGCATGCGAAGCCAGTCACACGAAGCCAATCGGAAATGACCCCTGGGAGTGTGGCTGACCACAAGCCACAGCGGGGGAGTCTGCGAGGGCCGCGGCGCCCTCTCATCCCACTTCCCCATATGACGGAAGACAGAAGTGCATTTCGGGGGTGAGGAGCCTGTGGGAGGATGCGCTGTGGCCCCAGAGGCCACACCGATCCCGGCCCCTGTGAACACAGTCTGCAGATGGGATTCAGGATTCTTAAAAAAAAAAAAAGATTTTATTTCATTTGAGAGGTAGAGTTACAGACAGAGAGAGGGAGAGACAGAGAGAGCTCTTCCATTCTCTGGTTCACTCTCGAGGTGGCCATAATGGCTGGAGCTGCGCCGATCCGAAGCCAGGAGCCAGGAGCTTCCTCCGGGTCTCCCACGTGGGTGCAGGGACCCAAGGACGTGGGCCATCTTCTACTGCTTTCCCAGGCCACAGCAGAGAGCTGGGGAAGAGGAGCAGCTGGGACATGAACCGGCGCCCATGTGGGATGCTCCAGGAGGAGGTTTAGCCCACTGTGACACAGCGCAGCCCAGGGATTAAGGATTTCGACACCAGGAGGCTGCCCGGGGTTATGTGGTGGCCCACTTCGGTCATGAGGGTCTCCATGGAGGGGCAGGGGGCTGAGTGCATAGGAAGAAGTGTGGTGATGAAGCGGGAGTTTTCAGGAATGCCGGGAGGGGCCTGGAGCTGAGGAAGGCAGCCGTCTCCAGGGGCTGGAAAAGGCACACAAGTGGGTTCCACCCGGAGCTTCCAGGAGGAGCCTGGTGCTGCTGAGACCTGAGACAGAGCCTGGGGGACAGTGAGTCCGTGCTGTTTGTCACCACAGTGCTGTGCACTTCTGTGTTGTCCCCACGGCCAAGTTCACATATTGAAGTTCTTGTCCCCAGTGTGACAGCTTTTAGAGACGTGGTCTTCATTAGGTAATTAAGATTAGCTGATCCTGTCCATCAGTCAATGACTGGGTAAAGAAATTGTGGTCTATAAACACGATGGACTACCACTCAGCCATGAAAGGGAGGGACCGTGGTCTGGCACTGCTGTCTTTTGCAACAGAATGGATGCAACTGGACATCACCACTGTGCTTAGGGACAAAAAGCAGCCCCCAAAGACAGATACCCTGTGTTTTCTCTGTTCTGCAGTAACTAAGAGACAGAGCACAAAAAATGCAATGCATAGGACTGAAACGAACATGATGACATTTGATGATTGCTTACAGCCCTTGTCTAAGCTCTTCAGGAACAATGGCTTGTGTCACTACTTGTTAAACTCTTTACTTAGTGGAGGGTGAAGCTTGTGACTTCAAGGTAAATCGAACGTGTGTCATTGCAAAAAATTGAAATAAAAACAAGAAAAGAAGAAAGAGGGAGGGTTTGAGCGAGGGAGGGTAGAGTGGGCAATATCATCATGTTTGTAAGACTGTATACATGGGGTGGCACTGTGATGTAACTGGTAAAGCCGCCGCCTGTAGGGGCGCTGATTTGAGTCCCGGCTGCTCCACTTCTGATCCAGCTCTCTGCTATGGCCTGGGAAAGCAGTGGAAGATGGCCAAGTCCTTGGGCCCTGCACCCACGTGGGAAGACCTGGAAGAAGCTCCTGGCTCCTGGCTTAAGATTCGCGTAGCTCCTGCCGTTGTGATCATTTGGAGAGTGAACCAGCAGATGGAGGACCTCTCTCTCTGCCTCTTCTCTCTGTTTAACTCTGACTTTCAAATACATAAATATTTTTTTTAAAAAAAAGACTGTATAGGGCCGGTGCCGCAGCTCGATAGGCGAATCCTCCACCTAGCGGCGCCGGCACACTGGGTTCTAGTCCCAGTCGGGGCACCGGATTCAGTCCCGGTTGCCCCTCTTCCAGGCCAGCTCTCTGCTGTGGCCCGGGAGTGCAGTGGAGGATGGCCCAAGTCCTTGGGCCCTGCACCCCATGGGAGACCAGGAGAAGCTCCTGGCTCCTGCCATCGGATCAGCGCAGTGCGCTGGCCACAGTGCGCCAGCCATGGCGGCCATTGGAGGGTGAACCAATGGCAAATAGGAAGACCTTTCTCTCTATCTCTCTCTCTCATTAGCCACTCTGCCTGTCAAAAAAAAAAAAAAAAAAAAAAGACTGTATACATGAAATACATTAAATCTGTTCCCTTTATGTAAGTAAAAAAAATGATTTAAAAAAGACGAGCTGATCCCATAGTTCCTGTGAGAGGCACCAGAGCCACCCTCCCCGTGTGCGCTGGGAGGGAGGGGCCTGGGACGAGAGGACCCAGCAGCTGCCTGCAGCCAGAGGAAGCCACGCGGGAGCCCACCCCGCTGCCCTTACCTGAACGCTCTGCCCCCAGGACTCGGAGACGCACATTCCAGGTGTACAAGGGGCCCAACCTGGGGGCTTCTGTGACTGGGCGGGCCCAGGTTAGGAGTCACACGGTGTGGCCAGGATTGCCGGGGCCCCCCAAGGTCGCCCATCGCTCAGGGGAGATGCACGCACCCTGAGCCTCAGTTACTGCACCTTCAGCTCGGGCAGGCGACACGGGTCCGTGACGGCCTCCCGGGAAGGGACCGCGTTGAATGCCACCACAAGCGGACACGTTTCCAGAATGGAGCAGGGGTCCTGGAGCGAGGCCTTTCGCAGGCGTGGGTGTGGGGCCGCCTGGCCACTCAGCACCACCCAGGGCGCACACACCTCAGCCCCAGAACGACAAGCGGTGCCCGATGGCTGTCCAGCGTCTGCTCCACGCAGCTTCCACGTTCTTGGCGCTGCCCCTGCCTCCGCATGGCGCTGGGGATGACGAAGCCCCTGAGCTGTCTCTCAGGCGCGGCTCACTGAGGTCACGCTTTCTGGGAAGCCCTAAAAGCGACAGGAAATGGGCGGGCAGATCCGGCTTACTCAAACCACAAGCCCGGTCAAAGGGGCTCTACCAGGAGCTCAGGAACAGGAACCCCGCGGTCTCTCCTTGGCCGAGCAGAGACGCTGCAGGGCCCCAGGGGAGCAAACAGCGAGGAGGAGAGAAGACGTCTTTCCAGGGGCCAGGGGCTGCGCCTTCCAGGCCCAGAGAGGCGTCCATGGGCCTTCTACAGAGCCCTGGAGGCCGGGGCTGTGCAGTGGTTCAGCCGCTGCCTGCAGTGCTGGTGGCAAATACGGAAGCACTGGTTTGAGTCCTGGCTGCTCCACTTCTGAACCAGCTCCCCGCTAATGCACCTCAGGGAGCAGGAGGTGATGGCCCAGGTGCGTGTGCCCCAGACCCCCCCGTGGGGGACCCCGAGAGCGTTCCCGGCTCCTGGCTTCAGCCTGGCCCAGAACAGATGGATTTCTCTCTCTCTCTCCCCGCTCTTTCAAATAAATATAATAAATCTCTTTTTTTTTTCCTTTAAGAGTCCTGATTGGTTAACAAAGTGTAGAATTGGTGCAAGAACAAAAGGAACCAAAGAAACAAAAGGCAAGCGCCAAGGCAGGTGCAGGTGTACGTGGGAACCGAGTGTGTGAGCCAGGAATCACGGGGAGACAGTGCATTGCCCTGTTGGGAACCTGGCCAACCACTGCCGCCCAGCACACACCGAGGTGGGCCTGCATCCCAGCGGTGAACTCTCAGATTGACCGTGTGTGTGCTTGTGCTGTGACCTCGGGAGGGGACTGGCTGCTGCTGCTTTTTTTTTTTTTTAAGATTTATTTATTTACTTGAAAGGCAGAGTTACACAGAGAGAGGAGAGGTGCAGAGAGAGAGGAGAGAGAGAGGTCTGTTTTTCCACTGGTTCACCCCCCACTTGGCTGCAACAGCTGGAGCTGCGCTGATCCGAAGCCAGGAGCTGCTTCCGGGTCTCTCACGCTGGTGCAGGGCTCAAGCACTCAGGCCATCTTCTACTGCTTTCCCAGGCCATAGCAGAGAGCTGGATTGGAAATGGAGCAGCCGGGACTCGAACTGGCGCCCATACGGGATGTCGGCGCTGCAGGTGGTGGCTTTACCTGCTACGCCACAGCGCCGGTCCCTGGGGCAGTCTTCTTACACAGGATTTCAACATCACTCCCTATAAGGCAAAGCCAGACCATAACAAGAAGCGACAAGGTTGCATCAAACTTTGGATCTTACCTTGTGCATTTCAAAAAGTACACCCAACTCTAAAACTAACGATAAAAAGAAAACACCTGACCAAATTAAAAGATGCTGAAAGGATTTGAACGGATATTTCTCCGAAGATCACAAGTGGCTGACGAGCACATGGAAAGGCTCTGAGCATCAGTAGCCACGAGGGAGAGTCTATCAGCAATACCCCCGTGTGCGTGTCCGCCAGGATGGCTGCAATAAAAAAGACAGGTGTAAGAAACACGGTGGGGAAGTGGAGACATCTGAACCCTGTGCGTCACGGTGGGATTGTAAATGGGCAGCCCCTGTGGAGACAGCCTGGCGTTCCTGGAAACTAAACATAGCGTTACTCTCTCAGGTGTACAAGAGAGATAAAAATACGTGTCCCTACAATAATGAGCGCACACGCGTGTTCCTAGCATCCCTACAATAATGAGCACACACACGTGTTCCTAGCATGTCTACAATAATGAGCGCATGCGCATGTTCCTAGCATGTCTACCATCATGAGCACACACACGTGTTCCTAGTATGTCTACAATAATGAGTGCACACACGTGTTCCTAGTATGTCTACAATAATGAGTGCACATGCGTGTTCCTAGCATGTCTACAATAATGAGCACACACACGTGTTCCTAGCATGTCTACAATCATGAGCACACACATGTGTTCCTAGAGTCCCTACAATAATGAGCGTACACACATGTTCCTAGCATGTCTACAATAATGAGTGCACACACGTGTTCCTAGCATGTCTACAATAATGAGCACACACATGTGTTCCTAGCATGTCTATAATAATGAGCACACACGTGTTCCTAGCATGTCTACAATAATGAGCGCACACACGTGTTCCTAGCATGTCTACAATCATGAGCACACACATGTGTTCCTAGTGTCCCTACAATAATCAGTGCACACGCGTGTTCCTAGCAGCCTCACTCACACATCAGCCAGGGACAGCAGCAATCCAAATGTCTGTCTGCTAACAAACAGGTGAACAGAATGTGGGATGGAATATTTTTGGCAATCCAGAATGAAGTCTAGACGAACGCACAACACAGAGGGCCCTAGAAGCTACCACGCTAAGAGAGAGAGGCCGATCGCAGAGGGCCACATAGCGTGTGACTGCACTGATGGGAAATGGGATGGGAAAGCGGACGAGCCATTGTGCGCGACGGGCGTTTAGTGGGGCGAGGGTAACGGGCAGTGACGGTTAGTGCGTGTGTGGCTTCTTTGGGAATGCCGGAATTGTTACTGAAAGCCATTGGATCGTACAATTGAGTGGCATGCTTGCACGCTTGTAGTTGGTGTATTGTGAGGTTTGGGGTCCCCCCAGCCTGGCTGTACAGGAAAAGCAACCTGTGAGCTTAACTCCACCTTCTTACTTGGGCTCCAAGCTCACATCAGCCAGCGCAAGGAGCCCACGTAGGGCTCTGTCTGCAACGCTGGTTCCTGGCCAGAGCTTTGAGGCCTCTTCTTCTTCTTCTTCTTCTTTTTTTAAAGAAAGTTGATTTAGGGATTCTGTGCTTTACCTGCCTCGCTTCGTGGTTCTGAAACGTTGGTCCTCGTCTCGCTGAGAACCTGCTCAAGACGGAGTTCAGTTCCTCCCTTGCTCACTGCTGCTGGTTTCGCCTGGCTTGGTCTGCGCATTCATGGTCTTGAACTGCTGGGGACCGCTGCCCGCTCCACGCTGACCTGAGAGCTGGTCGGTGCCTGCGCGGGCTCCGCTCGTGGACGTGGCACAGGCCGCTGTCTTGGCCCACCCTCGGTTGCTGTCACAGAGCACCTGAGGCTGGGTGTTTATTCGGCTCACGGTTCTGGAGGCTTCTAGTCCAAGTGCATGGGGCTGGCGTGTGCAGCGCCATCCCATGGTGGAAGGGAGAAGGCTTGCACACAGGAGAGGGCCAAGCGGGGCCGGACTGGCCCTCATCAGGCGCCCACAACGGCGAGTTCATTCCTGAGACAACAGCCTTCATCCATTTAGGAGAGCAGAGTCCTTGTGACCCAGCCGTCTCTTACCTCAGCACTAGTGCACTGGGGGTTAGGGTCCCAGCACACAGGTGTGGGTGTTGATGGAGCCGTTTAGTCACTACTTGGGATGCCTGCAGCTCTACACTGGGGCCCCTGGGTTTTAGTCTTGGCTTCTGAGCCGGCTTCCTGCTAATGTGCATCCCGGGAGGCTCAGGTTTCCTTCCTTCCTTCCTTCCTTCCTTCCTTCCTTCCTTCCTTCCTTCCTTCCTTCCTTCCCTCCCTCCCTCCCTCCCTCCCTCCCTCCTTCCTTCCTTCCTTCCTTCCTTCCTTCCTTCCTTCCTAGATTTATTTATTTATTTGAAAGGCAGAGTTACCGAGAGGCAGAGGAAGAAAGAGAGAGAGAGAGAAGTCTTCCATCTGCTGGTTTACTCCCCAATTGGCCACAAAGGCTGGAACTGTGCCAATCCGAAGCCAGGAGCCAGGAGCCTCCTCTGGGTCTCCCACGTGGGTGCAGGGGCCCAAGGACCAGGGCCATCTTGCACTGCTTTCCCAGGCCATAGCAGAGAGCTGGATCGGAAGTGGAGCTGCTGGGACCAGAACCGGCGCCCATATGGGATGCCGGCTACTACTACTACGTACACCACAGCGCTAGTCCCAAAGCTCAGGTTCTTGGGCTCCTGTCACTGACACGGGAGACACGGATTGAGTTCTGGGCTTTGGCCTGACCTGGCTCCTGCCATTGCAGACATTTGGGGAGTGAACCTGCAGAAGCTTGTTCAATCAATCAAATGCTTGCAAGGCATGGACTTTGGGGGCCACATGCAGAACACAGCTGCCCTGACCATTTATCTCCCTGGCCTTCACCTCAACTTAGTGTTCACAGCTTCTGTGGGCTCAGCTCAGGAACCAGGACAGGACAACGGCTGTGGTCTCACTGCAGGCAAGTGTGTGCCATCCTGGCCCGGGTGACAGCTGTTGTGGGTCCAGACAGCCGCCAGGAGCCCCTCTGCCTGAGGGGTCACTCTGCCAGGATGTGGCCTGCGTAGCCACAGGGGAGGAGGGGTCAGGAGTCCAGATCCGGGCTTTACTCTCTGGGGGGTGCCTCCCCCGCCCGTCCTGGTGGTAGGCATCCGGGTCATGGTGTGGCCATGCAGCCCCAGAGCCACTGAGAGGGCAGGAGGGAGCGCACGGCCTTGCCAGGCCAGAAGACAAGCCCCGTACAGCTGGGGCTTTGTGAGGACCCGGGCTGTGCCGCGTGCATCCGGGAATCCAGCCGCCTCGCCTGGGCAGACAGAGGCCCTTTCTTCCCAGAGGGTGACTTCACTGTGCGTGCCTGACCGTGGGACTGCACCAGGGTGGGGACACAGAGGAGGCAGCAGGCCCTGGCTGAGAGCCGGCAGGGGGTGGGCGAGCGCGGCCCTGCTTGCCACGCTGGTCATGTCCAGCGTGGGGCGTCCACAAAACACCCTCTGTGTGCGGGCATCAGCTGGGCAGGCGCCGGCATCCTCTCTAACCTCCCAGAGGAAGAGGTTGAAACAGCCAGCAGTGGCTAAGGCAAAGCCCAGGAGGGAGGGAGGGACCCGGTGAGCACAGGCTGAGCCCAGCGGACGCCGGCTGCCCCCCTGACGAGTGCTCAGAGACGGGAACAGAGGGTCTCACGTCCCCCGGGTACGGCTAACATCCCACGCACGGTCATCTTTGCTGCCAGGGAAGTCGGCAACCCTTCAACAAGCATCGCCCCCAAACTGCCGCGGGGCAGGCGATTAGCCCTCACTATCAATGCGTGCCATCGAATCCTTGTTTACAAACTGGATTTTCACCCTGACTCCCACCCAGGAGGGGGTGGGTGTCATTAGCCCACCTCACAGGTGAAGAGGCCGTGTGCTCGCCACAGCCCGCCTCGGTGGGCCCGCGCTCAGTGTCTCTTCCCTTTTGTCAACAATGCGGCTTCTCTGTTCCACGTCC
This sequence comes from Oryctolagus cuniculus, assembly GCF_964237555.1. NCBI lineage: Eukaryota > Metazoa > Chordata > Mammalia > Lagomorpha > Leporidae > Oryctolagus > Oryctolagus cuniculus. The sequence goes on from NC_091434.1 coordinate 4,452,845, forward strand.
CCGTTCTCCTTTCTGGGGAACTTGACCGAGGTTCTGCCCCAACAGCAGGGGCTCCTTTCCGGATCGGGGGTCTTGGACCCGGCCCGCTGCTCTCTGCCTCGCTGTCCCGGTGCAGACGGTGGGGAGCTCCTCCCAGCCGTGGCTCCTCTCTCCGATCGTCCGTCACTCTTCCCATGTCCTGATCTGGGACCATCTACGCCTCCTTTGCCGCACACCCGGCAGTGCCCAGCCCGCGGCACGGCCGGTGGGCGCCCAACGCCAGCCGCGGCACCCGACCAGTCCCCGTGCATTCAGGGCACAGACTCGCGCACCGTCCCTGCCCGGGGACCCCGAGAGCTGATGCTCAGTGACTCTCAACACCGCAGGTCGAGACCCTCAGCGCCGCGACCCTGGACCGCGGTCTTCCCTGGGGTGTGGTTGTGACTCCTCTGGAGCAGATCCGTGGCTAAAGGAGACCCCAGCCCAGGGCACAGCAGCTAGAGGTGACGTTATGACGCCCGCGTCCCATACTGAAGAACCGTTCCAGCCCTGGCTGCTCGGCTTCCGGTCCAGCTTCTTGCTAGAGCACTTGAGAAAGCAGAAGATGACCCGAGTGCTTCGGCCCCTGCCCCTCGCGTGGGAGACCAGGATGGAGTGCTTGGCTCCTTCTGCCTGGCCCGGTCCTGGCTGTTTCTAGCACTTGCAAAGTGAATCAGTGCGTACATGACCTCTCTCTCTCCCTTTCAAATAAATATGTAAATCTTAAAAAAAAAAAAAGAAAGAAACCCCAGGGCTGGGCTGTGGCATAGAAGCACCAGCTTCTCATATGGGCGCCGGTTCAAGTCCTGGCTGCTCCACTTCCGATCCAGCTCTCTGCTGTGGCCTGGGAAAGCAGTAGAAGATGACTCAAGTGCTTGGGCCCCTGCACCCACGTGGGAGACCTGGAAGGAGCTCCTGGCTCCTGGCTTCGGATCGGCCCAGCTCTGGCTGTTGTGGCCATTTGGGGAGTGAACCAGCAGATAGAAGACCTCTCTCTCTCTCTCCCTCTCTCTGTAACTCTGCTTCTCAAATAAATAAATAAATCTTTAAATTAAAATAAAAATTAAAAGAAGAAACTCCAGCTCTTTTCACCGAGACTTTGGGCCCTTTTCCGATTAAATAGCCCAGCTGCTACAGTGAGGGATTGACAGCCGCCAGACACGCAATCAACAGAGGAGAACGCGAGGCCGGAGACTCCACGAGCCAGGAGATCACCCAGCACAGGCTCCTAGAAGCCCAGAGCTGCACAGCTGGGGCTGAGCAAGTGGCTGACCCCTCCCCCGAGGCCGCCAGCCCCAGCGTGAGGGCCCTGCCAGGGGTGAGGAGCTGCCCAGCCCTGAAGCGCGCAGGGTGTCTGCGGGAGTGGGGTGCTCTCTGCCTGTCACGGGTCTGCTGTGGCCGTTGGCTGCTGTTTTCAGGGGCCGCCTGGCCTCAGCCATCAGCCCTGGCAGCCAGGAGAGCAGCACGGCCTGGTGGGCAGCACGGACAGGGGGCTCTGTGCCTGGGTCCCTGCGCTGATGCACTTCTCGCGAGCTTTGTCCCGGTCCCTGGATTTCATCGGCCCCAGGGCTCTCTTCTGTGAAAGGCGGGTGTGTGTCCTGTTGCTGCCTGTGTGCCCCGGGGTCCTCAAACAAGCAGCACCCTCGGCCCTGGCAGGTGCTGGTTCCAGGACCCCCGCGCCCTGTGGGTATCCAAGTTCATGGGTGTTGAAGTTGCTTCTACAGAGTGGTGCAGTATCTCCCCATAGCCTCTGCACAACTCCCCAAGCACTTCAAATAATCTCTAGGCTGCTTCTAATCCTAAGACAGTGCCAGGGCTGTGGACATATTGTTCTATTGCAATGTTTAGGGAACAAGGACTCGAAAAATCTCTATATATGTTCAGAACAGAAGCAGTTGCTTTTGTGAATATTTTTGACTATGTATAGACTTCAAGGGTTTTTTTTTTGGCACCAAAATGAACTCACATGCATGTATGTATTCACAAAGCTTTATTTATTTATTTATTTATTTGACAGGCAGAGTGGACAGTGAGAGAGAGAGACAGAGAGAAAGGTCTTCCGTTTTGCTGTTGGTTCACCCTCCAATGGCTGCCGCGGCCGGCGTGCTGTGCTGATCCGATGGCAGGAGCCAGGTGCTTATCCTGGTCTATGAGGTGCAGGGCCCAAGCACTTGGGCCATCCTCCACTGCACTCCTGGGCCACAGCAGAGAGCTGGCCTGGAAGAGGGACAACCGGGACAGAATCTGGTGCCCCGACCGGGACTAGAACCCCGTGTGCTGGTGCCGCAAGGCGGAGGATTAGCCTAGTGAGCCACGGCGCTGGCCCACAGAGCTTTATTTTAGGGAATTGGTTAATGTGCTACAGACCTGCCCTTGATAAGCTGCAGACCCGGGAAGGCAGCGGCCATGGCTCCGGTCTGAATGCAGAGGCCCGGGAAGCCGGAGAGCCCAGAGTGTGGCTCTCATCCGCTCAGCTCGGGAAGACTTGAGGTTGCAGCAGGGACAGAAAAATTCATGTCCCAGCTCGAAGGCTGGCGGACAGGGGGGCTCTCCCTCCCCTGAGGGGAGCCGGGCTCCTGTTCTATTCAGGCGTTCAGCTGATGGGTTGAGGCCCACCCACATGGGACAGGGCCATCTGCTGCACTCAGCCTGCTGATGCCAGCGTTAATCTTAGCCTCAGGCACACCCAGGCTCATGTTGGACCAAATGTGTGGGCCCCTCGTGGCCAGGTCATATTGCCAAGTAAAATTAATCGTGACAATAACTTTGAGAAGTATTTTTTCTCTCTCTCTCTTTAAAGATGTTTTTATTTAAAAGACAGAATTGTAGAAAGAAGGAAAGAGACAGAAATTAGAGAGAGAGAGAGAGGTCTTCTATCTGCTGGTTCACTCCCCAAATAGCTTCAACAGCCAGGGCTGGGCCAGATCAAAGCCAGGAGCCAGGAAGTCCTCCCAGGACTCACACGTGGATGGCAGGGGCCCAAGCGCCTGCTGCCTCCCAGGTGCTTTGGTTTGAAGCTAGATTGGAAGTGTGGAGTAGCAGGACTGGGGCCAGCTACTCTGATGTGGACTGTGGGCTTTCCATTTGGTAGCTGAACCTGCTGTGTCACATGCCTGCCCAGATTCGACTCTAAAAAGACGACTTCAGGGGCAAACCTTTAGCCCCCCGCGAAGGTGCCACATCCCACATCCCAGGAACTGGGGTTGGGCCCTGACTCCAGCTTCCTGCTAACGGAGGCCCTGGGAGACAGCGGCGATGACGTCAGTAGTCAGGCCCCCGTCACCCACGTGGGAGAAGCAGATTGGGCTCCTGGCGCCTGGCTTCAGCCCCAGCCCAGCCCAGCCCTAGCTGTTAGGCGAATTTAGAGCGAATCAGCGGATGGGACACTCTCTTTCTGCCTCTCAAATATAAGAAAAGAGATTATTTCATCATAAAAGACTATTCTCTGTCAAAAATTAATACTCTACAGATTTGCATGAAGCACAAATGAAATCCTCCGTTCGCCTTAACCAGTTCCTGCCGCTCGGCGACCATGGGCTTTCTCCCGGCTCGGGTCTGCTCAGGAGGGGGAACACCGCGTCTCAGCACAGTGGCGGCTGCAGGCCTGGCCGGGCAGGAGTCGCGCGACAGCGTGTGGCTCGGGCGCCGCCCTCACATCCCCGAGCTGAGTCACAGGTGGGTTCTGAAGCTCAGAGCTGTGGGCGGGGCACCCTCCACGTCAGCATGGAGGATTTACTGTTACAAAAAATAACGATGCCATCATTTTCTATATAGCACTTACCTCGTTTTTACCAATTGTCAGCATTGCCGTATTTGAGAGTTCTCTCTCTGTCTCCACACACACACACACGCACACACACTGACAGCTGTTATCACAGGAGCACGTGGGAGTCGGCTGGGGACGTTGTCGTCTTCGGGACAGAATATTTCCAGCGTACCTCCAGAGCGGGATGCCTTCTGACACAGGCAGGGTGCAGGTGGGCTCCAGGCAAGCTGACATCCCTGCCACACCCCTGTCCACGCCCACTGCCCGCCCGCCGTCCCCAAAATGTCCTTCCTGCAGCTTGCTTTTCTGACCCGGGACCCTGCCCAGGGCTGCCCACGGTGCTGGCTGCTGTGTCTCTCCAGACTCCCCATCTGGGCCAGTGGGCCTCCTCTCTGCGTGTTTCATGACACTGATGTCCTTTAAGGCGTCCTGGCCTGTTGTTTTGTGGGATGTCTGGGTCCCCCACCATTGTCCCATGGAGCCCTGCCTGGGGGGGGGGGCGCAGGGACGCTGCCTTCTCAGCGGTCACCCCGGGAGCCTCCTCATGGCTGCGTCTCTCAGCTTCGTGCCCTTGAACAACTGCACGGTCGTCGCATTCCATCCCGAGGCTGTAATGTGATTACTCCAGCCCTGCCCCTGCGGATGGGCGCTTAGGTGGTTCCCAGCGTCCGAGGCTGCAAGGAGTGATGTCAGCGCTGGCAGAATGAGTGTGACCCAGGAAATAAGGAAGAGCAGTGCAGGAGAGTGGTGTAATGGGAGCAGGCGTGGGGGTGGAGCTCGCCGGGAGCTTGGCTGACTGATGGGGGGAGGAGGGTGCAGGGGTGGAGTCACCTCTGTCGGTGGAGGAGGGTGGAGACTGGAGGCAGGGAGCCGCCTGGGAGGCTCCTGTAGTGGCCATGCAGGGAGGGAGGGCCTGGGGGAGAGAGCGTGGTGCCGGGCAGCATGGGAGGGAATATTGAAAGAGTCGGGAGAGAGGGCGACACCTGCCGTGACTGGGATGACCCTGAGAACTCTGAGTGGACGAAGCCAGTTACGAAAGACCCCGGGCTGCAAACCCATGGTGCTAGACAGCAGGTTCGGACTGGCCGGGGTGGGCAGAGTGGGCAGTGGGGACTGGGTTACCTGAGCTTTCTGTGCGATGCAAAGTTCAGATGTCACTGTGAAGACAGCAAACCCCAGTGCAGCGCCCGTGTCTCCTTCATCTCAGTCAGGAACCCTGGGCGATGCCGACCCCAGGCTGCAGGATTGGGTGGGCTCTGTGCCTGGGGGAGGGGTGGGCTCTGTGCCTGGGGGAGGGATGGGCTCCGTGCATTGGGAGGGGTGGGCTCCGTGCATTGGGGAGGGGTGGGCTCTGTGCATGGAGGAGGGGTGGGCTCTGTGCATGGAGGAGGGGTGGGCTCTGTGCAGTGGGGAGGGGTGGGCTCCGTGCAGTGGGGAGGGGTGGGCTCTGTGCATGGAGGAGGGGTGGGCTCTGTGCATGGAGGAGGGGTGGGCTCTGTGCAGTGGGGAGGGGTGGGCTCCGTGCAGTGGGGAGGGGTGGGCTCTGTGCATGGAGGAGGGGTGGGCTCTGTGCAGTGGGGAGGGGTGGGCTCTGTGCATGGAGGGGGTGGGCTCTGTGCATTGGGAGGGGTGGGCTCTGCATGGAGGAGGGGTGGGCTCTTGCATGGGGGAGGGGTGGGCTCTGTGCAGTGGGGAGGGGTGGGCTCCATGCATTGGGGAGGGGTGGGCTCTATGCATGGAGGAGGGGTGGGCTCTGTGCATTGAGAGGGGTGGGCTCCCTGCAGTGGGGAGGGGTGGGCTCTGTGCAGTGGGGAGGGCTGGGCTCCGTGCATTGGGAGGGGTGGGCTCTGTGCATGGAGGGGGTGGGCTCTGTGCATTGGGAGGGGTGGGCTCTGCATGGAGGAGGGGTGGGCTCTTGCATGGGGGAGGGGTGGGCTCTGTGCAGCAGGGAGGGGTGGGCTCCATGCATTGGGAGGGGTGGGCTCTGTGCATTGGGAGGGGTGCGCTCCATGCAGTGGGGAGGGGTGGGCTCTGTGCATTGGGAGGGGTGCGCTCCATGCAGTGGGGAGGGGTGGGCTCTGTGCCGTGGGGAGGGGTGGGCTCTCCAAGCATCTGGTTCAGGCACCTGGGTGGGAAAGGAGCCATGGATGGAAGGCAGACTTCAGGAAGAGCAGAACCTCCCAGGAGGAGGAAATCTCGTGCTCAGAACTTTAAATTGCTGTGTAGATGGCAAAATGTCAAACACAAGCCAAGGGGCCGGTGCTGTGGTGTGGCGGGTGAAGCTGCCACCTGTAGTGCCAGCATCCCATATGGGCGCCAGTTCGAGTCCCGGCTGCTTTACTTCCGATGCAGCTCTGCTGTGGCCTGGGAAAGCAGTAGAAGATGGCCCGAGTGCTTGGGCCCCTGCACCCGCGTGGGAGACCTGGAAGGAATCTGTGCTCCTGGCTTCAGATGGGCCCAGCTCCGGCCATTGCAGCCATCTGGGGAGAGAACCAGCGGATGGAAGACCTCTCTGCCTCTCTGTAACTCTGCCTTTCAAATAAAGAAACAAATCTTTAAACACACACACACACACACACACACGCCGAAGTACCCACTGTAGGGGGCACTGCTCAGTGACCAGGCCTGGCCAGTGTTGCTTTGTCCACGCCCCACACACCTCCACTCTTGGGTTACCATAAATTAAACCCCAGACTCCACATCCATCATATCTGCCAGCCATGAATAGTACAGAATGTGTCTCTAAAAGGTCAAGAATTAAAAAAAAAAAACACCCTCAAAACGCTGCTACTACAGCTGAAGATAACTACGAGAAATCCCTTCCTAGGGGCCGACGCTCGGTCACTGGCCAGCGTCAAAGGCCTCTTGTTTTTCTCAGGGTTTCTTTGGGTCAGAACCCAAATAGGATGTGTTCACTGGGATGGACTTAGTACTTGTCTCAAGTCTGTTTTTATTTAGAGCTTTCTCCTACAACTCTCTCCTTTACTTTACACGCTGGGGGGTTAATTGTCCGCCACGCGGTGTCTCCTGGGCTCTGCTGTGCACAATGGCGCCCACTATCTGCTCCAGGTCTCTATCCTCCATGTCCCATAGCTCGGTAGCTGTCCAGCCTTGCCCGGATCTGAGTCCAGTTTTGTAACCGGGCCCCTGTGCAGATGGTGTTTTGTTCTGCCATCAGGAGGCCAACAGTGCATGGATGTCTTTTGTGGGTGATGCTAACAGCTGTTGACATCCAGTTCCCAAACAACTGTTCCCAGACTCCTGAAACTGAGTGAATAAGTGAGAATTGCTATTTTAAACCGGTACATTTTGGGCTGATTTGTTACATAACAACAGATACCTAATAATGCAAAGTTGAATCAACATTGGGAAAAAAATCTATGACTATCACACATCATACCAGCGAGATAAAGAAGAAAAGCACAGAATTATCTCCAAAGGTGCAAAACCCGAAACCTAAAACAAAGAATGCGGCAGACAGAGAAACAGGCTTGATGACTACTTTCTTAATATGATTATGCATACGGCATCTGCTATTATAGCTACACCTCAGCCCCAAAGCCAGCGCTTTACTTAATTAGAAAAGATTGCACACTTTCCCATTAAAATAGGCGGCAAGACAAGCGCACCCATCTCTCTAACTACCACTTAATAGCTGTCCGAGTTAGTAACCACCCGTTTTAACAGGGGAAAGCAATCAAGCACATTAGTAATTGAAGGCAAAGCCAAACGACCTCCATTGCAAACAGCTTCTAGGGGTGCAGCCGGAAAACTCAAAGTGGATGCAGTAGCCAGTTAGGAGAGTAAGAGGACCACCAGTTCTCTTGTGCAGACAACAAAACGAGACGGAGAGAGAATGGGAGAGAACACTGAGTCTAGGACAGCAAGTAAGAGAGAAACAGCTCGGCTTCCACTGAACACGTGCCTCAAGCCTGCGGGGAAGAGCCATAAAGCGCTCCTACAAAAGCCGGAAGTCAGCCCGCACAGCGGAACAGTGCACGGGTGCTTGGCAAGAAAAACTGCGCCCCTTACAGATGAATATGTCGCCTGCTACTTTACGCATTTAACGCAATCCCTGTGCAAATGCTCACGGACGCCTCTCCCCCACTCCCCGGAGTTACGTTACTGGAATATGAAGTTCACTGGGAAGAACCTGTGAGCGAATGGGCTGGAAAACCCAGAAGCTGATGGTTTTCACCTTAGAGGTGATTTCCTTAAGCACCCGTGGTTTGAGAGGCCCAGTGGGGATGTGTGGCCGGGCATTGGATCACTCCTGCCGAGTCCCGAGGAACTGAGCCCACAGAGGGGTGGACTCACCAGGAGGGAGCCCGGGCTCTCCCGGGTTTCCCAGAAAAACCATTTCGCACGAGCCGAGGCCCTAGGAGAACCCGGCACACAAGGCCGATGTCCAGGGGTGGGCAGTGAGGAAGAGGCCCAAAGACGCTGGAGAGGAGGGAAGAGAGTGGAGGAGGGGCAGCGCCGTGGAAGACAAGGGTGTGCAGGAGCACCCCAAAGGAGGCGGGCACCCCAAAGGAGGCGGGTACCCCAGGGCACGCAGAGGATTAGCCTAGTGAGCCGTGGCGCCGGCCCGCATATGTTCTTAATGACAATTACAGCTATTAGGAATGATATTTGACTTAAGGCCACCTTTAAGATAGGAGCCAGTTCGGGGCCCATGGGCGACGCCGACATCACATATGAGCGCTGGTTCCTGTCCGGCTGCTCCTCTTCCAATCCAGCTCCCTGCTAATGTGCTCCCCTGGGAAAGCAGCAGACGGCCCACGTGCTTGGACCCCTGCCACTCACAGGGGAGGCCCAGATGGAGCTCCTGACTCCTTGGTTGGGCCTGGCTCGGACCCGGCTGTCCTGGCCATTTGGGCAGTGAACCAGCAGATGGAGGATCTCTTTCTTCTGCCTCCCCTCCTTTCTCTGTAACTCTACCTTTCAAATACATACATCTTAAGGAAAATAGCAAGCAATTTTAAATATCTGTAGAACAATATCTGTAGTTCCATGGAGCAACTAGCAACAAAATATGTCCTGTGACAAAAAGTTCAAGGTGGTTGTTTGGTGCAGTGTTTGCGACGCCACTAGGGATGTCCACACGTCATATCGGAGTGCTCGGGGTAAGTCCTGCCTCTGCCCCGATTCCAGCTTCCTGCTAATGTGCACCTGGGAGGCAGCGGGTGCTGGCTGTGTACTTGGGCTCCTGTCACGCTGGCTCCTGGCTTCAGCCTGGCCCAGTCCCGGCTGCTGCAGGCATTTGGGGACTGAACCAGCAGGTGGAAATCTCTCCCTCTTTCTCTGTCTCTCTACTTCCCAAATAAAATGAAAAATAAAAATATTTTATGCATTAAAATGGCTGCCTTAGAATGGATTCAATCAATATTTAATTATAACATATACTGATGGGACATAAAATATAGGACAGCATAGCAGAAACTGTTAAATACAAGCAGTTTAAGAATGTAATTTAGCAATGAGGTACTGCCAACCAAAGCGGAAAGCATAAAGCAGAATTTGGCAGGTTTTACCACACACACTAAAAGGTTAGCCTACTAAAACATACCGCATACAAAAACAGCAGTTAAATAACACATTTAAAATATTTAAAAAGTGCATGTCACAGGGCTGGTGCTGTGGCACAGCAGGTTAAAGTCCCAGCCTGCAGTGTTGGCATCCCACATGGGCGCTGGTTTGAATCCTGACTGCTCCACTTCCCATCCAGCTCTCTGACTTGAGAAAGCAGTGGAGGATGGCCAAGTCCTTGGGCCCCTGCTCCCATGTGGGAGACCCGGAGGAAACTCTTGGCTCCTGGCTTTGGATCAGCGCAGCTCTGGCCGTTGTGGCCAATTGGTGAGTGAACCAGCAGACGGAAGCTCGCTCTGCCCCTCTCTTTCCCTCCCTATCTCTGTAACTCTTTCTAATAAATAAAACAAATCTTTTAAAAAAGTGTATGTCACATAGATTCAATAGTAAATAACTTCATAAAATTTTAAAAATGTTGAGGTTAGTAAGAAGACAAACCTCAACTAGAAACTTTTTCTAATGGTGAAATAAAAATTGTCAATAAATATTTCTAAAATTGCATTTTATTTATTTTGGGAATAGAAATTGAAGTAATATTTAAATTTTCATGTCTCCAATTGACAGAGATTTAAAAAAAAGTAAATGCCGGGGGCTGGCGTTGTGGTGCAGGGGTTAAGCTGCTGGTCAGGGGCTGGCGTTGTGGTGCAGGGGTTAAGCTGCTGGTCAGGGGCTGGCGTTGTGGTGCAGGGGTTAAGCTGCTGGTCAGGGGCTGGTGTTGTGGTGCAGGGGTTAAGCTGCTGGTCGGGGAGCCGCATCCCATCCTGGAATGCCAGTTTGGGTCCTGGCTGCTCTGCTTCTGAGCCAGCTCCCTGCTAATGTGCCTGGAAGTCAGCAGACGACGGCCCCAGTATTTGGGCCCCTGCCATCCACGTGGGAGACCCAGAGGAAGCTCCTGGCTCCTGGCCTCAGCCTGGCCCAGCCCTGGCTGTTGGGGCCCTTTGGGGAGTGAACCAGTGGATAGAGGCTCTCTTTTTCTGTGCATCTCCCCATCTCTGTCACTTTGCTTTTCAAATAAATAAATAAAAATCTTTTAAAAATGAAATACATGTTAAAACTAGTGTTCTGACATGGAAGTGGTGTGTTGAAAAAATTTTTTTTTTTGACAGGCAGAGTGGACAGTGAGAGAGAGAGACAGAGAGAAAGGTCTTACCTTTGCCTCTGGTTCACCCGCCAATGGCCGCCGTGGCCAGTGTGCTGTGGCCGGCGCATCGCGCTGATCTGAAGCCAGGAGCCAGGTGCTTCCCCTGGTCTCCCATGGGGTGCAGGGCCCAAGGACTTGGGCCATCTTCCACTGCACTCCTGGGCCACAAAGAGAGCTGGCCTGGAAGAGGGGCAACCGGGACAGAATCCGGCGCCCCGACCAGGACTAGAACCCGGTGTGCCGGCGCTGCAAGGTGGAGGATTAGCCTATTGAGCCACGGCACCGGCTGGTGTGTTGAATTTTACAGAAGGAAATATTATTTTTTAATTTTGGAAAATTAGAATAGGTTCAGCATAGGAAAAAAATAAGAGCCAATTTAAATGTACATTAATAGCGAATTGATTTTCTTGGGGAAAAAACAGCTCCCCCATGGCCCTGGCCTCGAGAGGAAGTGAGAGGCGGTCCTGCACCTGCTGGTTCAGCGGCTCTGGGCACTCTCCTGGCCCCCCAGGCAGATCAGCCTCCCCCGGCCGGGCTCTAACGGGACGTTGGTGATTACACTCACGGCCACGAGGATTTGGCCTGTTTCTCTGACTTGGTGTCACCGATGACCGTCTTCATGCAGGGATCCTGTCTCACTGAGTCTCAGAAAGTTCTCCCCCGCCCCCGCCTCTTCTGCGAGTGTCGAGGAAGTGAGGATGGCGGTGGAACTGCAGCACCGTGGCAAACGCCAGAGGGCACAGAGCCTCCGGGGCAGAGCGCGCGGGCCGGGCAGCACCCAGGAACCGCCTCCCCACCCAGGTCAGAATCAGCCGGGGCGCTTTCCAGAGAAAGGACCCCCAGGCCCCAACTCACACCGCTGCTGGGTCTGGAACGTGTGCTTCAAGCTCCTTCCACAGGTGAGAACGAGTTCAGGTTCAAGAGTTGCTGCCGGGAAGCCTGGGGCCGTGCAGGGGCTGGCTGAGCTGGCTGAGCTGGCCAAGGGCACCAGGAAGCAGCCGTGGGGATGCAGGCAGGTGCACGGGCGGCTGAGACAGGTCTGTGTAAGAGCAGTGGTCAGGCGCTGGCAAAGTCTGCGCTGGGGCCGCTTGATGCTGTGGCCGACCCATCCGTCCTGGTGAAGAAGCGTGCGTAAGAGAGGAAGCGACAGGGCCCAGAGTGTGGGCACCAGAGGGGGCGAGCAGGCGGAAGAGCATCTGTCTGGTGGCACCTAGTGATGCCTCTGCCTTCCGGGGGACCGCCAGGACCTGAGGCACACCCGCCGACCGCTTCCGGCCCTTGGGCTCCCCGGAAGGGACAGTGACAGTACTTACGCCATCGCGACAACTCCTTTGAATGGTTCTGTTACCTCTCTTGGTTACTCTGGCCCCTGTCTCAGGTCAGCGCAGGTGCACCTGACCGTCCGCCATTGTGGAGGTCACTGCGGCTCTGTTCCCACTCCAGGGCCTGGCAGCGCCCGATCCCGGGAAGTCAGCAGAGGTGAGGGCTGCCTGGGGCTGGAGGGCCACACTCCCCTGTGGGTGGGAACCAGCTGGGGACGCTGAGGGTCCGTGGCTGTCATTACAGCCTGACTTGAGGGAACTCTCGACATCTGATGCACTGACCGTCTTTGGAGGAGCGAGGCTGATTTCTGCCACTTGGGTCCTGCCAAGGGAGCAGTCCCGTGGTCTGGGGTCAGGGCGAGCCCAGGTGTAGGGCGATGCCACACGAGCCTCTTCCCCGGGACAGGAGCTCCGTGATGCTCAGGCGCAGCCTCCCAGAGGAGGGCCTTGGCATCGATGAGTTCAAGTTCTACAGCATCCTGCACCACGCCTCGCTCAGTCCCGCCCCTCCCAGCCCTCCTCCTCCCTCCTCTCTTGCTCGCCTCCTTGCATCACCCAGTGGCCCGGCAAGACAACGCTCATCCCCAAGATGCTTTTCCACTCCTGGTCTTTGCGAGTGCGGCCTCTCCCCGGGAGCCCAGCTCCTGCAGGGACATCCAAGGCCCAGGCCCAGCGCCGTCTCCTTCGTCATCTCCCTGCACCCCTGTAACTCAGGGACACCCTCCTCCTCCCACCCCATCACGTCTGCCTGCTCCTGTCCCCCTCCCCCCTGGCGGGCTCATCCCTGCCTTCATCCCCCCCCCCCGCGGGCTCATCCCTGCCTTCATCCCCCCCCCCCGCGGGCTCATCCCTGCCTTCATCCCCCCCCCCCGCGGGCTCATCCCTGTATTCATCCCCCCCCCCCGCGGGCTCATCCCTGCCTTCATCCCCCCCCCCCGCGGGCTCATCCCTGCCTTCATCCCCCCCCCCCCGCGGGCTCATCCCTGTATTCATCCCCCCCCCCGCGGGCTCATCCCTGCCTTCATCCCCCCCCCCGCGGGCTCATCCCTGCCTTCATCCCCCCCCCCCGCGGGCTCATCCCTGCCTTCATCCCCTCCCCCCGCGGGCTCATCCCTGCCTTCATCCCCCCCCCCCCGCGGGCTCATCCCTGCCTTCATCCCCCCCCCCCGCGGGCTCATCCCTGCCTTCATCCCCTCCCCCCGCGGGCTCATCCCTGCCTTCATCCCCCCCCCCCCGCGGGCTCATCCCTGCCTTCATCCCCTCCCCCCGCGGGCTCATCCCTGCCTTCATCCCCCCCCCCCGCGGGCTCATCCCTGCCTTCATCCCCCCCCCCCCGCGGGCTCATCCCTGCCTTCATCCCCCCCCCCCGCGGGCTCATCCCTGCCTTCATCCCCTCCCCCCGCGGGCTCATCCCTGCCTTCATCCCCCCCCCCCCGCGGGCTCATCCCTGCCTTCATCCCCTCCCCCCGCGGGCTTATCCCTGTCTTCATCCCCCCCCCCCGCGGGCTCATCCCTGTCTTCATCCCCCCCCCCCCCGCGGGCTCATCCCTGTCTTCATCCCCTCCCCCCGCGGGCTCATCCCTGTCTTCATCCCCCCCCCCCGCGGGCTCATCCCTGTCTTCATCCCCCCCCCCCCCGCGGGCTCATCCCTGTCTTCATCCCCTCCCCCCGCGGGCTCATCCCTGTCTTCATCCCCCCCCCCCCCGCGGGCTCATCCCTGTCTTCATCCCCCTCCCCCCGCGGGCTCATCCCTGCCTTCATCCCCCTCCCCCCGCGGGCTCATCCCTGTCTTCATCCCCCCCCCCCGCGGGCTCATCCCTGTCTTCATCCCCCTCCCCCCGCGGGCTCATCCCTGTCTTCATCCCCCTCCCCCCGCGGGCTCATCCCTGTCTTCATCCCCCCCCCCCGCGGGCTCATCCCTGTCTTCATCCCCCTCCCCCCGCGGGCTCATCCCTGTCTTCATCCCCCTCCCCCCGCGGGCTCATCCCTGCCTTCATCCCCCCCCCCGCGGGCTCATCCCTGCCTTCATCCCCCTCCCCCCGCGGGCTCATCCCTGTCTTCATCCCCCCCCCCCCGCGGGCTTATCCCTGCCTTCATCCCCCCCCCCGCGGGCTCATCCCTGCCTTCATCCCCCCCCCCCCGCAGACTCATCCCTGCCTTCATCCCCCCCCCCCCCGCGGGCTTATCCCTGCCTTCATCCCCCCCCCCGCGGGCTCATCCCTGCCTTCATCCCCCCCCCCCCCGCAGACTCATCCCTGCCTTCATCCCCCTCCCCCCCCCGGCGGGCTCATCCCTGCCTTCATCCCCCTCCCCCCCCCGGCGGGCTCATCCCTGCCTTCATCCCCCCCCCCCGCGGGCTCATCCCTGTCTTCATCCCCCTCCCCCCGGCAGGCTCATCCCTGTCTTCATCCCCTCCCCCCGCGGGCTCATCCCTGCCTTCATCCCCCCCCCCCGCGGGCTCATCCCTGTATTCATCCCCCCCCCCCCGCGGGCTCATCCCTGTATTCATCCCCCCCCCCCCGCGGGCTCATCCCTGTCTTCATCCCCCTCCCCCCGCGGGCTCATCCCTGCCTTCATCCCCCCCCCCCGCAGACTCATCCCTGCCTTCATCCCCTCCCCCCGCGGGCTCATCCCTGCCTTCATCCCCCCCCCCCGCGGGCTCATCCCTGTATTCATCCCCCCCCCCCCGCGGGCTCATCCCTGCCTTCATCCCCTCCCCCCGCGGGCTCATCCCTGCCTTCATCCCCTCCCCCCGCGGGCTCATCCCTGTATTCATCCCCCCCCCCCCGCGGGCTCATCCCTGCCTTCATCCCCCCCCCCCCGCAGACTCATCCCTGCCTTCATCCCCTCCCCCCGCGGGCTCATCCCTGTATTCATCCCCCCCCCCCCGCGGGCTCATCCCTGCCTTCATCCCCCCCCCCCGCAGACTCATCCCTGCCTTCATCCCCCCCCCCCGCAGACTCATCCCTGCCTTCATCCCCTCCCCCCGCGGGCTCATCCCTGTCTTCATCCCCCCCCCCCGCGGGCTCATCCCTGCCTTCATCCCCCCCCCCGCGGGCTCATCCCTGTATTCATCCCCCCCCCCCGCGGGCTCATCCCTGCCTTCATCCCCCCCCCCGCGGGCTCATCCCTGTATTCATCCCCCCCCCCCCGCGGGCTCATCCCTGCCTTCATCCCCCCCCCCGCGGGCTCATCCCTGTATTCATCCCCCCCCCCCGCGGGCTCATCCCTGCCTTCATCCCCCCCCCCGCGGGCTCATCCCTGCCTTCATCCCCCCCCCCCCGCGGGCTCATCCCTGCCTTCATCCCCCCCCCCCGCGGGCTCATCCCTGCCTTCATCCCCCCCCCGGCGGGCTCATCCCTGTATTCATCCCCCCCCCGGCGGGCTCATCCCTGTCTTCATCCCCCTCCCCCCCGCGGGCTCATCCCTGCCTTCATCCTGGACCTGCCTGGGTGCTGCCTGTGGAGCCCCCACCTCTCTCCTCTTCAGGGCCGGCGCACACTGCCTGGGAGGGCAGGGGCTCTGTAGATGCTGCCCAAGGCCCGAGGGGAGGAGGGACCGCCGTGGTGATGTGGGCAGGGCAGGCAGGCTTGGATATGGCTGGGCTCTACCGGGATATGTGGAAAAACGTCTCAACTTTCAATTTTAGTTAACTAATTGTGTGTGTGTGTGTGTGTGTGTGTGTGCATGAGAGAGAGAGAGAGAGAGAGAGAGAGAGAGAGATCGTGTTTACGCCGTGGGGCTGGAGCTGCTGCCCTGTTCCTCGTTTGTGAAATGAGCAAGGACCTGCCCCAGTCAAAGCTGTTTTCTCTCTGTGCAGATTCTCACAGATGTGCTTTGCTGCCCATTTTCTTTGAGAAAACTACAGCTTACACCCGAGGACGAAGTTGGGGGGCATCTATTGCAACGGCACCGTCTGAGTGGAAATGGACAGACGGCTTCCCTTGTCCTGGTTATGTCTCCCGTTGTCTTCTCCCACAGGCAGAAAGTCACGTTTTTCTGAGTCAGCTCCTTTCCTCGGGCCCAAGCACATCTGTGCGGGAGGTGTAGACCTCAGGTGTGCAGCGCTGGGGCTGTGCCAGGGTGTAGACCTCAGGTGTGCAGCGCTGGGGCTGTGCGGGAGGTGTAGACCTCAGGTGTGCAGCACTGGGGCTGTGCGGGAGGTGTAGACCTCAGGTGTGCAGCACTGGGGCTGTGCCAGGGTGTAGACCTCAGGTGTGCAGCGCTGGGGCTGTGCGGGAGGTGTAGACATCAGGTGTGCTGTTCTGGGGCTGTGTGGGAGGGGAAGACCTCAGGTGTGCAGCGCTGGGGCTGTGTGGTAGGTGTAGACCTCAGGTGTGCAGCACTGGGGCTGTGCGGGGTGTAGACCTCAGGTGTGCAGCGCTGAGGCTGTGCGGGGTGTAGACCTCAGGTGTGCAGCGCTGGGGCTGTGCGGGGTGTAGACCTCAGGTGTGCAGCACTGGGGCTGTGCGGGAGGTGTAGACATCAGGTGTGCTGTTCTGGGGCTGTGTGGGAGGGGAAGACCTCGGGTGTGCAGCCCTGGGGCTGTGTGGGGCACAGACCTCCGGTGTGCAGCGTTAGCCCCATGCATTCTGGGAGCTGACAGAGACCAAGCCTTCTTCAGGCGAGGAAACGGACACCTGTCGATTCTGGGCAGAGCCGTAATGAGTCGCGATTTAGTTTCAGGTGAAAATGGACAGCAGAGAGGCCAGAGCGGAGGAGAGAGGCCAGGCAGGTGTTGCTGGTGGGGACGGGTGAGGGTGTCTTGGACCACTTGGTGGTGGCAGGGCTGAGAAGCCACAGCTTCTGGATACATTTTGGAGGCAGCGTCTACGCGGTCTGTCGTGGAGGGGATGGGAGGAGTGAGAGAGCAGAGGGACGTGAAGGCAAGCCGCTGTGTTGGCCTGATGGCACGCCGGTGTTGGCCTGACCCGGTCAAGGGACGAGCTGTTCCAGTGCAGAGGCGGCGAGAGCGACTAGGGTGGTTCTGTTTGGGGCAGGCTCCGTTTGAGACGCCCAGGGGACGCCACCGATCTATCTGCAAGGAAGCCGTGCGAGAGCGGGGCAGGAGTCAGTTCACGGTTAGATTTGGCAACACGGAGGCCTGGGTGGCGTGGGCCAGGCTGGAGTTGGAAGCGAAGGGGAGAAGGCATCAGTGGCAGATGGTGACGGGTGAGTGGCAGGGAAGGAGGGCAGGCACACGCGTGGACGGCTCTTTTCAGGAGCTCTGCTGTGAGGGCAATGGGGGGCGGGGCGGAGGGTGGGTGGGAGGTCACCAGGCTGGAAGTGGCCCATGGTGGTGCCTGCCTGTGACAGTGTGGCCTGCGACAGGTGTCCATTGGCACGGTTGGACTTGAACGAGGCACCTCATTAAAGCTGACACATCCTAACTGCAGGACGCCTTGCGTCACGGTTCAGAACCCCCCAGCTAAGAATAACAACGGCGTGGAACCCTTGCCAGCGCTTTGCCCGCTAATTAGCTCATTCTTGCCCCTTAATGGTTTGATTTGTGCGACTCCTCCCTGCGTGGGGCGAGCCACTGGGGGAGGGAGTGCAGAGACCCCTGGGCGTGCCAAGGGTGCCTCAGGCCGCCGCAGCTCCCCACTCGCTGACAGGCCTCAGGGCGCAGCAGGGCCGCTGGGTGGTCAGGAGGCTCTTGCTGCTGGGGGCGCAGGAAGGAGCTTCCGTACTCTGGGAGCAGAGTGGCAGGACTGGGTCATGAAGCATCGGGGAGGCTCCTCTGTGGGAGCGCCGAGTGGGGTGGCCGGCAGTGGTGCCAGCAGGGAGCCGGGGCCGTGAGCCTGCCGTGCTGTGTCCAGCTCCCCCTCTCTCCCCGCCCCGGTCCTTTCTGGTTCCCAGCGAGAATCACTTTCAAATTAGACCAAAGGGTCAGCACGGGTGCTGCTTCTGAGAACTGTCCCATCTTGTTCTGTTACAAGGTGCTCTGAAGGGAGCAACGCAGTGGCTTCCCCGGTGTTGGTCGGGAGGGGCACAGCATGGCCAGCCCCAGGCCAGGCAGACGCGGTCAGAAGCGTGCAGGGCTGTCCTTGGTCTGGGCAGCCTGGCCAGCTTGCCCGATCCCCAGGTCACCGCTGTCCTTTCTCTGCAGCTTGGGCTGAGGGCTGCGGGCAGGAGCGAGGTGCTGCCGGCAGCTTCCTGCTTGGGAGGGATGAGGCAGGGCTGCTGGGTAGCAAGGGAGCGGGACCTGGGGAGCAGGTGCACCTGCCCCCACCCCCTTCCATGAGTTATTGTTTGCCTGGGCGCATGGTCCATGGGGGATAATTGTTGTCCCACCTGCCTTGAAGATGGACTTGAGGGTTCTTGTATTACAAGTGGGCAGAGATGTCTGCCTGCTGCTGCCTGGGGGGTCCTGGGCTCTTTGCTGAGGCCCCCCTCCCCACCCTGTTCTACTGCTAGAGAGGGAGGTGGCTTCAGCCTGGGCCAGCCCCAGCTCTTGTGGCCATTTGGGGATGGAAGATCTCTCTCCTTCTGTGTCTCTCTACCTTTCAAATAACATCTCTCTCCCTTTCCCTTTCCCTCTCCCTCTCCCTCTCCCTCTCCCTCTCCCTCTCCCTCTCCCTCTCCCTCTCCCTCTCTCTCTCTCTCCCTCTCTCTCTCCCTCCCTCTCCTCCCCCCTCTCTCTGTGAGTCAAGCCTGCTTTGCTTTCACAGACTCACTACGCACCCCAGAAGTCGGGAATCTCCCCCTCTTCCTTCCCGTGGCCGTCTCCATGGCAGGTTATGAAGAACGGTATCTTTTCATGACGGTCCTGTACCCGCAGGGCAGGGAGGGGCCTCCCGCTGGGGCAGGATGGGAAACTCGGGGTCCCTGCCAGCCTCACCTGTGGGTCCCCCATCCTCAGCCGCTGCGTGACGGCCCTACACCCCTCAGAGACACTCCTGGGGCAGAGGTGGTGCTGCGTGCAGGGGAGAAGGCGTCTGGGCCATCCTCTCCCCCAGCAGCAGACCAGAAGCTCCAGGGCGAGCCACGTCTGGAATTTCACACCCCACGCACCTCCCAACTGCGTGGGCAGTGCGTGCGCTGCGGCTGCCCAGCACAAGCACCGCGGTGCGGCACGGAACCGCGTCACGCTGCCCGAGTGGTTAGCAGGTAAAAGCTGCCCTTGCTTATTTCTGGAATGTTCTGTTTCGTGTTCTTGGGGCGGCTGAAAACCTCAGGGCGGGACCCCGGCACGGCTTTTCTGCTGGTGCTGCCTTTGATGTTCGCCCAAAGCTGCAGCTCCCAGAACCTTCCTGGTGCGTCAGCATCACGTGGGGCTTGTTAGAAACACGGGTTCTCAGGCCCCGCCCCCCTGCGCTCGGCCTGGGCACTGCAGTGCGGGGGCAGGGGGCCCCGTCACCTGGGCCTGCGCCATCCTGTGTGGCAGCTGTCCGTCACTGTGACTGCTCAGCACTTCAGGTGTGGCTGGTGAGACTCAGCTCAGTGTTGCAATCTAGCACCAAGAATGTGCGCGGGACACTGCACTAAAATGTTCACAGTGAGGGGCCGGCGCTGTGGCGCAGCGGGTTAAAGCTCTGGCCCGCAGGGCCAGCATCCCATATGGGCTCCCGTTCTAGTCCTGGCCTCTCCTCTTCCCATCCAGCTCTCTGCTGTGGCCTGGGAAAGCAGTGGAAGATGCCCAAGTCCTTGGGCCCCTGCACCCACGTAGGAGACCGTGAAGAAGCTCCTGGCTCCTGGCTTCGGATCGGCGCAGCTCCGGCTGTTGCGGCCAACTGGGGAGTGAACCAGCAGATGGAAGAACTCTCACTGTCTACCTCTCCCTGTAACTCTGTCTTTCAAATAAATAAAATAAATCTTAAAAAAAAAAGTTCATGGTGATTACCTGTTGAAATAATATCTTGGCTATACTGGGTTAACTAAAAAATGGTATTAAAAGTCACCTTTTTTTTAAGAGTTTATTTATTTGAAAGACAGAGCCACAGATAGACGTGGAGACAGATAGAGGGAGCGAGGGAGGGAGAGGGAGAGAGAGAGAGAATCCTCGATCCTGTGGTTCATTCCCCAAATGGCCGCAATGGCCGGAGCTGAGCCGATCCAGAGCCAGGAGCTTCTTCCAAGTCTCTATGTGGGTGCAGGGCCGTCCTCTGCTGCTTTCCCAGGTGCATCAGCAGGGACCTGGATCAGAAGTGGAGCAGCCGGGACTTGAACCAGCGCCCACGTGGGATATTGTTGCCACAGGCCAGGCTTTAACTCGCGGTGCCACAGCACTGGCCCCACCTGCTTCTTTTAACCGTGTCTTGACACAGCTGCTGGCATATTTAAAACCCCCAAAGTGGTCACCCTAGGTAAGCTGAGTGCAGGCCGGTGCGTGGGAGGTGCTGTCCTTAAACTTGGGGCCTGTAGGGCTTCAGAGGTCAGAGCAGTGGACAGGCACCTGCTGCAGGCTGGAGAGCGAGGGGCATCAGCCACCCTCGAGGACCTGCTGGGTGTAAGTTGGAGCCCGAGTTTCTCATTTACTATCCATTCACATTTGTTTTTGCTATGCTCTTGCAGAACTAAATAGAATGAGCCTAATCAGACTAACATCAAAGCCACGATGCTGCACCCCCGACACTGAGCTAAAAAGAGGAGAATGGGGGGGAAGGCTGTTTGCAGCGCTTAGCGGAGCGGGGAGAGGCAGGGAAGGAATCTCGCTCGCTGCTGACGCACGTGGCAGGCGCTCCGTGTCCTCCACAATCCGCATCTCGCTCGGCACAGGTGCACATGTCCACTGCTGCTGTGCAAACTGGGCCACTCTCTCCAGAACACAGCTCTTGGCTCCTGCCCCCGACGGCTACCTGGGCGTCGGATCCTTCCTCTCAGTTGACTGTGTCCGCCCCCAGCAGTTTGTGCACAGGGTCTTGGAACAGCTTCCCTCCCAGGGGGCAGGGGGAAGAAGGGTTGGGCGTATTTCCCGGGACAGGGACTTGCGGTGTTTGGGGGATGTGTCTGCAGAACTCGTGCCAGGGGACGGCAGAGCCGAGCTGCCCAGCTGCCCCTGTGTCAGCTGACTGGGCTGCTGCCCTGACTGGGGGGTGTCACCACCACACCTCCCTGCTCCAGGGCCCCAGTGAGCAGCAGAGCAGGGTCAAGGTGCTAAGAACGGGAGGAAGCTGTGCATTCAGAAGCTTCAAAGCTTTTGCTTCCTTGTGGGTTTCTCGTTTTTTGTGTTTGCATTTATGGGAGACCCGAGTGAGGAGCGAGCGCATGGCCCAGGGCGGAAGCTGCTGTTGGCCTGACTTAGGACAGGGAATGGACGGACCCTGCTGAGATGACCAAGGTGGCCCTTCTGTCTCTCCTGATGCGCAGACCTGAAGCGGGAGTCAAGGTTGGGAGGAGGAAGTACAGACTTCCTGTTCTGTGTCCCCGGGGAGGTGCTGGCAGGGGTGGGGAGGGGCAGGGCCAGCTCGCCTTGCTCTCCAGTGCTGCCTATTTAGAATTCACACTTCTGGCAGGCGACCCGGTGCTTTCAAAGAGCGGCCAGTGGGGGTGAAGCTTGCGTCCCTCGCCAGCCTGGTGGAGGGACACGGACGTCCTCAGTGGCAAGGG
This sequence comes from Oryctolagus cuniculus, assembly GCF_964237555.1. NCBI lineage: Eukaryota > Metazoa > Chordata > Mammalia > Lagomorpha > Leporidae > Oryctolagus > Oryctolagus cuniculus. Next base: position 4,474,230 of record NC_091434.1, read on the forward strand.
GACCCCTGTGCATCCTCTCCAGCCGCGGGCATCTGTCAGGGTTCTCCAGGGACACACAACTCACAGGTGGTGTCTGTATGGAAGGAGGTGCGTTTCAAGGAACTGGTTCCAAAATCTGCAGGGCGGGCTGTCGGGGCAGAGGACCTGCAGCGAGCTCGTGCCGCGGGAGTGGTCCTTGCTCTGGTGGCCAGTCCTCGGGTCTGCTCAGGCCTTCAGAGCATTAGCAGAAGCCCACCCCCATTAGGGTGGGAGAGCGACTGTACTCAAAGTCCACTCATCGATGTGTGAACAGGCTCACAGACACGCTCGGGATAGTGTCGACCCCGCGCCTGGGCACACCGCAGCCCAGCCAGCTCAACTGCCCCCATGTGAGCTGGTACATCCTGGGGCGGCTTTCCAGGCGGGATCTTAATCCTTGATGACCGAGGACATGGAAACGTGGGACGTTAAAGCCGCCGGCCTGGGTAGTGTCCTAAATCTGTAGGAGCTGTCCAGGCTCTGCTCTGGGGCTCCTGGGCACAAGGAAGCCATCGGAAGTCTCCCACTCTGCAGGAAGCGTGGGTCGCCATTGCTTTCTTGATGCTGTGGCCTCTGCCTTTCTCCTGAGAGGTGCCCAGGGGCGCTGCCTGGGGGAGGTCCCAGGCGATGGGGGCGTGGCCTTGGAGCGTGGCCTTCCTGGGACCTCTGTGACTCTCAGGGGAGGGTTATCGTAGGGGGAGCAAGCCTGGCCCCATCTCTCTCTGTGGCTGTCTGGGGCCTTTGCAGCTCACGGAGCTGGGGGGCAGCTGGGGGAGAGGGTGCTCGCTAGAACTGAGCTGACGCCAGCGCCACGCTCTTGTACCTCCCAGACATGAGTAATTCTCCTCCACACAGGCGGGTGCCCCCGTGCTCTGCTCACTGGGCAGTGGCCAGCAGTCAGTGCCTTCCCCGCGCATCTGGGAGCTCCTCCCCATGCGAACCTTTGTCTTGCTTTCTCGCCGGCCAAGTGACGGCTTCTACTGGGAGGTGGATGGTGAGACGCACTGGCTGGGGCTGCTTCTGCTGGCCCCTGTGCTGTGGCAGGCGTGGCCGATGGCTCCTTCCTTGTGACCACACCTCTACTGCTTGCGTCCCAGTCCTGAGCTCCTTGATGCTTCAAGGCTGGATGGGTGGCCAGGCCTGTGTTGAAGAATGGGTCAGCCATCTCCCGGGGGCAGGGGCGTCGGGGTAGATCTGCCCCGCTGTGTCTGAGGGCTCCGGGGGGGCCTCGAGTCTCTTCCTCAAATAGTCAGGAAGGCACAAGGTGTCTCTGGGAAGTTTGGAGGTGGCTGCCCTCCATGGCTGGCATGCCCTCAGAGAGCCTCCTGTTGGATGGGTGCCCTGCTGCATATGGGCTGTGGGCACTTCAGGAACAGAGACAGAAGCAGGTGAACGCAGGGAGGCGGGAGGGGTGTGTTGACCCCCAGGGCTCTGGCTTGGTAACCACCTGGATGACGGTTCCCTTAGGGTTGGGACAGGCAAGCAGAGACTCGCTTTACTCCTACGATGAACACTTGTGTCCTGGATCTGCAGGAGACCTCTCCCGGCACCTGAGCGTGCGACCTTCGGAAGCAGAGTCTTGGCAAGATGTGGTCAGATTAAGATGAGGTCACACTTGAGGAGGGTGGGCCCCTGGTTGGGGGTCCTTATGAGAAGGGGAGATGTGGGTACAGAGGTGTGGGGGAGACACCTTGCGGGGAAGCCACGTGATGTGGGGCTGGGCTGGGGGGCTCCCAGGGACTCCCAGCGCTGCTGACCCTGGATCTCATGCTTCCAGACCAGGAACCTGGACAGTCAGGTCTCTGTGGTCTCCCTTTTCTCCTCCCTCACCAATGCATTCTTAGCCGCAGGCAATGCCACAGGAAAATGCAGAATTAAAATACATTTGTCTGTGGGTTTGGAAATTGAGACTCTCACCAGCAAAGTTCTCATCTGTGAGCGTCCACCTGTGCTGCCCGCGGCCGTCGAGGGAGGCACCTTCAGCTTTCCCATGCTCCTGGTGCCCTGTGCAGAGCTGCCCGCTTAGGGGGCAGGGACGCTGTCTGGGAGGCAGGGACCAGAGACGCACACCTGAATGCCGACGTGCAGGGCTCAGGGAGCTGCGCTGTCCCCACGGGACTCCCTCCAGCACAGCCTCCTCCACTCTGGGCATCTGAAGGCGTGATACATGTGTGTCCACTCAGAACCGTGCCTGGTATGTTACACCTGTGCACCTTACTGTGTGTGGTGTGACACACACCTGTCTACCTGTACTGTCTATAGTATGACACACGCCTGTCCACCTTTACTATGTGTGGTGTGACACACACATGCCTGTCTACCTGTCCCACGTGTGTTGTGACACACATGCTTGTCCACTTGTACCATGTGTGGTATGACACACGCCTATCCACCTGTCCCATTTGTGCTGTGACACACACATGCCTGTCCACCTGTACCATGTGTGCTGTGACACACGTCTGTCCACCTGTACCATGTGTGCTGTGACACATGTCTGTCCACCTGTACTGTGTGTGGTGTAACACATGCATGCCTGTCCACCTGTACCATGTGTAGTATGACACATACATGCCTGTCCACCTGTCCCGTGTGTGCTGTGACACACACATGCCTGTCCACCTGTCCCGTGTGTGCTGTGACACACACCTGTCCACCTGTCCCGTGTGTGCTGTGACACACACATGCCTGTCCACCTGTCCTGTGTGTGCTGTGACACACACCTGTCCACCTGTCCCATGTGTGCTGTGACACACACCTGTCCACCTGTCCCGTGTGTGCTGTGACACACACATGTCTGTCCACCTGTACCGTGTGTGGTGTGACACATGCCTGTCCACCTATCCCGTGTGTGCTGTGACACACACCTGTCCACCTGTCCTGTGTGTGCTGACACACACCTGTCCACCTATCCCGTGTGTGCCGTGACACACACCTGTCCACCTGTACCGTGTGTGGTGTGACACACACCTGTCCACCTGTACTGTGTGTGGTGTGACACACGCCTGTCCACCTGTACCGTGTGTAGTATGACACATGCATGCCTGTCCACCTGTCCCATGTGTGCTGTGACACACGCATGCCTGTCCACCTGTCCCGTGTGTGCTGTGACACGTCGTGTGACTCACACGTGGATGGAGGTGAAGGGGACTCCTTGTGGGACCTCATTACAGCTTCTCTCCAAGCAGGACCCCCGCCTTCACCGTGGACACATTTCGGACTATGAGATCATCTTGGTCAGTGATGCACTGGGCTCGGGGAGCTGCCACCACCTGGAGTGACCGTCACCTCGGTGTATCTGTTTTAATTTAGAATTCCATCTGTCACAGAAGTCATGACACTCAAAAAATCAACCTTGACATCTGATTAAAACGTCCAGGCAGCTGGGCACCCCTCACTCTGTGGCTTTTACGAATGCTTTGATGAGCTTCCCTGGGGGGCTCGCAGCTCCTGTTTCCTTTTCAACTCCGCCCACCCGGTCCCAGCGCTCTGGGGGCAGTTGTGTCTGCTCCACACGGAAGCCGACGAGGCAGAAATTCCCCGTGACGATCGAGCACGGCCCTGCAGCTAGTTCAGGGGAATCCTGCCCGCCGTTGGCCGCCCCTGTCTTCCCCCTCCCTCTCACCTCTGCTTCCCCAGCCAGCTGAGCCCCAGCTCGGTCCCAGCGACACTGCTGTGCGTGGAGGCAGAGCAGGCTTCCAGCTCACTGCTCGAATGAGTGCACTGGCAAGCGTGGCACTGGCTGAGTGTGCCCCAGGGACCACGGTTCCTCCACGTGGCACCGTTGGCGCCGTGGGCTCCGTGGTGGGGCTGTCCTGCCCCTGCTGGGTGCTTGGCAGCAGCCCCGGTCCTGTGTGCTCCCCGTCCTTTCTGATGGTGCACGGGCTCTTTCCCTCCCTTTCTGTCCCTGGCCGTGGCGGTGGTTCCGACCCCTGGCAGTCTCTTCTCCCGGAACCCGGCCGCACGCTGGCTCCCGGATGGGACGTTGGCACCATTGGGTTTCCCCAGACCGCAGCCTGGCTCCGGACTCTTTCTAACCAAGCGAGATTCGTGCTGTTGGCTCGGCAGTCTCCTGCAGAAGCTTTGGCCTCCTGCCCTCGGAGCTCAGCCTGTCACCGTCGCTCCGACTCTCATCCAGCTGGCAGCCTGACCCCTGAACTTGGGGTGTCCCCACCCCGTATCCCCGTTCCTGGTTGCACAGCTCTCAGCCTCACTGCGCGGCTCCCCAGGGTGCCCAGGCCCTTCCCGAGGGCCCAGCCTGCCCAAGCCTTGAACGTGGAGTTCCTGGGGTTGAGCAGTGCAGACGGGACACAGGCTGGGCATAGACAAGGATGCTGCATGGGGGAGCACGGTGGCCCATTCCCCATCCTGATCCCTGAGAGAGCCTGGCAGGCTGGGGCGACGGACCGCCCCCCACGGGCTCCCCAGCTGCAGGGCGGCCTCTCGCTGCTCACGCTCCGAACCGCCGGGAGCCGAGGCCAGCTCTGGACCCTCTCGGTCGCCTTTCTTCATCTCCAGTGTCATCTTCTCTTCCCAGGTGTGTCTCTCCTGTGCAAGAGGAGAAAATGGCTCTCCTAGGCCAAGCATGATTTTATCAATACGCTTCCAATAAATCATCGCAGGCTGCGGCCACGGGAACAAAGCCGGAAGCACTGGCTCTTTCATCTTATTTTTAGATATTCTCAAATGCGGCGCCGTTCCTCGTAGGAGGAAGGGCACAGGCTCTAAATCAAACCCCAGGGGCTGTCTAGCGGGGGGAGATGCATCGGCCAGAATGAGCAATCTCCAACTCTAATGGGTGTTTCATTTCCTCTTACGAGCAGGCCTTGCGGTACTGTCCGCCTTCCGCTGATGAGACAGTGCCCGAGCTGACCCCTTAGGCGCACAATGGGGTCGTTTTAGGGCCCCCGGGCTAGGTTGTGAGTCAGAGTCTGGTGTCTGAGGGGTGGCAAGACCCCAAGAACATGTGAGCAAGTTTTCTAGAAAAGAAACAGAAAACCAAGAGTTTGTCGGACACATGGAAGCGTGGAGGGCCAGCCGGGGGACCAGGGGGTGTCCTCATGGTGGTGATGTGTAGATGTTGTTCTTGGGTCGGGGTTACCCGTGGGAACAGGCAGAAGCGCAGGGGCTGGGAAGCCGCAGCAGAGACCAGCAGCGCCCACGCTCCAGCCCCTCGGGGAGCCCGCGGCCTCTGGGGGCTGAGACATCGTCCTGGGGAAGTTCCAAGTCCTTGGCTGGGAACCAGGGTCATCGCAGCCAGAGTTCCTGGGAGCACTCTGCCCGGGGACGCTGGGCTGTGTGCTTTGGATGGAACCAGGCAGGGAAGTCCTGAAGGAGGAGGGGGTGGGCAGCCAGGATGGGGCACAAGGTGGGCTCTCGCGGGGACACTGGCTGGTGGGGAGGCGCAGCTGGCGTGGGAGCTGGGGTGCAGCCAGCCGCCTGCAGAAGGCGGGGCCGTGGGCACAGCTGTGTGGCAGGAGCTGGCGCCGTGGCTGTTTCTCTGGACTCGGGCGAAATGGGAGGTGTGAGAGAGGGAGCACTGGGAGAGAGGTGTTCGGGCAAGGCGAGGCATCATGGGGAGCCTGACCAGACGCGGGTGCTGCACTCGGGTTGGGTTGCTCCGGGGGGCTTGATGAGGGGGTGCTGGCACAGGCGCGAGTGTGAGACTGACGTGGGGAGGGCCCCGGGGACACGCACCCCACTCGGGGCCAGTGCCAGCTGGGGTGCTCTCATCTGTGGTGGTGGGATGTTTGTGCCCCCAAATTCTTCTTTTAAAAGATGTATTTATTTATTTGAAAAGCAGAGTTTCAGAGAGAGAGAGAGAGAGAGAGAGAGAGAGAGAATCGCCCATCCACTGGCTCCCTCTCCAATGACTGCAATGGCTGGGGCTGGGGCTGGGCCAGGCTGAAGCCAGGAGCCAGGAACTCCATCCAGGTCTCCCACGTGGGTGCAGGGGCCCGAGCACTTGGACCCTCTTCTGCTGCCTCCTCAGGTGCGTTAGCAGGGAGCTGGATCAGCAGTGGAGCAGCTGGACGTGAAATGGGAGGAAGAGGTTCCTGTTGTCTAGCGTGTGTGGTCTCAGCAGCCTGAGCAGAGACGCTGAGCTGGGGCATGAGCTGAGATCTTTCATCAGTGGATGATGGGGCCACCGGCAGGGCGGCATCCAACCATGCCCTCTTCCCTCGCACCCCCCTGGCCTGGGCATGCCATGGGCTGACCCCACTGGAGTCCAGAAGGAAACAGCTGCTGTGGACGTGGTCCTGGGGCAGACAACAGCAACTCAAGGCGCATCAGGGGTGCAGGGTGTGGAGCAGAGTGGAGGGTGTGGAGTACCTGCTGGGCTGTTTGGGGGCGTCCATCATCAGCCCCCTCATTGTCCCCCTGGGAAGTCTCGCCTGCCCATAGCCCTGCTTTCTGTCCTTTCTCTCTGTGGGGGGGTCCTCCTGCCTCCCCCCCCCCCCGCTCTGTGCGGTGGAGCTGTTGTGAGTGACAGAGGTAGCGAGGGGTGGCGGCCATGCCACCCTCACACTGCTGTGCCCCATCCACCATGGTCTCCTTGTCCACCTTTCACTTCCCTTTGCCCAGGGGTCAGAGTGTGGGGTCCCCAGAGCGACACCCACTGGAAACCGAGAGTGTTGGCACCGTCTGGCCAGCAGGGGTGTAGGAAGGGCCCCCTCCCGATGCCCGCGGCCTGCCGCCCTCCCCCCCGGCCCAGCACAGTTGTTCTAACATTTGACAATCTGATGTGCACACAGGGATTGGGGCGGACGTTAAACTTTATTCTGCCCTTAAACTGCATCTGCTGATGTTGCTCAGAATGTATTGATTGGATAATTTCTACTTCCAGAAAAGAAATTCACCTTGGAGTTAGGGCCAGGCTAGGAAAATGATAGAAAATTTGACAGAATGAGAAAACATAAACAGGGTTTGGGGAGAAAAATTCCCTCAGAATTTCTGTGGCACTACTATGGATGCCATCTCTTCACACACAAACACAACCATAAATACAACCATACACCACCACACACACACTGACACACAACCCTACCCACAACCATAAATACAACCATACACCACCACACACATACTCACACACAACTCTACCCAAAACCATAAATACAACCATACACCACCACACAAACACTGACACACAACCCTACCCACAACCATAAATGCAACCATACACCACCACACACACACTGACACACAACCCTACCCACAACCATAAATACAACCATACACCACCACACACACACTGACACACAACCCTACCCACAACCATAAATACAACCATACACCACCACACACACACCCACACACAACCCTATCCACAACCATAAATACAACCACACCCACACACAACCCTATCCACAACCATAAATACAACCATACACACACACAACCCTACCCACAACCATAAATACAACCATACACCACCACACACACACACAACTCTACCCACAACCATATACACCATCACACACATAACCACACACAACTCTACCCACAACTGTACACCACCACACCCACACACTAACACACAACCCTACCCACAACCATACACACCATCATAAATACAACCATACACCATCACCCCACACCCACACACAATCCTACCCAAAGCCATACACCATCACACACACAACACACACAATCATATGCACAATCACACACACAACCATAAATGCAACCATATACTATCACACATACAACCACATATAACCATCTATCCATCCATACACTTACAGTCATAAACACTACCATACACCATCACACACAGTCATACTCACATCTATACATGCACAACCATAAACACAACCTTACACAATCACACACAACTACACACAATCATACCCACAACCATAAATACAACTATACACCATCACACAGCACAGCCAGACACAAGCCAAACTCACAACCACACATAACCATACATACAACACAATCATAAATATAACCATACACCATCACACACACAACCACACACAACCATACCCACAACCATACAATCATAGATATAACCATACACCATATCACATAGACATACAACCACATATAACCATACACACAACCATACACATACAGCATTAACATAACCATCATACTCACAAGCATGCACACACAATCATGAATACAGCCATATAGCATCATACACACAACCACATACAACCATACCCACAACTATACACACAACCTCACATGTAATTACACATAAAACCACACAGAATCGTATCCACAACTATATACTCAATCACATATATCCATACATGCAGTCATGCACACAATGGTACACAGCACACATATACAGCATGTGCAAACACAGAATTACTTATATACACAATCATGCACACACCCACATACACACACAGCCACACATGACATAGTGCACACAAACATACACAACCACGTGCACACTCATACAACCACACACACACACACCACAATGCGAAGCACACATTTACAACCATGTGCCCACACAGAATCACACACAAGCACACAATCATGTACATGTGTGTGTGCATGTGAACACACACACATGCACAAAGCACCACACTACCCACATCATACACCTGGATACATCACATGTCATGTGTATCAGGCACGCACAACTACGCGTGACCCATTCCCTCCTACAGGCACACACACTACACCATACACAACCACCTCCCAGGCCCTCCCTGCCCCCCCGGGAGCCAGATGCCCCAGGGTTTGGGCGTCCTGTACAGCTGTAGAGCCCCGCGGTTTTCTCCCCCAGAGGGAGCGGTGCAGGCTGGCCCCAGCCCGCCAACCCCAGCCCTCCCCTCGCAGACGGCCAAGGAGCCCGGATCGGGGCTGAGGGTGCACGAGCCAGGCAGGGCTGTGCCTTCCTCTTCTTCCTCAGGGCTCTGCAGGTGTGTGTGCATGTGCGTGTGCGTGTGTATGTGTGCACACATGCATGCGTGTGCTCCGTGAGTGTGTGGGCTGAGGAAGAGGTGGGGCGAGGCAGAAATCGCCCCTGTGGGAGCCGAGCCGAGCTGAGCCGAGCCGAGCCAGCATCATGAATTTGGCCACGCTCTGGTTTCCAGAGTGTGTCTGAGTAAACGCTTCAGGCCATGGTCCCCTGGAAATCGGGTGTGAAAGCCCAGAGGTGGCATGACATCAGATTTCCAGAGCCCAAAGCCAAGAGCTTCCTGTGCAGACTCGGCTTCTGGGGGCTCTGGGTGGGAGGGCCACGGGGCACCGGCTGGAGGTGTCCCCCAGGTGGGCATCTCGGCACGTGGTACAGCCTCCCGGTCGGCCCTAGTGGGAGCTTTCCCTGGAAAGAGCCAGGCTTCCTCCAGGGTGGTCCCCACAGAGGGAAGCCCACGTCCCCGCCCCTCCTGCTGGTTCCTTCTTCCCCTGGGGATGGCTGGCCCAGTGGGTTGGGTGACCGGCCCTTCCCAGCACCCTGGCTCATAGGAGTGCCCTCGGCCAAGGACGGGTGGGATTCCTGGCGCGGGTGAGCGGGTGAGCGTGAGCACCCATGCAAGTGTATTTAGACTCAGAGCCTCCGTCCTCCAGAAGTGCAAAGTCAGGGTCTCCAGAAGTGGTCCCGGCGTGGGTGTTTCCAAGCAGCCGCCGCGGAACAGGGAGACGACGGTGAATCAGTCTTGCGGTTTGTCTGTGGTTCAGCCCGGCTTCCCAGGGGGGACAGGGGAGCAGTGGGGCAGGATGTGCGGGCGAGGGGAGCTCCCCCGCCGGCCTCTGCCCTGCTCGCAGCCCCAGCTCCGGCACGGGGAGCTCCCTTCTGCTCTTCCCCTCCCTGTTCCTGCTCGGGCTCAAGGCCTCAGCGTGTACACCCCCCCCACCTTCTCTGACCTCATAGCTGCGCCATGTGTCCCTTCTCTCTGCTCCCAAGTGGGTCAGCATTGCTGTGGCATAGTTGGTAAAGCTGCTTCCTGCAATGTCGGCATCCCATATGGGCACTGGTTCACTCCCGGCTGCTCCACTTCCGGTCCAGCTCTCTGCTATGCTCTGGGAAAGCAGGAGAAGACGGCCCAAATCACTGGGCCCCTGCACCCACATGGGAGACCTGGAAGAAGCTCCTGGCTCCTGGCTCCTGGCTTTAGCCTGGCCCAGCTCTGGCCATTGCAGCCATCTGGAGAGTGAGCCAGCAGAAGGAAGACCTCTCTCTCTCTCTCTCTCTTTTTCTGCCTTTGCCTCTCTGTAATTCTGCCTTTCAAATAAATTAATAAATACATACCCCCTTTTTTAAAAAAGAAGACACGATTTGTTTTAAGATTTTTATTTTATTCATTTGGAAGGCAGAGTTACAGAGAGAGAGGGAGAGGCATAGATCTTCCATCCACTGATTCACTACCTGGCCAGGTGGGAGCCAGGAGCTTTATCCGGGTCTCCCATGTGGGTTCAGGGGCCCAGGTACCTGGACCATCCTCTGCTGCTTTCCCATGCCATTAGCAGGGAGCTGGACCGGAAGTGGAGCAGCCAGGACTTGAAGTGGTGCCCAGACACACTGCTGATGTCACACGCTACACCACAATGCCACACCCTCTCTCTTTTTAAAAATTTTTTTATTCACTTGCAAGGCAGAATTACAGATAGCGGGAGAGACAGAGAGGACACAATATTTGCTGAATGCTTCCTTCCAAGGTCGGCTGAGTCTGTGGATGTGCAGGTTTGGGGGCTCCACTGTGATCGTTCGGGTCACATTCCTAAGGGCCTGGCAGAGAGGGACTCTGGGGGTGGGGGTCCCAGGCCCAGGGGAAGTAGAGGCGTGGACACAGGATGAGGACAGGAGACATGACTGACCCCAAAAGGCTTCCTTACCTGCAGGCTTTGCGTATCTCAGACAGCAATGGCCACAGCTATGCTGTGAACCAGGCTCTCCCAGATCACAGCCGCCCGAGAGGACGACCGTTCCCCCTGCGTACGTGGTTGGCTGCATCCGCTCTGCCGGGCTGGAGTTCAGCCTTGACGTGGCAGGCTTTGCTCCGCCGGTCTTGGGTCTGCTCTCTTCCCGCTCCCCTCCCTGCCAGCTGAGTGGGCCGCAGCTACCGGGCCCTGCACTGCTGGCAGAGATCCGAGGCCTTCAGAGGACAAAGGGTGAAGTCCTTTTTAAAGCGCCGGTGTGCATCCTGTCCACTGCCATTCAATCGATGAAGACAAGCTCGTGGCCAGGCTGAGTCGCGGTGGGCAGGGGGACGCCTCGATCCTCCCTAGTTCACAGGGATTTTATTCCAAGGCCCCCAGTGGGTGCCCGAGATGGCAGAGAGCACCCAGCTCTGAGCACACGACGCCTTTTCCTCGGCAAGCCTACCTGTGAGACGGTCTGTCTTGTAGACAGGACACGGCGGGTAAGAGAGTGACTACAGTCGCCACAGGGCAGAGCAGCCCTCACCGGACAGTGTAACAAAACGATGTGACTGTGCTCTCGCTCTGTCTCTCGCTCTGTCTCTCTCTCTCAAGATTTCTTACTGTGCGGTACTCGGCCTTCCTCTTGTGATGCTGGGATGCGGGGCGAGTGACACGGATGCAGTGGTGTAGCGTTAGGTCACCGTGACAGCTGCCCAGTTGCTGACGTGTGGGCAGCGTATGCAGTGTGGATGTGCTGGGCTCAGTGCCAGGCAGGACAGAGCAGGAAGGCACAGGTTTCTGTGACTTGGAAATAATGATTTAATATAAAATATAAAATATTTAATCTTTGTTTCCAAGGCATGGAGTCTCAGTAGGACGCACAGTTAAAAAGAGTGTGGATTGTGTTTTAGTTAATACTCTTGGACCTCAGCTGGCCACGGTGTCAGAAACTGAGAGAAGTGGAACGGGGGGCGAGGGGAGCGCTGCGTCCCCGTCCGTGCACCTCAGGGGGAGAGGGAACTTGTTCTAGAAGGAAGTGGGCATCCTCAGAGGTCTTTTTCCTGGTCCATTGAAGGCCTGGTCATTTCCTAAGGAGGCGCAGCAAGAACACGGTTGGACGTGGTTTTGAGTCCTCACTAATGTCAAGTGCGGGGACCGTGGACTCCATGTGCACTTCCTCATCCAGTTCTACGAATGCCTTGAACTTGGTGCAGGGTTTCTGCCTGCGCTGGGAGCTGGCACCTCCCTACTTTCTCAGCAGAGCTTTCTCCTCCAAGGTGGAGGTTGGCCGGAGTTTAAATTGTTATCCGGACTTGAACTTGGCACTAGAGGTCTGAGAGAGGCTGTGATGGGAAGGCAGGAAAAAGAAGCTCCAAGGTGGACACTGGGGCAGGCCCCAGATGTCTTAGCCGTGTTGTGCGCTGTGACAGATAGCCTGCATCTTGGCCATGTATAAAGAAAAGAAGCTGTTAGCTTCATGATTCCGGGGGCCGGAGAGTCACACGGCGAGGGCCCTGTGGGGCATCACGGCTTGGTGATGGCATCACATAGTGGCCCCATGGGCTGCAGAGCTTGCAAGAGGCAAGGTGAGGGAGCTGAACTCGTTCTAAGCAACCTGCGGTCACGGTCACCCATCCAGACCCGTGATGGCTAACCTGCCCCAAGATGTCATCGGCCTCCTCTGGGGGTGGGGTCCCCGGGACGGAGTCACCTCCCTCATGGGCCCCACGGTCTCAAGGCCAGGACAGCAGGGGTCTGGGCCTCTGCAAGCTCCATGAAGCCCAGACCCACAGGCGTCTTCTGTTTTACTACGCGGCCACGGGAGTGCGCACATCCCCAGAACTCAGAATGCCCAGTGTTTGGGGCCCAGCTGCTGGACGTGTTGCCTGGGGCGCATGCAGACCTGGGTGAGCTCTGTGGCTCCAAACCCACTCTCTGTTCCTGACTCCTCCGTGGGAGCCGGGAAGGCGGCACGGGTGCTGCTGCCCTGAGGGGAGGGCCTGGGTAACGGATCACGATGGAACATTCCACGGAAGCTCCAGGATCGAGGCGTGTGCACGGGCTTCAGTCTGCAGCTGGCTTCCTGGCACCTGCAGGCGGCCTTGGTGGGTCTTAGCTCACGCAGTCCCTGGCATCCCCACGGTCCTACAGAGCCTTTCGTGGTGGTGAGCGAAGCGTCAGTTGTCTGCTGAGCTGTTTTCTTAACAAGCGAAGGGATGCAAAGCAAATGAAGGTTAGGCTAGAGGGGCAGAATTGCCTAGAGATAGCGCTTACTGTTAATATTTAAAAATATTTATAAAATGTAAAATATTTAATTCTTATTTCTAACAGCAAGCATGACTTTGATTGTAGTTTCTAAGAGCAAGCAGAGTACAGAGAAAATAAAGTCATCCAGTTTTGGTGTCGGCACTGTGGCATAGCGGGTGAAGACGCTGCCTGCAGTGCCAGCATCCCATATGGGTACCTGTTCAACTCCCAGCTGTTCCGCTTCCGATCCAGCTCTCTGCTGTGGCCTGGGAAAGCAGCAGAAGATGGCCCAAGCCTTTGGGCCCCTGCACCCGCGTGGGAGACCTGGAAGAAGCTCCAGGCTCCTGGCTTCGGATTGGCATAGCTCTGGCCTTTGCAGCCATTGGGGAGTGAACCAGTGGATGGAAGACCTCTCTCTCTCTCTCTCTCTCTCTCTCTCTCTCTCTCTCTTTCTGCCTCTGCCTCTCTGTAATTCTGCCTTTCAAAGAATAAATAAATAAGTAAATAAATATTTTTAAAAAGAAGTCATTCAGTTTTGCACACGTCAGAGGTGGCATGATAAGGGTTGTGAAAACTTCGTTCATCGGGAAAGAAACAACACACATGGCATTGGAGGCAGGTGTCTGGCCAGGGGTCAGGGCCCTAATAGTGACAACTGCATCCCACATTTAGAGCGCCTGTGTTCCACATCAGCTTCCGGCTTCCGACTCCAGCTTCCTGCTATTGCAGACCTGGAAGGCAGCAAGGGTGGCTCAGTAATTGGATTCCTGCCGCCCACGTGGGAGACTATAGCTTCAGCTCCAGCCCAGCCTTGCTGCAGCAGACATTTGAGAAGTGAGCAAGTGGGTGGGCTCTCTCTCTCTCTCTCTCTCTCTCTCCTTCTTTGTCTTTCAAATGAATAAATAAGAATTTAAAAAAAATCTAAAAATCAGGTTCAATAGAATCACCAAAATCCATCCCGGGCAGCAGCATCTCTCTCTGCCGTTGCTGTCGGCTCTGGAACCTGCAGATTCTCACTGATGCTCTGGGCTGGCGTCTGGAGCGTGTCTCTTCCTCACCACCGCATCCCGAGCAGTGGGCGTGGACAGGGTCTCGGACGTGACCATTGGCCACCTGTGTTTGTGGACCAGGAGTTTCCTCTCCACACCAGGATGCAGACGATCTTCGCAGACCACCACCTATACCATAGGAACTAGAAAAGAAGAGAACGTAAGAATATTTTAATAAACCATCTACGAGCTGCAAAGAAATCCAAAGCAGTAGAATTCTAGACAAAGGCAAATCGTTCCTGGGAGCCCTGGGAGCCGCCGCCGCGCTCCTCTCTGCTAGTCTGGGGGAGAGCAGACGGGGAATCCGGGACGCTGAGAGCAGAGGCACTGCACGTCCACGCGGGGCGGCCGTATGGAGAGGAATCGGGGAGCCCCACATGCAGGCTCATTCTCCCGCCCATTGGACTACAGAGGGCACGGAGGTGCAGAAGCCGGGGGATGGGCTGGCAAGCAGAGGGAGGTGGGGGTGGGGGAGGGCAGCAGAGAAGGAAATGTGCAGATTTTAAGAAAAACAAACAAGAAAACTTAGACACCGTTCACCTCAAGAAGAGATCCAAGCAAGAGAGAAATATATATATACACACACACACACACATACATATATATATATATATATATATAAATATATATAACCAAGACAGAAAATAGAGAAGTAAGACAGAAATGAAAGAGAAGGAATGATGGAAATAATAAATAAGGGTAAAGGTAGAAACTAGGAGATAAAAAACAGAGAAACTGCAGTTGGATCTCTCAGTGAGATTCGTACACGGATCCGCTCGCAGCAAGGCTGAGCGTAATGATAGAAAACTCGACGATCAGGATTAGAAGGAAAAACGAAATTATAACAGATTGTAACATTTAATGGATATATGCTATCAGGACACCGTATCTTTGTGAATTTGTGTTAATAAGTTGGACAGATTTAGATGACACGGCAGTGTTATTGAAATGTCCACTTACCCAATCTGACGCAGGAACAATATCAAACACACGCTGAGTGAGTGAGCACCTTGTGCAATTAAGACCTTTTTCCAGGCTCCTGACCCAGCCCGTAGGGGGTTGAAACTGGTCGTTCACACTTGGATTTCCCCTTGTGCTGGGGGCCATCAGGTGTTTCTAGTGGTCTTGTGGCCCCTCCTGCCACAGGCTGTGAAGTCTGGTCACAGCCCCCACGCTGAGCAGTAGGAAGAGCTGCGAGTGCTTTGTGCAGCTGTGCCCAGGCAGTCCATGGCCCGGGGAGCGAGGCTGTGTGCCCAGGCAGTCCATGGCCCAGGGAGCGAGGCTGTGTGCCCAGGCAGTCCACGGGCCCTGGGAGTGAGACTACATGAGCAGGCAGTCCACAGGCCTGGGGACTGAGACTGTGTGACCAGGCAGTCCATGGCCTGGGGAGCGAGACTACATGAGCAGGCAGTCCATGGCCCGGGGAGCGAGGCTGTGTGACCAGGCAGTCCACGGGCCCGGGGAGCGAGACTACATGAGCAGGCAGTCCATGGGCCCAAGGAACAAGACTGCATGACCAGGCAGTGCACGGCCCAGGGAGCAAGGCTGTGGGGAGTTCTCTGAGATTCCTGGTGCTCTGGTTCATGGCCTTCCATTGCTTTCAGAAGAGAGTCAGCCATCTTTTCTTCAAACGTTTCTTCTGCTTTTTAATCTCTCCTTTACTCTTCCAGGATTGCAGTTTGTATGCTAAGCCTGTTGGTATTTTCCCATGATCCTTCAATGTCTCGTTCTTTTTTTCTTACTTTTTTCATCTTTGTGCCTCACTTGAGTACTTTCTTCCAACCCACTGATTCTCTCCTTAGGTGTATCAGGCCTACTGAGGACCCTGGCCAAGGCCTTCTTCAGTTCAGTTTTAGAATTTCAAGTGTTTCTTTTGGCCCTTACAGTTTTCATCTTTCTATTAATTTTCCCCAATTTTCATACACTAGAGCCTTGATTTAATAGTCATGCATGTTGGAAGATTCCTACCCGATAGCAACACTGTCTGCACCATCTCTGAGTGTGGCTTTAGGGATTTCTTGGTCTCCTGGAAGAACGTTGCTTCATCTTCTGTGTCCCGGGATTTTTGTGTTCATGCTGGACATCATGCACAGAGCAGCAGAGACTGGGACACATGGTATGATGCCAGAAGTGGACAAACATTCTCCCCTGTGCTGTGGCCATGGTGCTGGTCACTCAGGACAGGGGTTTAGCTGCATTTGGGGTTCTCTGTTGCCATGGTTGTGTTCAGTGATCCAGCATTACTTCCTTGCGGGTGGATCTGGGGTGCTGGAGGGTTTTTCTCAGTTCTCAGTCCTGTTCCACCCTTCTCTGTGTGTTTCTGTCACTGTGGGTTCTCTCCCCATGTGCCCGCGCCTTTCCCAGTGTAGACTCCCATGCTTCTTGGTGCTTGGTAATGGGGGTGATTGGGCTTGATTGGTGGTTCCCTGAGATTTTCCTTTAAATAAACCTGTAAAAATAATCTTGATTTTTTTCCCTCAAATTTGATTTTCATCCCGGGACAGTCATTTCTGGCTGCAAGGCTGGGGCTGGTGCATAGATGGGGCAGCTCCAGTTATGCAGATCCTCTGAGTCTCTGTGTGGAAGAAGGAGGCCCCGTGACTGTGTTTAATACTTTTAAATCTGTAGCACGTTGACCTTTGTCATAAAGGGCGTTAGGACAATCTTAAGACTTTAAAAAAAACACGTATTTATTGGCCTTACCCACCTTATGGCCTCATTGTGATAAGGTCTGGGTGACATTGTTGTCTTTCATGCTGTCCCCCACAGCAAACAGAGCCCCTCTATTCTCTGACTGTGTCCTCTGGAACCATGGATACTCTGGAGAACCAAGACCAAAACTGACTACCCAGGAATCGCAGTCTGGTGAGGCCACGTTGACCTAGCTTCTCTGGAATCCCAAAACTGTGGCTTGTGTTCTTTAAGAGAAAATTGCTTCTCCTTGCAATCTTCTCTGTGTGATGCTTTCTCTGTTGTGAGAGTGCAGATTACTTCATGGTAACCTCAAGCAGGGAGCACTGGAGGGTTCATCGCCCGGCCGCTGTCGCGTGCTCACAGCAGGCTCAAATCCTCCCCCCCCCACCCCGTGGAGGTACAAGCCTCCCAGGAGCCTCGCTGAAGTCTAGATTTAATGGCCATTGGAGTCGCTTCCAAAACTATTAGGGTGGCAATCAATTTATGGTTAATTAACTGCAGGGATAACCACTGGAGCCGAGGCTTGGCAATGATGCTTGAAGTTTACAGACGGGAGGAAGGGGAGGTTTTGTGCAGGGAAATGCCAGAGACCCAGCGGGAGGAAGCACAAAGGAAAGCTGAAGACGGGTACAGCAGGTTTCACAGTTTTACATCACTGCTGCTGTGCAGAGCCTCCGCGCAGGTGGATGCCTGCAGAGCAAAGCGGAAAAACAGGCTGTTCTGACGGGCTCAGGTACTGCCTGTGGTTAGCAGTGTCGCTGAGAGCGAGCAGCCCTCCTCCTGAGGTCGGAGCCCTCTTCACGACACCCTTCATGTTCCAGGGCTTCCTCTGGGAGGGGACAGATGCTGCAGTGGGAACCTCACCCAAGTGACTCAGGAGGTCCCCGAGGGGCCCGACGGTGCCGGACCAGGGAGGGGGCCCAGGGAGGGAGGGGTCCTCAGGCCTCAGCCCCAGCTGCTGAAGGTGCAGACGGAAACAGGCGGGAGAGCCCAAGAAGGATGACAGCTAAAGGGTTTTGCCACCCAAAGGTCCTGAGACTAAGCTGCCCCTGGACTACCAGTGAGGAGTCCCAGAACATGCGTGTTTTGCGTGGGAGTTGGAAGACTGGAAGCAAGGATGGTGTCTGGCCCACGGCCTGGAGTTCACCCTAATGGGTTCATTTAACCTCAGCTATTTCATTTCAGACCCCGTGTCAGAGCCGGCGCTGTGGCGTAGCAGGTAGAGCTGCTGCCTGCAGTGCCGGCGTCCCATAGGGGCCCGACTCCATTCCTGGCTGCTCCACTTCTGATCCAGTTCTCTGCTAATGCGCCTGAGAAAGCACTGGAAGATGGTCCAAGTGCTTGGGCCCCTGCACCCACATGGGAGACCTGGAAGAAGCTCCTGGCTTCTGAGTCTTTGGATTGGCCCAGCTCCGGCCCTTGCAGCCACTTGGAGTGTAAGCCAGTGAATGGAAGACTTTCTCTCTGTCTTTCCCTCTCTCTGTGTCTCTGCCTTAAAAAAAAAAAAAAAAGTGCGTAAATGTGGTCACACTGTAAGGTCCTGGGGCTTGGGCTTTAGCACATGAACTCGAGGGGCCACCATCCAGCCCCTCCCACCCCTCCCACGGTGAGCTCTGGGATGCCAGCCACCTTTACTCCAACAGCCTTTGCTCTAAGCCCCCGGTTTTGTTTTTCCTTCTGGCCCTGTTGACCCACTGTAGACAGCAGGTGCACACAAACACACTGCAATGCAAACAAGGAGCTTTGTCTTTCCCAGCCAATCACGAAGCTGCCTTCTAGAAGGTTCTCTCAGGTTGTCCCGGCTTCCCAGACTCTCTGTCACCCATTAGCGACCTCTGGCTGGCTGCACGCGAGACAGATCACACCTGCTGGGAGTCTGAGCTCAGAGAGAGAGCCACAGGCAAGTGCTTTGGGGATGCCTTCCCGTCCCTGTCTCGACCCTCTAGACAAACTGCCCCAGATACGGCTCCATTTCTTGTGGATAAGTTCAAGACTTTAAAGAGCGATTGGACGAGGGCCTTGGAGATCACAGAGAGAAGAATCTGAATGGAGAAGGTGTCTATTTCTATGGGTGATGCGATGTTGGGAGAAACCCAAAAATATCCTGACCACGTGAACGGTGGACCGACCGTAGCAAGAGGAAGTCCGAGGCAGGTAACCGGACTGTGTAGCATTCACACTGAGACAGCGCAGCTCTGAGACGCAGGGCAAGGGGATGCGGCAGGGAGACGACCTCGGGGCTTGGCTGACAGTGATTTCGCTGAGTCACCTGTGTCGGACTCCCCAGGGCCCAGGGCAAGCTTAGCCGCTGCAACCATGAGGTTTGGTCATGGTGAGGGCGGAAATGGTTCCACTTTTCTTGGGGCAGAGCAGATTCCTCTTGGGCTTGTCCTTCAGACGTGGGCACCACGCTTTAAAGGGATGATGGGAGAGGAAGCAAAGGCTGCTGAAACCGCACCCGGGAGAGGACGGGCACGCTGGACGTGTGACGTCCTCACCGCGCTGTCAGGGGGGTGACACACGAGGCTGCAATACGGAGACCGCTGGGTGGAAGTGGAGGGCAGTCGACTGTTCACCACAGACACAGCAGAGCTTGGTTCCCACACGCTGGGGATGTTCAAGGAGAAAGGAGGCTCGGCGAGTCACAGAGGTGATGCAATTATGGAGAATAATTGAAGAAGTACACTGACAGAGAGCCTGAAACAGAAGACACGGCCACAATGACGGCAGGCACGAGTGGGTGAAGGTACCACCTGTGGAGAGGTGTGAAGTCCAAGCAGGTGTTTTTGACCAGAGTAAAACACAAGATGACACTGAGAGGGGTCAAAAGTGAAGAGCCAGAAAAACACACACAGAACTGAGCATCCGTAATCTGAAAATCTGAAATGCTCCAGGCTTTTAAACTTTTTAAAAAGATTTTACTTATTTATTTGAGAGGTAGAGTTACATAGAGTGAGAGAGAGAGGTCTTCTATCCACTGGTTCACTCCCCAAATGGTTGCAACAGCTGGATCTGGGCCGTTCGGAAGTCAGGACCAGGAGCTTCCTCCAGGTCTCCCACGTGATGCAGGAGCCCAAGCACTCAGGCCATCTTCCATTGCTTTCCAAGACCGTAGCAGAGAACTGGATCAGAAGTGGAGCATCCGGGACACAAACTGATGCCCATATGAGATGCTGGTGCCGCAGGTGGAGGCTTAGTCCACTACACCACAGCACTGGCCCCCAGGATTTGAAACTTTTTGATCATGATGTTGACTCTTTACAAGTTACAGATTTTTGCAGTTTTCAGATTTCAGATTTTCAGGTAGGGAGGCTCAACCAGTGAAGTCTCAGCAAATATCCCCAAGTCCAAGTCCAAAAAACTCTAAAATTTGAAAGCCTTCTGGTCCCAGGTTTTTGGACAAGGGACACTCCACCTGTAGCAGATAAACATTGAGAGAAAGAAAACTGGAAGTTTATAGCTGGAAAACATCAGTACCGATGTCAGACAAAACGTATAATGTGAGGTTATGTGACTTACTATCTTAATTCTCAATACAGCTGTTGCTACTGATGCTTTCTCCCCACCTTGTCGTCTCTGCTTACTGCTGAGTCTTGAGTCTTGGCCCATGGTAAGTGCTCAGGGCTGCTCATCAGATGGAGAGATGGCTCCTGAGACTTCTTAGAGTACTGGGATTCCAGGATGGAGGGCTTGGGAGCTGGCCTGGGCTCTGCTTATTTGGTACTGAGTAAGAAACCACCCTAATGTTTGGTGGCTAACAACACAACCTTGCTGCTGTCTCCTGTGGTTCTGCAGGTTGACTGGGCTCAGCCGGGCGGTTTTCATTTGGAATCTCCCAGGCAGTGGCAGTTTGTACAGCCCAGTCTATTGCACTGGACGTCCAAGGTGGCACAGTTTCATGGCCATGCCTCCAGTGGGCAGCTCAGCCAGGGCTGTCAACCAGAGCATCCACTATGCGTGGCCTGGGCTCCCAACACCCAGGTGTCTGGAATCCGCTAGTAAGCACTGTAAGAGAAAGGAAGTGGAGACGGCAGTCTGGTAACCCTGGAGATGAGACAGCATCACTTCCGGGTCAGTCTACTGGCCACGCCATCCTGGAGTTCACCTAGACTCAAGGGAGGGACACAGATCCCCTCCCTGGTGCCCTTTTCAGTAGGAGAAGAGTCTGTGGCCATCTTCAGTCCACACAGACGTCCTAGCAACGGGGACTTTGTGCCTAATCTCCGCATGTGACAGCGCCTGGCAGGTGTGATTCATGGCATCTGCGGTGCACCTTTGCCGGGGAAGCAGAGAGAAGAGTGCTGACCTAGAAGCTTCGCAGGATGTGGGTTGGACAAGATGCAACTCGCGGGCCGGCGCCGCGGCTCACTAGGCTAATCCTCCACCTGCGGTGCTGGCACACCGGGTTCTAGTCCCAGTCGGGGCGCCGGATTCTGCCTGGTTGCCCCTCTTCCAGGCCAGCTCTGCTGTGGCCCAGGAGTGCAGTGGATGATGGCCCAAGTGCTTGGGCCCTGCACCCCATGGGAGACCAGGAGAAGCACCTGGCTCCTGGCTTCGGATCAGCGCGGTACGCCAGCCACAGCGTGCCAGCCGCGGCAGCCATTGGAGGGTGAACCAACGGCAAAGGAAGACCTTTCTCTCTGTCTCTCTCTCTCACTGTCCACTCTGCCTGTCAAAAAACCAAAACAAACAAACAAACAACAAAAAAAAAACAAAAACAAAACAAAACAAAACAAAACAAAAACCAAAACAAAACAAAAGCAAAACAAAACAAAACAAAAAGATGTAACTCGCACACTGGGAGGAAGCCACCGTGGTTCAGTTAAACCACAGCAGATTGCAGGGTTCACGACGGAAGGGACCTGAGGTCCCACTGGGAGCCGCTGGCTTCCTCCTCTCTCACCTCCCACACTAAGCACCTTCTTCTAGCGCCGCCCCTCTGGAATCTGAGCGAGGCACTGCCCTAGGGTGTGAAGCACCTGCGTCCGGGATGGCAGCTCCTCAGAGGGCTGCAGTCCGTGTCACACGGATGCCGGCGTCCACCGGGCCCCTGAGTCACGGGTGCTGGCACCCACGACTCTCAGAACGTTCTGAAAGTGCAGGTGAAATAGAAAAGCAAGAGCTTTAGGTCTGGTCGATTTTTTGTGTGTGGGACACACTTGGGAAATTGCTAATGAATTCCTCCTGCTTTCTCACCTCCTGTTCCGAGGCTGTAGAAACCTCTCCATGACCTACAGCTTTCTGGGATGAGCCCTCAGGGGCTTCCTGGGGTCACAGCTTCCCCGCCAGGCCACAGCAGAGGAGAGACAGGGCAGCCGCTCTGTGACCTTGACCCATGTTCTGCCATCATTGGAGCGAGACCCTGGAGCCCTTCTGGTAACTCATGCCTCTCTCGATTGCGTTTCCTGCTTCTCATTGCCCAGGGCCAGCACAGGCGTCGTTGAGGGCTGGCGAGCTGCAGAACCCAGAGCAGAGGACAGACCTGCCACCTGCCTCCACTGACGGCTGAGGGCCCTGGCACACGCTGCGCTCTGCAGTATCTCTCCCCATCTTTTTACAGATGCACACGGCTGCTGTCCCCTGCCCTCTCTGGTCAGGCTCAGAGGGCAGCTGGTAGACAGGCGAGGCCATTGGCGCTGTGTGTTTTCTGGGTGGTGGTAACCAAGCGCAGTACCCCGGGGGCCCTTCACATAGCAGAAGCGTACGCTCCCCTAGCGTCACAGGCCATGGGTGCACCATCGCGGCCCTGATAGGCTTGTATCTTCCTAGGGGCTCTCAGGGGAATTCACTCCATGGCTGTTCCAGCTGCACGGGGCTGCCGGCCACCCTGTGCATCCTTCCAGCCTCTGCCTCCATCCTTACATGGCCTCCTCCCTGAGTGTGTGAGTCTTGTCGACTTCTAAGGAAGCCGGCCACTGGCTTTGGTCCCACCCTGATCCAGTAGGACCTCATCTTAACCAATGACAGTGCAGAGACTCTATTTCCAACCGTCCTATCCCGAGGCTGCCTGCGGACATGGCTTTCAAGGGGACATGACTCAGCATGCTCCGTGGGTGCTGTGGGAGGGCCGAGAGGAGACTGCAGAGCTGGGAAAGGCCTCAGGGAGCCGTGGAGAGGGGTAGCGTTGGAACGAGGAAGGGGAGAGGGCAGAGGAGCGCACAGCGCGTCCCGTGGTCCAGGCAACAGCGACCACACCTGCTGGGGCGTGGGTTTGGGGCGATGGTACGGGACTGGGGAGTCGAATCCAATAAGGCCCGAATCATGACTCTCGCTGCAGGTTTGGCTCGACAGAGCAGATGTGGGTGGCTTTCCCACTCAACCCGTGCTCTACAGAGCAGCCCATGCTGTTACCCCCACTTTTCTCACAAAAGCACACGGTTTGGACATCGTCCCATGGCACGACAGAGTCTTCCGTGAGCCACTGCCCCGCACAGACGGAAGAGAAGGAGCCGCGGAGTTGAGCTCCCGCCGTCAGGATGTCCAGCCGGCTGACCTAGGGGAGGGACTTGGTGTTTCTGTTCCGCTGTCTCAAACCTGAAGGGAGAAAGATGCAGACGCCGCTCGCCACGGCCCCCACGTAGCAGGGTCCACTTACTGAGTTCATTGTGACGCAACCCCAAGGCAGCTGGGACTGTCTGCACCAGCGGACAGCTCCTGGCCTTGTTGGGGATGCCACGAGCTGCGCTGAGAGCCCCAGGCCTCTGAAGGCCTCTGCAAAGCCAGGGGCAGCAATCTCACGGTTGTTGGTCCTACCAATTCTGAGCGGCCCCTTTGCCACTTGGCCCTGCCCTGCAGGCACTGATGAATCCATGAAGCCTGTGCTGGGATCTACACTCGCTTTGTACTGAACACCCTTTGTATTCCTAGAGGGAGCCGCGAATTCAATACCCCACTATAGGAGCAGGTTCCCCCCAGTGGCCGCCATGCCCCACTGGTCCGTGGGTTTGAGTTCGCACCAGTCTGCTCCACGTCCAGGCCACAACCCGTGAGCCCCGGCTCTGCTAACCCAAGGGCTCGCCCCTGCCTCGCCTCCCAGCTGCAGAGGCTTGGCTGTCCCTTGAGATCTCCCAGCCATTCCCTCCCAGCCACGCATCGGCTCTCTCCTCTGCCTGGAACCCTGTTCCTCGGGTCAGTCCACGCCTGGCTGCTTCTCTTCCTAACACAGTCAGCTCAAACAATGCCTCCTCTGGGAAGCCATCCTTGACTGCCCACCGGAACAGGGCCCGAGAGGTTTAAAGGAGTAAGGAATAAGGTTAAATAAGGAAGAAGGTTAAAGGCAAGGAATAAGCTGAGATCATCTTGCTTCGTGATGGTGCCCCTGAAAGGTTGAAGGTCAGTAAGAGCAGAGCGGGGGTTTGTGTGTCACAGACACGTCCTGCACCTAAACATTTGCAGAGTGGATGCGAGTGCAGGGGACCCCGTGCGTGGTCGCAAGTGACAGCAAATTCACTCCGACATCACAGGTTGTCATTCGCAGTGCTGGAGGCGAGCAGGTCTCCCCACAGCGCTGCTTTCCTCCTCCTGGGGGCTGCAGAGTGGGGGCTGCGTCCTTGACCTTCCAGGCTGTGGGGAGTCACCTGCCTCTCAGCTCAGGGCCTGTGAGTGCCCAGGGTGTCCATTGTCACCCTGATGTTGCTGCACACTGGGGTTCATTCTCACCTCTTCTCCCTCCCGTGCCCACAATCAGGCTTTTCCTGGGGTAGGGGGCGACGAGGGGCGCTCCTCCCCCGCTGTTGTCACCCCTGGGCCACTCCCCATGGTGCTGAAGCTTGCAAAACCGTGGAGCCACAGCTGGGCCATGTGTCACTTTTCAGACAGGGCCTGGGACTGTGGATCAATGGGTTACTCTGGGAAGCAGGAGCAGCAGGTTCCCCTGGCCAGGCCAACAGGCCAGAGAGCCGTGTTCTCCATTTTTCACCTGGGAGAGCCGGCGGCGTCTCTGGGTGTTTGATCAATGAGGTTGGAAAGATGGCTGTGGCCTCCGGGGGTTGTCTGCATCTTCCGGGTTAGGAAGCCCACGGAGGAAAGCAGTAGAGAGAGGTGTGCTCGTCCTGGGGAGAGGTGTGGCAAAGACAGGTGCTCGCCCCTCTCGC
The DNA here is from genome assembly GCF_964237555.1 of Oryctolagus cuniculus. Classification (NCBI taxonomy): domain Eukaryota; kingdom Metazoa; phylum Chordata; class Mammalia; order Lagomorpha; family Leporidae; genus Oryctolagus; species Oryctolagus cuniculus. Next base: position 4,499,161 of record NC_091434.1, read on the forward strand.
TGCAAACAGAGCTGGCTGAGGGGCGTGCTGTACCTTATACAACACACAGAGCAAGGTGGGTTTGTCCTTTCTGGAAGGCTTATCAGAAAAGGGAGCTCCTTAAGCCCGGATGTTTCCGCCCACGGGTTAATCCCAAGGGCCCAGAGGAATGCATGATGTAATGGTGTCTGATAAATGAGTGGAGTGAAGGAGTGGGTGGCGTTTCTCAGAATCCATCACGTGACCTGTGAATTCAAGTGGACCCCGGTGTGGCCCTTACGGAGGTGTGGCTCGCTCCAGACAGAAGTGGGACAGGAGTGCGGGGAACCAGTCCTGCAGAGGAATCCTCTTCAGCCCGTCAAACGCCTCTGCACACAACCGGTGCCTGTTGTGTCAATGATCTGATCCCTTGTCCCCCAGGGCCAGGCTCTCACTGCGCATGGGGCGGGGTGGGAGGGGGAGCTCATCGGAGGTGCCTAGGTTGATTTCAGACAAGCAGTTGTGGCGGCCCCTCCCCCCAGGGTAATAACATTTCAGGATAAACTCTGTTTCCACTGAACTTGCGCTTGCTACTGTTGGCTCCGAAATGAAACTCCTGCTGGGTCAACTCTGCTTCTTAACTCCTCTGTCAAGTGTTGATTGTCAGTCACAATATTATTCCATCCAGTCGGTTTCCTCAAAGCTGTGCTCTGTATGTCAGAGTCTTGCTCTTTCCCCGGGACTTGGACTCCTCGGCTGTTTTATTGCTCTGGGTTTGATGTGGGAGATTGAAACGCTCATCTCCCGAGCTTCCGTCGTGGTAGACTGCTGTATTTATTTTGGATTCCAAACTCATTTTCAGTGTTTTTTTTTTTCCCCCTGTCAAATCCACGAGTTTTTTCTTATTTTTCCCCCTGCAGCTTGGTAGAGGTGCAGCTGACAAACTTGTATAAATGGAGAGGCACAGTGCGATGACTCGGAGGATGTACGCACCGTGAGGGGATTGCCACCGTCCACTTAGTGACTGCACACACGGCTCCCAGACACCTTTTAGGGGTGTGCGTGTGTGTGTGTGTGTTAAGAATATTCAATTTCAGTCCGGCACCGCCGCTCACTAGGCTAATCCTCCTAGCGGCGCCGGCACACCGGGTTCTAGTCCCGGTCGGGGCGCCGGATTCTGTCCCAGTTGCCCCTCTTCCAGGCCAGCTCTCTGCTGTGGCCAGGGAGTGCAGTGGAGGATGGTCCAAGTGCTTGGGCCTTGCACCTGCATTGGAGACCAGGAGAAGTACCTGGCTCCTGGCTTCGGATCAGCGCCGTGCGCCGGCCGCGGCGGCCATTGGAGGGTGAACCAACAGCAAAAGGAAGACCTTTCTCTCTGTCTCTCTCTCACTGTCCACTCTGCCTGTCAAAAAAAAAAAAAAAAAAAAAAAAAAAGAAAAGAAAAGAAAAAAGAATATTCAGTCCTGACTCTCCCAGCACATCGAGTGTTCAGTACGTTATCATACAGTCACCATGCCTCTCCTAGCCCTCAACTCACTCATGGATGACTGAAATCCGTGTTCTCTGTTTAATTCCACCTGTGCCGCCGGCTCGTCCCTGGCCCCGTGCCAATTTTTGTGTTTGTATTTGATCTCTCTGATCGTGAGCCCTGTGGCTTGGAGTCTCCTGACTCTCAGAGCCTGATTCTAGACCCGTGGGCGGCAAGGGTGCTGTTTTGTTTTTTTTTTTTAAGATTTATTTCTTTATTTAAAAGTCAGAGTTACAGAGAGAGGGAGAGGCAGAGAGAGAGAGAAAGCTCTTCCATCTGCTGGTTCACTCCCCAGTTGGCCACAATGGCCAGAGCTGCGCCGACCCAAAGCCAGAAGCCAGGAGCTTCTTCTGGGTCTCCCATGCAGGTGCAGGGACCCAAGGACTTGGGCCATCTTCTACTGCTTTCCCAGGCCACAGCAGAGAGCTGGATCGGAAGTGGAGCAGCCCGGACATGAACTATCACCCATATGGTGCAGGCAGCTTTACTTGCTATGCCACAGCACCGGCCCCAAAGGTTTTCCTCTGGGGAGGGAGACGTGTCCCTCCACTCGGATTCTCTCAGGCCACATGCTTCTGGTCCTTGGTGGGGCAGCTCGGGCATTCCAGAGCGTGGATTCAGACAACAGCGGCCGTGGGAGCAGGCGCAGAGGATGGGAAACCGTCTGCTCCCCTGGGCTTGCTTCTCAGAGAGTGTTCCTGGAAGGCCCGTCCTGCCCGCATTGCACTTGGAGGCCAGGCCCCAGGGCAGCCAAGGAAAGCTGCGCGCAGCCAGCGAGTCCTGGAACACCTGTCGCACGCAGGCGTGAGCTGCTGCGCCCTACCCCTTGCTCTAACAGCCCGGCAAGCTGCTGCCCCAGCCCCTCCCGAGTCACGGGCAAGCAAAGCTTTGCTCTGGGCTCCTCCGCTGGAGGCCGATTGTTCGGTGAGCGCTCGAATCTGCTGACCCTTGTCGGTTTTATTCCCAGCCCTACAGCAAAGCCCTGATTTCCTGCGTGGATGTCAGCTCGGATCTTACCTCCTGCACACACTCCCGGAAGCTTGTCCCCTGTCCCAGGGCTGCTATCTGTGCCCCAGGGCAATCCGGGGCTGTGCAGGCGCTGCCCACGCCCCTGCTGCTGCCGCCTGGGCTTTGGGAGGCCATGTTGTTTTGTGCTGTTCCTCCTGCATTTCTGGTGGGAGGGCCTCCGCACGTGTTGAAAGCCACCTTGCAAGAAACAAGAGCTCTTCAGCTTCCTCCCTGCCATCACCCTGCCTGGGCGGGGATCTCCAAAAGGTGGGGCGTAACCGAGTCTCCCGCTTGCTGTGGGCGTCTGGGCCGAAGCCTTGACCTTCTCTGGTTTTAGCCTCATGCTGATCTCCAGCAGTTGGTCTCAGCTGGGCACGATTCTGCCTCCCAGGGGACAAGTGACCGTGTCTAGACATGGTTTTAGTGCCATGACTGCAGGGTGGGGGCAGGGCAGGGCTGCTACTGATCTCAGGCCCACAGGATGCCTCCCTCCCACAGTGCACCCTGGTCCCAGAGGCTGAGAGCTTGTTGGAGAGGCACTGCAGTCCAGGCAGGGTCCTGCCTTCAGTAAGCGTGAGCTGCTCCGTGTGCGGGTTCCTGCGATCTGTCCGTGTCCTGTGATCTGTCCGTGAGCTGCCCCGTGTGCAGGTCCTCTGCCTGCCCTCCTGCTGGCTGTCCGTGAGCTGCCCCGTGTGCAGGTCCTCTGCCTGCCCTCCTGCTGTCTGTCTGCACCCTCCCTCGCTCTGCAGTCCACGAGGCTTGCTCCTCCCATCCACATCACTTTACCTGGCCCGCCAGCTGGCTCTGTTTGGCACTGACATCGGGTGGGGGCACAGTCGCCAATGAGTGGGGAGAGGTCTGGCGTGTCCCCCCTTCCTGCTCAGGGCTGCCTTGTTTTAGGCCTGCATGTCTGCATCTCCTATGGGACAGCCCGTCCTCCAGGCTTCCACTCCTGCTGGGCTCTCGCTGAGCCACGGCCACAGCTGGACAGTCTCCTCCCAGGTGTGTGCTCACAGCTCCTCCCACTCCTGCTGGGTCCGGGCTGCCTCCCAGCTCTCCGACGCGTGTGTCTGCTCTGCCCGCGGCTCTGAAGACAGGAACTCCATCAGTTTTGCTCTTCAAGCATCTGAGCTGGACTCTGTGTCCTGCCAGCGTTCTGACGGATACCGTCACTATGGTTGCACGGACGGCAGGTCAGGGTGACCCCATCAAAGCGCCGGGCTGCTTTTCATCTTGTCCTGTGTCTCGGCTGCAGGAGGCCCCCGCAGGCCATCACCCAACAAGGACGCCCGTGTGTCCCTTCATTGCCACGGGGGGCCTTGACCCCAGGCTCCTGCTGTGGGGAGAGCCACGGAGACAGAACTGAAGGCAGAGATGCTGTGACTCGGGGGGGGGGGGGCGCTGGCAGCCTGAGGCTGGCCTGGGCGGCTTCATTTCTCTCCATGCAGGCACCTGCCACGTGCACGTTCTTTCTCTCGGCTCTTCTCATGGCGGTTTCTCCCCTTTCCTTGAGAATCGTGCCCGCTTTTCTAAGGCCTGGACTTGGTACGTCTCACTTCCCTGGGAGCCCTGGGGTTTCCCTCTCTAGTGTCTGTTGGTAGGCTGATGCTAAGAGCAGGGCAGCTTGGGGCTGGTGCTGTGGTGTAACGGGCTAAGCCTTTGCCTGCAGTACTGGCATCCCACAGGGGCACCAGTTCATATCCCGGCTGCTCCTCTTCAAGTCCAGCTCTCTGCTGTGGCCTGGGAAAGCAATGGAAGATGCCCAAGAGCTTGGGCCCCTGCACCCGCGTGGGAGACCCTGAAGAAGCTCCTGGCTCCTGGCATCGGATCGGCTGTTGCAGCCACTTGGGGAGTGAACCAACTGATGGAGGACCTTTCTCTTTGTCTCTCCCTCTCTCTCTGTAACTCTGTCTCTCACATAAATAAATAATTTTTTTTTAAAGAGAAGAGCAGCTCTTTTGTTCCACATTCACGTCCCTGGGACTCGCCTGCCAAGCTGGGCGATGCCTGCCTTGTGAGAGGCCTGTGCTTGTGTTAATGAACTCTGGGCCAGGAGCCAGGCACCGCTGCCAGACTCAGAGGGTGACCTTGGAGACCTGTACACTGGCCCCTCCCCCTCCTCGGGAGGGGCCACCCCTCCGTTGACACTGCAAGAGGAAGCCCCAGGGGGACTGCGCAAGTGCGAGGGGAGGGGTCTTTGCCGGCCTGGTGGTAGGGGGCACCAAGTGAGCCAAGCGGACGCTGAGTGGTGCTTTGGATGGGGTGGGCTGAGCACCTGGGCTCGTTGTCACGGGAGCCTTGGTCATTTTGGATCCCCTAGAGTGACCCCAAACTTCCTTGTCCTTCCACCAGCCATGAGAGCTGAGTTAGGCCCCCAGGCCCCCTCCTCCACCCCTGTCTTCCCTGGGTCACAGTTAGGAGCGGTCATTCAGGGGACTTCTGTCTCTGAGGGAGACCCGGGCCCCATGGGAGAATTTTGAGGCCGGGCAGGGCAGCGGGGAGGAAAGATCGGGCCCAACGGCCGCCAGCAGGGCAGGGTCCACTGCAGGGGAACGGCCCCTCGGGCTGGCGGCTGACACTCTGCCTGCCCCGGCTCTGTGGGCACCGCGGCTCCCTGCTGCGGAATGTGGGTGAGGCTGGCGCGGGGCCCTGGAGGACCTGGCAGGGGCCGAGACAGACGCTGTGCGGCTGAGGGCTTAGCTTCTGCAGAGCAGGCCGCGACTGGCCGGCAGGGGAGGGGCAGCGGCCTCCTGCCCTCACCTGGGGGCCGGGGCTGGGCTGGCTGGGGGTCCTCGCCTGTCTCGGAGCTCCGCCCGCCCTCCCTGTTTCACTAACCCGTGGTGCTCATTCACTCAGCTGATGATTTTTGGGTTAAGAAGTTTGAGAGTTCCTGTTCCTCCTCTTAGTCACTTCATTCATATTCTGTCCTGTCATTTTTTAATGTCACTCTTTGTATCTTTTAAGTTGAAAACATTCTCTTGGCTGGCGCTGTGGCTCAATAGGCTAATCCTCCACCTGCGGCGCCGGCACACCGGGTTCTAGTCCCAGTCGGGGCGCCGGATTCTGTCCCGGTTGCCCCTCTTCCAGGCCAGCTCTCTGCTGTGGCCAGGGAGTGCAGTGGAGGATGGCCCAAGTGCTTGGGCCCTGCACCCCATGGGAGACCAGGAGAAGCACCTGGCTCCTGCCATCGGATCAGCCAGCCGTAGCGGCCATTGGAGGGTGAGCCAGCAGAAGGAAGACCTTTAAAAAAAAGAAAAAAAATTCTCTTGGAATTTATTATTTTTATGTTGGCCAGTAAAATGTTTAAATTCTACTTTATTACCCTTTACCACCGACTTATACAACTTACTATCTTTTTAAAGTTTTATTTGTTCAAATTATTTTTATTTCCCTTTTTCAAAGTGGTAATTGTAATAGAAAATCCCTTGAAATTGCATTTTTTTTGGTTGATCTGATTCATCCCTGTAAAAGCCCTTTGTCTACAGGCTTGCAGACTTAAGTTGAAGAAAGAGAGACAGCCCACGCCTTAAGCCCAAAGATCACTTTCATTTTCCGTTGCTGCTATGTAACCATTTATTGCAAACGTGGCAGCTGAAGACAGCACCAGCACCGTCAGCTCAGCCCTGCAGGAGAGAGGGTGGGCGGGGCCTGCTGTCGGCTGGAGGCAGGGTGTCACCTGGGCGTGTTCTCCAGAAGGTTCTGCAGAGGAATCTGCTTCTGGGCCTGCTGACTGTCACCGGCTGTGGGACGGAGGTCCCCGCCTCCTGGCTGCCTGCCCTCTGCCCCTGGAGCAGCCCCCTCCTTGCAGCAAGTCCTCTCGAGCTTTGAATCTCTCTTCCCAAGAAGAGTCCGGTCCTTCCATGTTAAAAACCGCTTTCTGGATATAAAGTCTGTATGCCATGCGGTGCATCCGCGTAGAGTGCACAGCTGGACATGTCTTAGTAGAGTCACACGATATTTACCATCTAATTTTGGGGCATTCTTATGACCCCACTGTCAGTCACCCTCCATTTCCCTCCAGTCTTCAATGCTAGACAGCTGCTAATACACGTTCTGTCTCTTCTGGAATGTTCCATGTAGATAGAATTCTACAAGACATGATGCTCTGTGATTTGCCTCTTTCCCTTGCATAACTTTTCCAGGTCCCTCCACGTCGTGGTGCACATCCCACATCACTTTTCATTGCCCAACACTACTCCGTTGGGTGGCTGTGCCGCGGTCTGTTCACTGTCTCATTAGTCGATGCCACTTGGGTTGTTTCCGTTTCTTGGGTACTGCAGGTTGTGCTCTGTGAATGTCTGTCGTACAGGCTTCCTGTGGGCCTGTGTTTGCACTGCTCTCAGGCACACCCGGGAGTGGTGCTCTGTTTTCCACGGCAGCTGCGCCACTTCAACAACGTACAAGGGCTCCGTATTCTCTACCTCTTCACAAATAGCTGCTGTTACCCGTCTTTTTGGTTATGGCCAGTCCATGGGCAAAGTAGTATCTCATTTTTTGGTAAATGTTTTCTTTATTTTTTAAATGGCTGCCACTCCTGGATTATTTTTGTTTTTAAAGATTTATTTATTTGAAAGGCAGAGTTACAGAGAGGGAGAAACAGATCTTTCTGCTGGGTCACTCTCCAAATGGCCACAGCAGCCAGGGCTGGGCCAGACTGAAGCCAGGAGCCACAGGCTTCTTCCAGGTCTCCCAGGTGGAAGCAGGGGCCCAAGTGCCATCTTCCACTACTTTCTCAGGCACATTAGTAGGGATCTGGATTGGAAGTGGAGCAGCCGGGCCTCTAACCAGGGCCCATGTAGGATGCTGGTGTCACAGGTGGTGGCTTTACCCACTGCGCCACAATGCTGGCCTCTTTGTATATTTTCTTCTTCTTTTCTTTTTGTATGCATTTTCTTAATGGCTGATGACACTGAACTTTTTTTCAATGTGCTTATTGGCCATTTGAATAACATTTTTGGAGAATTATCTATTCAAATTTTTTGCTCATTTATAATTTCTTTTTTATATTCTTGAGCTAAAAGAATCACTTATATATTCTGAATATCAAGCCCTTATCAGATTTCTTTAAAAGCTTTATGTACTTTATTTGAAAGGCAGAGTTACAGAGAGAGAAGGGGAGAGAGAATATTCCAACTTCTGCTTCACTCTCCAAATGGCCATAATGGCCAGGGCTTGGCCAGGAGCTTCTTCTAGGTCTCCCACATGGGTGCAGGGGCCCAAATACTTGGCCATCTTCCACTGCTTCCCCAGGCCATAGCAGAGAGTTGGATGGGAAGTGGAGCAGCTGGGACTCGAACTGCCCAGGGGGATGCTGGTGTGACAGATGGCGGCTTTACCCACTATGCCACAGCACCAGCCCTCTTTTTTCCTTTCTTAGTAGTGTCTTTGGAGGCAGAGTTTTTTTGTTTCAAAGAAGTCTGTCTTATGTGTTTTTGGTTGCTTGTGTTTTTGATGTCTTAAGAGGCTCTTACCTGACTGAAGGAGAGAGAAAGTCCCTCTTCTAAGGATTTTGTCATTTTAGGGCTTACATTTAGTTCTGTGGTCTTTACTGGGTTAACTTTTCACGTGTGGTGTGATATTGGGGCCTAACTTCCTACTTTTGTGGATCTCAGGTTGTCCCAGCACCACTTGTTGAAAAGACAACTGCTCCCCCCATTGAATCTCTGGACATCCTTGTCAAGAACCAATGGACCAGCGGGTTACTGCTGGATTCCCAGTTCTGTTCCATTGACCTTTATGTCAATCCTTTTTTTTTTTTTGTTAAGAAAAGATTTATTTATTTGTTTGAAAGTCAGAGTTAAAGAGGAGGGAAGGGAGAGAGATCTTCCATCTGCTGAGCCAATCCCTAGATGGCTGCAACAGCCAGGGCTGGGCCAGGCCAAAGCCAGGAGCCAGGAGCCTTCTCTGGGTGTCCCCGGGGGCCCAAGCACTTGAGGCATCTTCTGCTGCTTTCCCAGGCCATAGCTGGGAGCTGGATCAGAAGTGGAGCAGCCAGGACACTGACCAGTGCCCATATAGGAGGCCAGTGTCACACAGGCCCCTTGACACCGGAAACACACATCATGCTGATTGCTGTCCCTTTGTAGTAGGACTTGAACATAGAAGGGTAACTCCTTCAACTTTGCTCTTAATTTTGAAGGTTAATTTAGCTACTACAGGTTCTTACATTTCCAGATGACTGTTAGGATTAGCTTTCCTGTTTCTACAAAGAAGGAAAGTGGAGTTTGGGTGAGAGTTGCCTTGACTCTGTAGATTACGTTGAAAGTGCTGCCATTTAGACAATGTTAATTCTGCCATCCATGAACATAGGATACTTTTCCATGTGCTCCGTCTTCTTTAACTTCTTCCAGTGATATTTTAAAGTTTTAAGTGTTCAGCTTTTACACTTCTTTTGTTGAATTTATTCCTGATATTATTTTTATGACTGTTTTTCATACAATGAGATTGCTCATTGTTAATGTAGAGAAATAAAATCAATCTTTTAATATTGATATTGTATCTTGAAACCTTGTTGAATTATTTAATAATTCCAGTAGTTGCTTCATTTTTCTTTTCTGGATAAATTCTTAGGGTTTTTCTATGTGTGTGGTTATTCCATCTACAAATAAATACAATTTCATGTCATCTTTCAAAACTCTTGGTTTCTTTTCCTTGCCCAATTGCTGGGCCGGGGACTCCAGGATGATGTTGAGCAGGGGGTGCAAGGACAGCGTCGTTGTTCTATTCCTAATCTAAGGGGACATTTTTCAGAAAGTCTTGCACCGTGAGGTGTGATGTTAGCAGTAATACGATTTCATGGATGTTCTCACGTTGTTATTTTTCAGGGACCTTATTAAAATATTTACAGGGGAAATCATATGGTGTTGGATTTGCTTCTGAACAGCCCGTCAAGACGGAAATTGAGGATATAGATTTGCTGTACGTCAATGTTTGCTGAGACCGGTGACGAGAAGGAGAGTTCGTGATGCTATTTGCTCTACTGTTGTGTGGTTTTGAAATTGTCCGTAAAAGAGCTTGACAGAAGGTCCAGTGGGCACAAACTGTCCGCTTCATTCCCAGACCTGGAGCGACAGTAGGAAAGGGCTCTGGGCGTGGATGAAGCCTCGCTAGACAGGACTGCACGTTACTGATGCAAGCAGCGGTCGGCTCCAGATTCCCAAGCAGAACGGATGTCACTGGCCGGAAGATGCATCGCTGCGTCTCAGAGCAGGTTGGTTCCTTATGAGACCATGAGACCGACCGGATACACAAGTGACCAGGCACTGACCCGTGAACGAGAGGACACTCTTAGTCCTTCTTCCTTGGATGCAGGCTCTGGGTGTGCAAGGACTCCAGCCCCAGGAATTTCCTTGCAAGATAACCCCAGGGAGCACCAATAATGCTGGAAAGAAAACCAATACTGGAAACGAAGGAAAACCACGGTGCAGCTTTCCAGGTGCCCCGGGCCCTGCTGCACAACTCGACTCTGCAAAGCGGCAGGCAGCATCCCATTTCCAGGCGCTGAGTGGCCCGCGGCTCCGATGGCGCTCCAGCCTCAGCCGCACTGCCTCCTGGGAAAGCTGACTTCCTGGGCTGCCTTTAGATCCTGAGAAAGCAGCCGGTGACTCAGCAGAGAACTCAGCCGGGAGCCAACCCCCCCCCCCCCCCCCCCCCCCGCAGTGTGCTGGTGAGTGTTTCACAATGACTTGTACATCAAAAGAATAAAAGGACTCCTGCCTGATTTGTTAGCACGTGTTGATTTGCATGGAGTGCCTGTTCCCGTGTCAGCCGTCTTCAAGCTGAACCACCGGGTTGCAGAATTTCCGAAGATGCACTCATGGGCACTCGTAAGCGGTCACAGGCTGGCTCCAGCGCCCAGTCCCCTGGACCCTGTGGTGCAGAGCCCAGCGCCTGCGAATCCTGCCAGCAGCTGTGACGGCACGGACAGGAGCAGCCCCGTGCGCCTCAGGGCAGCAGTGTGGCCCACTGCTTCTTCCATGAAGGCCAGAACCTCACAGTGCCTTCCCCAGACTGTACCCAGAGCCTGGCAGTGCCACAGACCAGGGCAGTGTGGACGATGTCAGTGTTAAAAGACAAAATTAGTGCAAATGTGGTTTTGTGGCTCTTAATTGGCTCTGTGTGCGATGCCAGAATCGGGCTGCAAAGTGGCTCAGAGCCATCTACTCCACCACATGGGCAGCGGTTGGAAAGGAAGTGACAGAGAGATGTGAGGGACAGGGGCAGCCTGATTGGTTAGCGCTCCGGGCTGTCTGATTGGACACAGTTTGAACACTTGGCTGCCTGTGATTGGGTGAGACTCGTCTACATGTTACAAGAGTAGGTTATGGCTGTTTAGGTCACAGACTGTACACGATGATGGAGTTAGGCCACAGTGTGCTGCTGCAGAGAAACCTTCAGCCCAAATATCAGGTAAATGCAGAGGCAGCCGCGGACCCAACAGGCTCAGTTACCGACCAGCAAAGGCGAGAATGCAGGGGTCCCCGGGGGCAAACGCCCCGGCAGGAGGCTAACGGCAGCTTATGGGGTCCTCAGCATATACTGATGGGGGTGGGGAGCCCCAGGCTGGCTGAGTTACCCCACATCACTGGAGGACCCCAGGCCCCCCTGAGCTGGCGTGACCCTACAGTCTCTCTTCACCCTTCCTTCACTAGGAGCCAACTTCATTTTTGCATATCAGAGTCTGGTGTAGCTAACGAGGAATGCACACTTGCAAGGGATGGTGGCCTTTGTGCCCACGACAACAAGAAATTCTAACTCTAGAATGTTCTACCCATTGAGTTGAGCGACTGTACTGAGATTAGGTAACTATTTTTCTACATTAGTGTTTCATGAGAACTCCAAGAAAATGTAGATTGAGGAGGAAAATTGTGTGAGGAAATAAAAAAAAAAAAAACAGGGAAATTCGGGGTAATTTAAGAAACTGCCGTGGGAGAGCCACTAGAAACGTTGCATAATTTCTGAGCATGGCTCTTCTTTGAACATCACATTTTTTGTGCATAAATATATTTGCACTATGAGACAATATTAGTCCATCGCGTCACAATGACAGATCAGAGTACAACGTGTTTCTTTTGAATGTTCAAAGAGTCCTCCCACCGGATGGGAAATCTTTTAAGCTTCACGGCTCCTGGCTGCGGAAAGGGACCTCAGCCAGTGCAGCCAAGTTCTCCTGTTGCTTTTCCACCACAGAGCGGAGAGAGCGCCAGCTTATTAGCCGCTTCCCGCAGTAGGAACGAGCAAAGTGGCTCTGTTCATTTTTCATCTGCGCGACAATATCCCAGTGCTTACAGACTGCACCAAAACGCTGCACAGGAGGAAAACAAAGGCGTTTTCTGCACTTGTCTCGCAAAATTCCTGCAGACGACAATAATCCCGTTGACACCAAGAGCCACACAGAGGAAGGTAGCCTGGGGGACCTCACTCAAATTGAACTATTTAAAAATTGATTTTAAACGCCTAACACGTCTTTGGAAAACACGGAGCCACTTGTGTAGGTATTCTGCCTGACAACTGCTGAAGCCCTGCTAACAAATGAAACTTGAATTAGAGGATTAAAAACGATGACAATCTCCCGTTGAAAGCCCTCCACTTCGCTGTCAGACGCATGGACTGCGAGAGACGAGTGAGAGAGGCAGAGAATGTGGGGGAGACTGGCAGCGCCGGAGGTTTGGGAAGGAAACACGCCTGTGGGGGTGACGGCTGGGGACCAGGACCTTGGCCACGGAAGCAGTGCAAGGTTGCCAGCCGTGGGCACGGGGACACCCGGAGCCGTGAATTCACTTCTCTGAAGCCTGCTTCTGCTCGTCCTAAAGTCGTCTCCTTCCTCCCGGAGTGCAGAGCGGGCTGGGAGACAGGTGCGGATGCTGTAGAGGAGGGCGAGGGCACAGGAGGCTGGGAGAGGGTGCTGCCCTGGCTCCCACGTGGGGGCAGGGGCCCAAGCACTTGGGCCGTCCTCCACTGCTTTCCCAGGCCATGAGCAGGGAGCTGGATCCGAAGAGGAGCAGCCAGGACTTGAACTGGTGCCGGCATTGCAGACGGCAGCTTAACCCACTAAGCCACAACGCCAGCTCCAGTTGCGTCCTGAGAAGCTCCAGGATTCGTGTCAGGCTGCACTGGCCTTCCTGCGGCCTCTCCTGCAACCAGCAGCCGGAGGGACCAGAGGCTCGGGCGCCCTCCCAGCTGCTGCCCTCGGGAGCTTTCCCGCAGCCGGGACAGAGCCCTGCCTGACGCCGACCACGGCACTTCCTTTGCTCAGCTCTCGCTGCCGCCCAGACGTACCACTGCCTCTGCCACTTCCTTCACGCTGTCTTTCCAGGCTGCCTCTCTCCCCGCCTTCGGATCTCAACTTCCTTGCCCTTTGGTCGGGGTGGGGTGGGGGCTTATGGAGAGAGCTGCTCTCTGCCACCCCCTCCTCAGCCTCTGGCTTCTGTCAAAGCTCTCCCTCCTTTACAGCGTGCTTCTCAGGGTGGCCGCTGGGCAGCACCCTACCCACAGGGCATGCTGTGGGGCCTGCAGAGTGCAGGCACTCAGGAATGGCTTCAGAAAGAATCGTGAAGGCACCGGCACTGTGGCATAGCAAGTGAGGCCATCGCCTGCAATGCGGCACCCCATCTGGGCGCCGGTTCAGGTCCCAGCTGCTCCACTTCCGATCCAGCTTCCTGCTCATGGCCTGGGAAAGCAGTGGAGGATGACCGAAGTGCTTGGGCCCCTGCACCCACGTGGGAGACCTGGAAGAGGCTCCTGGCTCTTGGCTTCAGCCTGGCCCAGCCCGAGCCATTGCAGATATTTGAGGAGTGAACCAGTGGATGGAAGATCTCTCTCTCACACACATACTCTGTCTCTCTCCGTTTAACTGTGGAGAGGGTCTCCGGAGTCTTGGAATCATTGAGGAGGGGATGAGAACATCGGAGGTGCCGCCAGCCAGGCCAGGGCTGGCCATCTCGCCTAGGAAGGAGGTTAGGGGAATGGGTCTCAGGAGACAACTGATGGAGAGAACACAGCCCTCAGACGCCAGTGTTTCCATTTGGGCTCATGGGCGTCTGGTTTGCTCTGTGGCCCCAGGTGTCCCTGTGTGGCCTGCAGGTGTGGACTGGCACTGCTCGAGTAGGCACTGGGGGCCCAGTGGCAGGGCTCACACCTGTCTCTGAGCAGTGCCCTTGCCATGGCTGACCCGGGATGATGTCAACGCAAGATCTTTGCTGAGAGATGCAGGTGGATGTAATGGAGTCGGGCGTGATCTTCGGGGGACACTGATGCTCACATCAGGGAAAGGGAGTGACAACGTCATACGTGGTGGGTTTGGTGGGATCTTCGGGAAGTGTGCAGCGTGTGCCCACATATGGCCGTGCCCCAGCCTTGCCTCCACTGGCCTCGCGTGCTTTCTCTCACCGTGACGCTTCACCTGGTTGTGCCCAGGCGAGGTATGAGAAGGGCAGGCTGGGCTCCAGAGTGGCCGGCTGCCACGGGCATCTGCACGTTTGCTCCCCTGCACAGAGGCACCTGTGCTTGGAGTTACAGACGTTTGGAACCGGGACAGACTTAGGGGCTCCCTGGTTCTTTAGCAAAGATTCTGGGTGGGTTTTTCTTGTTCCATAAACTCTGAAGCCGTCCGTTGTCTATCTCATTTTTTCTTGGATCAGGCCGTCCCAGGACCTGAGACCTTAAAGTGGCTGGAATTGGCTCTCCAGCTTGCTCGTTAGGCCTGGAGAGACTGAGGACCAGGGAGAGGACAGCTTGGGGAAGGCTCTGTGGGGAATGGGGTGGTGGTGGTGACGGCAAAGCCGGGGTGAGGACGGAAACCAGCCCCCTCCTCATTAGCGTGTGCTTTGAAGAACTCTCTGGAAGAGTCCCAAGGAAACTTAATTTGCTGTAGGGAAATGTGACGGCCATGAACCATGTTTCTGCTAAGTAGGCATTCATGTGTCAATAGCAGGTCTCTACCATGCAGAATGGAGGGGGCTTTGTGTTCAAAAAACACTGCCCACCAACCTTCTCAAAGTTCTGTGTGACTATATATTTTTTTTTGACAGGCAGAGTGGACAGTGAGAGAGAGAGACAGAGAGAAAGGTCTTCCTTTGCCGTTGGTCCACCCTCCAATGGCCGCCGTTGCTGGCATGCTACGGCCGGCACACCGCGCTGATCCAAAGGCAGGAGCCAGGTGCTTCTCCTGGTCTCCCATAGGGTGCAGGGCCCAAGCACTTGGGCCATCCTCCACTGCACTCCCGGGCCACAGCAGAGAGCTAGACTGGAAGAGGAGCAACCGGGACAGAATCTGGCGTCCCTACCGGGACTGGAACCCGGTGTGCCGGCGCCGCAAGGCGGAGGATTAGCCTAGTGAGCTGCGGCGCCAGCCTAGTTCTGTGTGAATATTACCCCGTGAATCCCCGTGTTCATTCCACATGGGAGTCACAGTCCTTCCGTTAGGGTTACTACATCTTAGGCGTTAAAGCTCTCAAAACAAAGCAGAACGCCGAGACGTAAGTCAGGAACTGTCTTTCATGGGGGGAAAGGATGTGGAGAAATCTTTTACTACAGCTGGGTGCTGCGTTTGGCGTCAAGATTCCTGGCTACAAAAGCAAAGGGGAAACCCGGCCTGCATGTTCCAGTCAGGTACCCCAGCCTGATTAGCACCGTGTCTGTGCTGCGGGAGGAGAAACCTGCGAGTTTATCTAACACACGTGCTTACGGGAATGGCCTGGTGCTTCCATCGTGGCTTGCAGAGCGAGAGTAGTGACGGCTGAAGTCTTCTCTGGGGAGGGCAGGAAGGGCAGACAGATACCCAGGGTGACCAACCCACCGGCTTGACAGAGAAGAGGTTACTGAGCTCAGAGTTTTGGAGGTTCAAGTCTAAGACGGGGCAGCTTCCTAAGGCTTCTGATGGGAGCGGTGGATGACAAGGGCAGAGCACACAAGGTGAGCCAGGAAGCAGAGAGACAGACCGGCCCACACTCGGGCTGTACTAGCCACCTTCCCAGGAGAGCGACCCTGGAGTTGCGCTGCTGTCATTTTCCTCCAAGCAAGAACTTGCCGTCGAAGTGCAGTTGGTGCCGTCAGGACCCGGGTCAGCGCTGGAGAAGAGGCAGCCTTCAGCCAATGCTTGAGCACGGCGCAGGTTCCAGGCACTGCCCACTTACGCCCTGTAGAGGACTCCTAGTGGGCCAGCTTCTCTTCAGAGCCCCCTGCTGTATGGCAGACTCATTACAGAGTCCCATGAGAAGGTCTGAGCACCTGGGGCTCACCACGGCCACCAGGCGGTGAGCTGCTGGTGGGAGGGGCAAGAGTAGCCCAGGGGGCCGCTGCTCCCTGGCTGCCCTCCGGCATGCCCATCAGTCCCCTGCTCCCCTTGGGTCGTGAGAATTAGTGCCTTTCTGTTTTGTTCCACGTGAGATGCTTAGAGCTCATTGGACGTACGCTGTGACAAGGTGCTAGAAGTGCTGTCTGGAACTTGGCTCACTGAGAGTAATAGGGACCCTGAGGCAGTGGAGTCCAGGGGCCAGCACGTCACCACGGGAAGCCAGGTGGCCACAGGGATCAAGACAACCAGCAGAGCTGCAAAGAATTACAGAGATGTTTAATGCAACACAGCATCCAAGAGGAAAATGCTGGGCTCTGAGCAGGACTCACCTCCCCAGTGTTGTAAGGAACTCTTCCAAGAAGGCCATACATTCACTCTAAAAAGAGAGAGAGAGAAATACAGCATATTTGGGGGGAAAAAAATAAAACTTATGAAACTGTTTAAAGAAATGTTGAAAGAAAGGACTTCAGATCATTAAATAAAAAAAAATCTATTTGGACACTACCTCTAAACTACACTCCTGTTAAATTAAAGCAAGCATCTGACTGTAGGAATGCTTTGCCTTCCTCGGTTCTGGAAGAGGGCTGTGTTGCCACACACGTTGGAGGTGGTGTTCTGGGTCTGCTAAGACAGGTGCAGGAAAGCTCTTTGAATAGACACATAAACATTCCAAAAAGCTAACCATGGAATTAGACTCTAATAGTCGTTTAGCTAAGCAGATGGCCACCAGCGAGTAGAGGAGAAAGTGGGAATTTTGATTTGACAAATGAACCAAAGCAAACCCCCACCCCCACCCCGTTCTTTCCGAAAGAGCCGGCACTGCTGCTTATGAGACACAAAGGATCGGGGGAAGCCTGCGATTTCCATTTCTCTCCGCTGCAAATCTGTTTTCCCAGCTGTAACGACCGAGCCAATGATTCCACCAGGGTGGGTCATTAATTGAATTCCCCACCAGGCTGACTCCAGGAACCGGGAAGCCCAGAGATGGATTAGCAGCAGGGCACTTACGGTTGATGCGATTAAAATGATTTAGCCGGGCCTGGGAGAGCGTCATTATTCCTCCGAGGCTCTCAGAAGGGCTGCCAGGCACCGGGAGGCCAGCCATGCTGTGCCCACTGCAGAACCGGCTGCATCTGCCTCGTGTATACAGCGACGTGTGCCATCAGAGAGACGTGGCGAGTGACGGGGGATGCTCTGCGCGCAGGGGCTCACAGCCTGAGCTCTGAGGGTGATGATGGCAGGATTCAGCAGGGGCGAGGTTGCTGATGCAAATGAATCCTGAAACATTGTTTCCAAGGCAGGGATTCGCCTGCCGGCTGCTTCTGCACCACAACCCCTGGGCTTGCAGAAGCTCCAGGCTCCTGGATTCTGCTTGGTCCTGCTCTGGCCATGACAGCCACTTGGGGAGTGAACCAGAGGATGGAAGATCTCTCTCTCACTCTCTCTCTCTCTGACTGTGTAACTCTGCCTTTCAAATAAATAAATAAATATTTTTTTAAAAAAACCAATGTTACTTGATCCCTCATATGTATCACTTCAGGGTTCTCTGTAACTTTCCTCTCTTTGGGTTTATAATTTACTTCTTAGAGAACGGGGAAGCCAGCCCCGAGAGAGCAGTCAGAAGTGCCAACCCACACCACTGAGGGGAACAGAGGTTCTTCCCAGAGGTCGGTAGCTGCTTGCTGTTCTCCGCAGGCTGGGTGGCCCAGATGCTGTCTCCTGCTGTTTGGTTTGTTCTGTCTCCTCCCCTTTGGTGGGTTCTGTGGGGAGCAACTCGGACTGGACTGTTACTGGAATTAAGACTTATTCTATGCATCTGCTCTCCCACAATATGGCGCTGGGAGAGGAGCAAACAGCTTCTACACAGCTGCCTCCAGTTCAACCAATAAACTGCAGGACCTGCTCCTGATTGGAGGAGAGCAGCGTACTCGGCGTGTGGGTAGCAGAGTTGGGATTGGCGGAAGAGGACTATAAAGGAGGAGAGAGACAACATGCACCGGGAACATCTATCTAAGAGGAACACCTGTGCAGCCCCCGAGAGAGCCGGCCGGCGGTGTGCCACTCCCCCGCGGAAGTGGGGAAAGTGGCAGGGGGAACCACCCTTCCACAGAGGTGGAAGGGACGGTAGCCAACCCGGGAAGAACCAGCAGCAAACCCGGGGAGGGCCGAGCAGACGAAAGAACAGCGCAGGGTCCTGTGTCGTTCCTCCGCGAAGAGGGGGAGCGACATAATGGTGCCGTGACTCGGATATGAAGCCTAGGCAGGGTTTAGTGTCGTTCCTCCATGAAGAGGGGGAGCGACATAATGGTGCCGTGACTTGGATAGGAAACCTAGGAGGGAAGAAACGGGAAAAAGTGGGAAAATACCGGAGAGAGAGACTAGCAAAGAGCCTAGGGAAAAGCCGGGCGGAAAAAGTGCCGGAAGAAGTTAGGATTGAAAGCGAAAGTGAAAGCTGGAGGAAACATAGACTCGGATGCGGACTGTGGGGAGAAGCCAGGAGAAATGAGAGGGGAATATTGTTGGAAGAAAACTTAGGGAAACATACCGGGTAGAGAAAAATATGTTAGGGAAAATGAAGCCGCGGGGGCAGGCTGAGGCGGAGACATAAGCTATGTTGGGATTCGTCAAGTCAGCCCAGGGAACAAAAGGCGAAAATCTAAAACCAGAGGCGGAGACATAAGCCAGGTTGGAATCCGTCAGATTAGCCTGGGGAGCAAAAGACGGGAAGCCAAACCGGGAGCGGAGACGTAAGCTATAGGTTGAATTCGCCAGGTTAGCCTGGGGAACTTAGACTGAAAGCCGGTGGCGGAAACGTGAGCTAGGCTGTGTGATTCGCGGAAGCCGCTGCGTGCAGAGAGCGCGCGGGGCGCAAGTAGATAGGGAACTCGGGGCTAGTGCGAAGGCCATGGTGCGGGCGCGAAGGGCGCGGAGACCGCGGAGTGCGCAAAGCCGGGAAGCCGCGCAGAGCCGGGAAGCTGCCGCGGGGAGAGGCGCTGAGAAGCAGCCTCAGGGCGGGCGCCAGGAAGCCGCGGGGATAAGAGAAACAGAAGTTTAGAAGTAAAATGAGAGAAATAGGAATGCTGGCAGATAGAAGTAAAATAGGAGAAATAGGAATGCCCAGAGATAGAGAAATAGAGAAAAATAAGGCCTCCCCACAACATGGCAATGAGAGAGCTTGGATTCGGTCTGCCTGATTAGGGAGGTGGTGAGCACCTGCGGGCAGCTAGCAGCTTATGCGCTGCAGGTCACCGAAGACAGGCACGTTATCAACACCAATAAGTCTCCCCACAATACGGCAATGAGAAGGCTCGGATTCGGTTTGCCTGGTTGGTAGGGCTTGTAAGCACCTGCAGGCAGTTCTAGCAGAGCAGAGCATGCGCTGCAGGGCACCGAACACAGGCACGCATCAGCGCCTAAAAACCTCCTCACAACATGGCGAAGAGAGGACCCGGACTTGGTTTGCCTGATTGGTAGGGCTTGTAAGCACCTGTGGGCAACTCTAGCAAGCAGAGCAGAGTGTGTGCCACGGGGCACCGAAGACAGGCGCGTATCAACGCCAAAAAATAAAAAGAAAGGGGGATCTGTGGGGAGCAACTCGGACTAGACTGTTACTGGAATTAAGACTTATTCTATGCATCTGCTCTCCCACAATATGGCGCTGGGAGAGGAGCAAACAGCTTCTACACAGCTGCCTCCAGTTCAACCAATAAACTGCAGGACCTGCTCCTGATTGGAGGAGAGCAGCGTACTCGGCGTGTGGGTAGCAGAGTTGGGATTGGTGGAAGAGGACTATAAAGGAGGAGAGAGACAACATGCACCGGGAACATCTATCTAAGAGGAACACCTGTGCAGCCCCCGAGAGAGCCGGCCGGCGGTGTGCCACTCCCCCGCGGAAGTGGGGAAAGTGGCAGGGGGAACCGCCCTTCCACAGAGGTGGAAGGGACGGTAGCCAACCCGGGAAGAACCAGCAGCAAACCCGGGGAGGGCCGAGCAGACAAAAGAACAGTGCAGGGTCCTGTGTCGTTCCTCCGCAAAGAGGCGGAGCGACATAATGGTGCCGTGACTCGGATATGAAGCCTAGGCAGGGTTTAGTGTCGTTCCTCCATGAAGAGGGGGAGCGACAGGTTCTGCTACTCATTTGAAGCACAAACAGTGAAGCCTGTTTTTGTTTGTATTTCATTGTTGGTTCAATTGTTCTCATTGTTTTTTCTTTAACATTTATTTATTTATTTGAAAGGGAGAGTTAGAGAGAGAGAGAGGGAGAGACAGAGATCTTCTGTCTGCTGGTTCTCTCTCCAAATGGCTGTAACAGCCAGGACTGAGCCAGTGTTGAAATCAGGAGCCAGGAGCCTCTTCCAGGTCTCCCACGCGGGTGCAGGGGCCCAAGCACCTGGGCCATCCTCTGCTGCTTTCCCAGGCCACAGCAGAGAGCTGGGTCGGAAGTGGAGCAGCTGGGACTTGAACTGGCGCCCATATGGGATGCTGGCACTGCAGGCCACGGCTTAACCAGCTGTGCCACAGCACTGGCTCTCATTCTTCCCGAGCTGTGGTGTGTGCAGCGTGAATAGGGCTCCACTCAGGGAGGTGTTCTTCCCTTCTCCCCCTGCAGGCGGGCGGAGCCCGTGACTTCCTGCTGGTCTTCTCTGGGTTCTTTCTGCACAAAGGAGCGGATAGGCATGTATCCTCTTATTGCCTCCTCCCTCTTTTGTCCCCTTTAGCACTTTGCCTTTTGCTGTTTTTACCTTAATAATTTTCTCCTGGAAATCTCCCTGTCACGCCACGGAGTTGTCTGTGGTTTTGTGCAGCTGCACAGTACGCCCCTCCGAGTTCTGCCGCGGTTCATTCCCCACAGCCTTAGCAGGCGGAGTCTGTGCTGTAATAGGAGGGTGTCACGGCAGGGCTGTCCTCACACTCAGCTCAGAGGGCAAACACTGCCAAACCCCTCCCCGACGTGGGCTGTGCCCATCAGGAGGCCCCACGGCGCCTTGGGAGGGGGCCTGTGTCCCTGCAGCTTCCACGGTGGGCTGTGTTCGCGCACTTGTGGCTTTTTGTCCACCTGATGTGGCAAGAATGACGTCTCAGAGCAGGTTTCTTAAGAAGAAATTTGAGGACTGTCCACCCCCATTTGTCCACACCTTTCATTCTCACAGCAAGCGCTTCGTTAGACGTGGGCACTTCTCTGGGAGAGTCCCACCCGGCCTTCCCCTCAGCCCTCTGGGCAATCCTGGGGATGACCAGTGTGCCTGTCCCCACGTGGTCACTCCAGTTGTGTATTTAGGGCTGGGGGACACCACTTCCAAGACTGGTCACCTCCCTCCTTCCAGCTCAACCTTAGGTCACACTGTGTGAACATTGCTGTCACCAAAATACCCGAATTCTCCCTTTTCTACCCTGTGAGATAGCTTTGAAGAAACTCTGTGCTTAGCAGAGAAATCATCGCGAGGGTTCCCGGACGCCATCTCAAACCTGCAGATCAGCCAGGGAGAGTAAACATATAACCACAGAGAACCCGGAGTCCTTGGCATCATGTATCTGTCACTTTATATTTGTCTAAATATCTTTATAGTTCCAGCATTGTAAGACTGAACTTGTTGAGCTTCTAATGTGGGATCACGATTTATCTCTAATTAAAGAATCTTATCTTTTATTTTGGGTAAATTTTGCCTTGAACGGAAACTTTATTGGAGAACGATTAATACACAAACTTGCCCATATTTAATGTACATATATTGATGCGTTAGGACATGTACCTACACCTGTGACATAATCTCAATGCGGTTTTAATTTGCATTTCTCTTATATAAGTGGAAGTGAAAACCTTCTCATATTTTGGGTCATTGTTTTGCATTGTTCACGTCTTCTGCCCAGTTTTCTCTCAGGGTTTTGGTCATCTTCCCGTCAGTGCTAAGGAACCGCTTATTCCGGGCTACTTCCCTGCGCCCTGGGTCTCCGTGTGACTGTCCCCTGAGTGTCATTTACCTTCGACCTCATGATTTTTCTGTGTGCGGTGTTGTTTTGTTTATGAAGCTGAATTTGTGGGTCCTTTTACGGCTTCTGCGGCCCAGTGAGGAGGCCTGTCCCTGTGTGTGCCGAGGGCAGGGGGAATCAGCCACGTCCACGCGTCGTGGGCACCAGGAGTCCAGTTTCACACCCGGTCCCTGCTGCATCGGGGTTTATTCTTTGGTTGGGGTGAGAGCGGTGGCGCTCACCCTGTCTCTTCCCACACGGCTACCTAGTTGCCCTGGCACCATGCAAAACTCTTTGCTCTGGAGCTTTGAGTCCTGTCTTTATCCACCACCGAATGTCCACACATATGCACTTCGGTCTTTTTCCAGACTTGATTCCATTACACCACCCGGCCGTCTCTTGAAGCCACAGAACCACTACGTTGGCGAGGCCAACTGGGATATTCCCAGGGTAAGACACCATCACGCATTTTTTCCTCCACTTTCTCTGGTTTTCCTAGCTATTTTTATATACTTAATTTTCCATTTAAATTTCAGTGTCAACTTTCCTAGCTTCGTAAAGGGCTTCTTGATGTTTTTGTTGGAATTGACAGATGAACTAGGGAGGAGCACTGAGACCTCTGT
The DNA here is from genome assembly GCF_964237555.1 of Oryctolagus cuniculus. Lineage (NCBI taxonomy): Eukaryota > Metazoa > Chordata > Mammalia > Lagomorpha > Leporidae > Oryctolagus > Oryctolagus cuniculus. The sequence goes on from NC_091434.1 coordinate 4,521,539, forward strand.
GATGCTGACGGATCCTATCCAAGGATCGTTCACTGCCTTGGGTCCCTGGGGAGCAGAGATTGTGAGAGAACCAGGAGCTAGGGTTGGGCATGGAAGAGGGTTTTGGGGTTACACTTGTGGAGGTGACCGAAGGTAGTGCCCCACTTCCTTGGGTGCAGGGGAGTGAGTGGTGATGATGTAATGAGGCACATTCTTTTTTTTTAATGATTTATTTTATTTATTTGAAAGTCAGAGTTATAGAGAGAGGTAGAGACAGAGAGAGAGGTCTTCCATCCGCTGGTTCATTTCCCAGATGGCCACAATGGCTGGAGCTGTGACGATCCAAAGCCAGGAGCCAGGAGCTTCTTCCGGGTCTCCCACGTGGGTGCAGGGGCCCAAGGACTTGGACCATCTTCTGCTGCTTTCCCAGGCCACAGCAGAGAACTGGATAGGAAGTGGAGCAGCTGGGTCTGGAACCGGCACCCATATGGGATGCCGGCACCTCAGGCCAGGGCTTTAACCCGCTGCGCCACAGTGCTGGCCCCATGCAGCATATTCTAACAGAAAGCCCCAAGTGAGTTGATAAATAAGAGCCAGGTGGTAAACCACAGTATTTAAGTTTTGAATTTATTTGAGAAGGAGATGGAGCAAGCAAATGACTGAGCAAGTGCCGTCATTCTCTGGTTCACTCCCTAAATGCCCGCAGCAGGGGGGAGCTAGACCCTGCTGCAGCCGGGAGCCAGGAACTCATCCGGTCTCCCCTGTGGGTGGCAGGAACACCATCACTGGAGCCACCACTGCTGCCCCCTGGGGTCTGCATTAGCAGGGAGCTGGAGTGAGGAGCTGGAGCCGGGAACTGAACCCAGGCTTCCAAGGTGGGAATGCAGGGTCTTGACTACTAGGACAAACACCTGCTCCTTATGCACAGTGTTCAGACACGAGGCATAATGCTTGGGAGAAAGGAAAAGGACCCAAAGCCGAACAGTGCAGCCTTGGAGCACCGGCTGAGAAGACAGCGTGGAGCAGGAATCTGCTGCCACCATTACTTCCAGAACCTTCTGGTTTGTTTAAACCAATGCCCAGGTTCCATTGTGCCACACAACAAGTCAGTCACAGACATGCACTTCTGTAGCCACAAATGATCCCCGAATAGCTCATCCCTTGAGGCCTGAGACTAGTGTTGCTGGCAATAATGTGCAAACTCACCAGGAGGGCACCACGTGGACAGAGTGCGGAAGGGAAGGAAACGGTTAATTCGGGAGCTGGGTTGAACGCCAAGAACACAATTAATTCCACACATCAGCTTCCAGAGTGAGAGGGGGATTTGTCAGCCCGCATCGGTGGCTTCTTAATTACATCCTTGCCTATCCAAGAGCCATGGAGATGTCAATCACCCGTACCCATGAAGTCATTCCCAGCACAAAACTTCCATTATTCCCCTAGCATCTTTTATTTGCACAGGCTCTGTCTAGGTTGTCAGTGGACAAAACGACCAGTTAAAAGATTAAAAAAACACAGAGTCACTCAAACAGCTGTTTTGTTTATAATTGTTGTGCGTATTAAATGTTGGAGCTGATGGGCTATTGTGACGGCCGGTAGCTCTGGTCTCAGGATTCCCAAGTGGCTCCCAGTGGAGCAGTGTCAGTGGAGCGGGCGCCGTGAGAACCAGAAGCTCACGGCGGGGAGGCGGCCGTTAGGGAAGCCGAGAGGCAGCCCAGAGAGACCCACCGCGGCCACAGGGGCCGCCTAGTAACTATCTCCTTTCCTGGTGGTGCCAATCTTCCTCCGGTTCACTCCAGGAGGAACGGATGTGTGGAAGTGCACGCTGAGTGGAGGGCGCCAATGAGTTGGTCACACCCGTCCATGTGTGCCCACTCGATTGTTTTCAAGTGCTCGTGTCATTCGATCTACAGGAAGCTCCCGGAGTGAAGTTTGCAAAGGATTTGGGTTGGGGTGTGTTAGGCAGAGTAATGGCCCCAGAGATGGCCACACGCTCGTCTGCCACAGCGCGTGGCTGGATCACCTGATGTGGCAAAGGCACCTTGCATATGTGAGCGAGGGTGAAGACCTTGAGGTGGGGAAATTATCCTGCTTTATCCTTGTGGCCCAAATGCATCACCTGAATCTTTTTTCTTTTTTTTTTTTTTTAAGATTTATTTGTTCACTTGGGTGGCAGAGTTACAGATAGAGAGAGGGAGAGGCAGAGAGACAGGTCTTCCGTCTGCTGGTTCACTCCCTAAATGGCCACAATGGCTGGAGCTGTGCTGATCCAACACCAGGAGCCAGAGGCTTCTTCTGAGTCTCCCATATGGGTGCAGGGGCTCAAGGACTTGGGCCATCTTCCACTGCTTTCCCAGGCCATAGCAGAGAGCTGGATCAGAAGTGGAGCAGCCGGGACTTGAACCTGCGCCCATATGGGATGCCGGCACTGCAGGCAGACGCTTAGCCCACTACACCACAGCGCCGGCCCCTCCCCCGAGTCTTTAAGAGTGGGAGAGGTGGCAAGCAAACAGGCCAGAGGGACAGCAGCATGAGAAAGGCCCGAAGCCCGAGGCTGGGGTGGGGGGAATTAAGTACAAGCACTTTCGAGGGCACTGATGGCTCCAGCAGCCCCCAGCTGACAGCCAGCGCGGACATGGAGAACACAGTCTCACTATAGCGTGGAACTGGACTCTGCCAATGCCAGGATAAGCCGGGAAACGCCCCAGCACATCCAGAGAGAACCGCAGCATTGCTAATTCTTGGATTGTAACCCAATGAGGGCCGCGTGGGAACTGAGAGCTGAACTGTGGGCTACTAAGACATTGATGTCATAAGCTGCCAAGTTCATGGCAACCTGCTACTGCAGCAAGACCAAGCAAACACACTTTTCCACAGCCACACTCAGGTGGGTGCAGTGAGGTGGATGACACAGGTGGCATGAGGTACTATAGGCCACTACGTAAATGCTACTTGAACACAGGCAATGCAATCCTCGACAGTTGATTCAATAACCAAGAGAGCAGCAGATGACTTACGGAAGTGGGGTGTACACGGCATAGAAGCACGGGACAAAGGGAAGGTGCGTGTCTCGGAGAGACAGAGTAGGGCAGAGAGATCTCAGCATGTCACTCAGAATGGCACATGGATAAGCCTTACAAATTGTTGAGTTCTGCAGTGTTCCTTTTAGGGCGGTTGAAGCATGGTGGATTGTGGGTGACTGAAACCATGGACTCTGAAATGGTGGATAAGGGGAGATCACTGTCACTGCAGTGCTAGTGGTGCCAGGCAGTGGGAGCTGGAGGAACAACTGGGATGGTTGTAGTTGGCCAACAAGAGGAGGAAGGCACACAGAAAAGCTTGGATGGGAACATTCACCCCACACTTTCTTAACTGAGCTCAGGTACAAACCAGGTGAGCTGGGACTCTATCACTCAACTGCCCATGGACATGCACCCGTCTCACGATTGCATAGCTGCGTGTTCAGACTCACTAAATGCAAGTCAAGCTTTCTCCTGGCCCGTCTCTTCCAACTCACCATACCCTCCACTGTTCCAGGTGTGCAGCCTGCGGCCACCTGCCTCGTTGTGTTGACCCACAGGATAAGCATTGGTGACTGGAGGGCTCAGCAGGGTCTCCCGAAGACGCAGAAGACAGCGGTGGCTGGTGGTCCCAGCGCTCTGGTCCTCTCCACGCTTCTCCGGGGGACATGACTCGCTGCCAGCAGATGGAGTCCAGTGGAGAGGACCAGGGCAACAGGACCTCTGTTCAAACCCAAATCAGTGAATTAGAGGGGTAACAGGAGAGTCTGTCTTAAAATATAAAATACGAAAGATAAAAGACAAAAAATGGTCCAAGAAAAGGCCATAGGGGAGCAACACAGGAGAGGCATTGCGGGCATGAAGTCTCCAGGGGTTATACTCAAAGAAACCGCCTCCCTGGACGTGCCTGGTGATGCGTCTGCACTTCCACAAGAGGGGATTCTAGCGGCCGGCGCTGTGGTGAGCAGGTAAAGCCTCTGCCTGCAGTGCCTGCATCCCATATAGGTTCTAGTCCGGCTGCTCCACTTCCCATCCAGCTCTCTGCTATGGCCTGGGAAAACAGTAGAAGATGGCCCAAGTCCTTGGGCCCCTACACCTGCATGGGGGACCCAGAAGAGGCTCCTGGCTCCTGACTTTGGATGGGTGCAGCTCCGGCCGTTGTGGCCAGTTGGGGAGTGAACCAGCAGATGGAAGACCTCTCTCTCTCTCTCTCTGCCTCTCCTTCTCTCTCTGTATAACTCTGACTTTTCAAATAAATAAATAAATCTTAAAAAAGAGAGGTGATTCTACTTGATCTCGGTTGGGAAAAAGAGGTTGCTTAAAATGAAAGCGTTCTAATTCTTGTGCAGCATCTCGCTTGCAACCCAGTATGGAAAGACAGCGATTTCTGTAGGGTTCAGAAGCGGCCCTGGGGTTTTATTCCCAATCTAATTATTGCCCACATGGAAGGCCCAGCTATTTTCAAATATTTAAGGGCCCAGACAATATGCCACAGTTGTCCTCATTATGAAAGGAATATTGCAGGAAGCAGTAAGCAGAATGAGGATTGAATCAGGCTAAAAATATCACAAGAAGGGAGATGGAACATAAAAGAAACAGTGCGCACAAGGAAATGAATCTAACTGGCAAATATCTAAGTAATTTTTGATAATGTAGGGATGATATTTAATGCAATTTTTAGGGAAATAGTCTTAATAGAGAAAGTTGTCTTGTAGCACTAAGTGAAATAAGCCAGGCCCAGAGAGACACATACTGCATGACCTCACTTCTGTGGGGAGCTGGAAAAAGTGAACTCACAGAAGCAGAGAGTAGAGCCATGGTTGCAGGAATTGTGGGGGAGAATGGGGTGTGGGGAGAGGAGAGACGACGGCCAAAGGGTACGAAGTCCCAGTGAGGTGGGAGGAATAAGGCTTAAGGGTCTCTTGGTTTACATACTGGCCACAGTTAATACTAATGCATTATAGGGGCCTGTGCTGTGGTGTAGCAGGTAAAGCCATCGCCTGTAGTGCCGACATCCCAAGTGGGAGCCAGTTCAAGCCCTGGCTGCTCCTCTTCTGATCCAGCTCTCTGCTTATGGCCTGGAAAAGCAGTGGAAGATGATGGCCAAGTGCTTGTGCCCTGCACCTGTGTGGGAGACCTGGAAGAAGCTCTTGGCTCCTGGCTTCAGATGGGCTCAGCCCCGGTCAATGTGCCCATCTGAGGAGTGAACCAACAGATATAAGATCTCTCTCTATATATAACTCTGCCTTTAAGATAAAACAAATAAATCTTTAAAAAATAATAATGCATTATCTATTCCAAAATTGCTATTCTTAGTAAACTCACCCTAAAAGAATAAGTTGTTGAGGTGATGGGTGTATCAGTTAGCCTGAGAGACATCATGTGTACACAGTTCAGCATCACATTTTAGAGATGTGCACAGAGGTTATTTCTCAACTCAAAAAGGAGGCACGGGGGAGGTGCTTGTGCAGCAGCTCAGGTGCCAACTGGGGCCCCAGCACCCACGTCCTGCACGCCCGAGTCTGAGTCCTGGACCTGGTTCCAATCCCAGCTCGCCGTACGGTGTACCCTGAGAGGTGGCAGAGGATGGCGCAAGTACATGGGCCCCTGCCACCCACTTGGGGAACCCAGGTTGAGCTCTGAGCTCCTGGCCTAACCTGGCCCAGCTCCAGCTGGTGTAGACATTCGGGGAAAGTGAACCAGCAGATGGAAGATCTCTCTATGTCTCTGTCTCTCTCTTGATAAGGAACCCATCAAAAGCACAAAGAAGTTGCAAATAAAGAATGGGCAAAGGTAGATTTTATATACATACATATATATATTTATATAATCTTTGATATATTTTACTTTCAACTTGAGGATTTTTGCCTTAAATTCTACCTTAGTGCTAATATTGGTCCATATTAACATCGAAGTAGAATTTAAAGCAAAAGTCATTAAAGGATGAGAAGGGAGTTTTGATGTTCACGAAAGATACAATCAAAGCATTTTGCATATCAGTTGTTGTGTGCTGAACATAGCTGCCTAATATGGAAAGTATAATGAGAATTACGGGGATTACCTGACGGGAGGTTGCCACAGCACGGGAGTCCTCATCCTCATGACCAGACGATCAATCAGAGAAACCAGGCAACATCTGAATAACACAGCTGACAAGCACACAAGCACATCATGGGCATGACTCGGTCACTTCTAGCCAATTTTACTGAGTACCTGCTCTTTGTTCTAAACTGGAAATTAGCAATGAATCAGACAGCCCTCGAGGAGCGGGCAGGCTGTGTTGGCCAGATCTGTCCCACGTGGCTGCCTCTGCACTGGAGGGAGGCGGTGATGCAAACGTTCTGCTGCTTACGGCCAGGGCTAGCTACCTAACACTCAGGACTCGATTCCAGATGAAAGAATCCAGGGCCTCTGGTTCAAAAAACAAGGGGAAGTTCTCCTTTCTCATATGGCCCTGGTCCTGATATGGTGTGGGGTGGGGGGCACCTGCCCGACTCCCTGTGCCACACTGAGGTGTAGCGGGGGCACCTGCCCAACTCCCTGTTCACACTGAGGTGGGGGGCACCTGCCCAACTCCCTGTTCACACTGAGGTGTGGGGACACCTGCCCGACTCCCTGTTCACACTGAGGTGGGGGGCACCTGCCCGACTCCTTGTTCACACTGAGGTGGGGGGCACCTGCCCGACTCCCTGTTCACACTGAGGTGGGGGGCACCTGCCCAACTCCCTGTTCACACTGAGGTGGGGGGCACCTGCCCGACTCCCTGTTCACACTGAGGTGGGGGGCACCTGCCCAACTCCCTCTGTTCACACTGAGGTGGGGGGCACCTGCCCGACTCCCTGTTCACACTGAGGTGTGGGGACACCTGCCTGACTCCCTGTTCACACTGAGGTGGGGGGCGCCTGCCCGACTCCCTGTGTCACACTGAGGTGGGGGGCACCTGCCCAATTCCCTCTGTTCACACTGAGGTGGGGGGCACCTGCCCGACTCCCTGTTCACACTGAGGTGTGGGGACACCTGCCCGACTCCCTGTTCACACTGAGGTGTGGGGACACCTGCCCGACTCCCTATTCACACTGAGGTGGGGGGGCACCTGCCCGACTCCCTGTGCCACACTGAGGTGGGGGGCACCTGCCTGACACCATGTGCCACACTGAGGTGTAGGGGGGGCACCTGTCTGACTCCCTGTTCACACTGAGGTGGGGGGGCACCTGCCCGATTCCCTCTGTTCACACTGAGGTGGGGGGCACCTGCCCGACTCCCTGTTCACACTGGGGGGGGCACCTGCCCGACTCCCTGTTCACACTGAGGTGGGGGCACCTGCCCGACTCCCTGTTCACACTGAGGTGGGGGGCTCCTGCCCGACTCCCCCTGTTCACACTGAGGTGGGGGGCACCTGCCCGACTCCCTGTGCCACAGTGAGATGCTTGGTCACAGGTGCTGTCTGGGTTGCTGAAGATGCTGAGAACTGGTGAGGGAGGTGGCTGGGGAGGTGGTGAGAGGCAGGACTGCACGTGAGCTGAGGCTCCAAGCCCCTGACACTGCCCATCGTCCCTTCGACCTAATCACAAAATCAAAGAGAAAACTGTTAAGAGTTTGAATATCGGCCACAGAGAGTGAACCCATGCCGGTGCAGACGGCGTGCTCATGTAGTCAGCCCTGACCGTGCTCTCCATGGCAGAGCCTGGCAAGGGAGCGAGAGGTGAGAACAGACGTCAGATTGGCCGAGCCACGCTTCCTGCCAGCAGGCACCGCGGCCGTGAACACAGCAGCGCAGGGTGCTGCCTCTGGAGCTCGCCCTGAGAGCCACGCCTGCGGGGACACAGTCAGCGAAGCCCGGCCCCTGTCCTGAAATCTGGAAACAAAACCGAGGGAGCGGGAGGGCTTACTTTTTCTAGAACGTTCAGCAGGAAATAAGACCCTCAGCGTAGTAGACTCTTCCCGTTGTACGTGATGTTCTGAGCCTCTTACAGCATCAAAGAGGCCGTGGTCGTCACCCCAGGGAGCATCTGCAGGGACTATGAGTGGCTCCTCGCCAGTCCTTCCCGACCAGAGCGTCCGCTTGATAGCCAAGTCCACACCACGTCCTCAGTTCTGGACTCCATGCTTTTATTTATTTATTTATTTATTTATTTCCATTTTGTAGCACCCCACCCCCAACACCTAGAACAGAGCCTGGTGCAGAGTGAGAGCCGATCCAAGTCTGTCCAAGGAAGGTATTCAGAATTCAGGCTCCAGAGTTCCCAGGTAACTTCCAGTCCTCGTAAGTAAAATCAAAGAGAAGAACGGACACCTCGGCTGGTTCAGTTCTTCGGGTGGTTTTTCTTTCCCTTTTGGTTTTGTCATGGATGAATTTAACTTCCCTTTTTTTTTTAAAGAAATATTCATTAATTTATTTGAAAGAGTTACAGAGAGAGGGAGAGTTACAGAGAGAGAGAGATTCCATCCATTGGTTTACTCCCCAAATGGCCGCAATGGCTGGAGCTGAGCTGATCCAAAACCAGGAGTCAGGAGCTTCCTGCAGGTCTCCCATGCAGGTGCAGGGGCCAAAGCACTTGGGCCATCCTCCACTGTTTTCCCAGGCCACAGCAGAGAGCTGGATTAGAAGAGGAGTAGCCAGGACGTGAACCGGCGCCCATATGAGATGTCGGCGCTGCAGGTGGTGGCCTAGCCCACTACACCACAGCACTGGCCCCTGACTTATTTAAGTTGCATAAGAAATGCATGTGGAAAATGGCCCAAGCGCTTGGGCCCCTGCACTTATGTGGAAGACTCAGAAGAAGCTCCTGGCTCCTGACTCCTGGTTTTGGATCAGCACAGCTCCAGCCATATGACCATTTGGGGAGTGATCCAGCTGATGGAAGACTCTCTCTCTCTCTCTCTCTCTCTCTCTCTCTCTCTTCCAGGCCATAGCAGAGAGCTGGATTGGAAGAGGAGCAGCCGGGGCTCAAACAGGCACTTATATGGGATGCCGGCACTGCAGGTGGTGGCTTTACCTGCTACTCCACAGTGCCGGCCCTGGGATATTTAATTTTTATACTAGATTCTGAGGTCCACACAAGCCACCTTGTTTCCACCAAGTCAGGCAGCTGTGCCTCGATCAGTAAACCACCTCTCGGCGATGACCGCATTTGGACAAAGAGATGATAAAGTGGAGGACATGGCAGGGTTTGATCCTCAGAAGGAGGGTCCCTGGGCGACAGCGCTGGGGTCCTGGGCAGGGGCTGGGTGGGAGGAGGGACTGTCCTTTGGCCGGTGCACCTGTTGCTGTTGTCTTCTGGCCTGTGGGGCTGGCACCAGCACAAGTGGGCTGCCTACCCTGGCTGTCCTGCTGGCTTTCCCACACCCAGGAGGGCAAGGAGCAGGTGCCTTGACCCTGTCTCTTGTGGTGGTCACTGGCAATGAGTGTTGAGTCCCAGAGGGGGCCGAGTGCACTTGTCACTCTGCCTGCACAGGTCACAGGGATGGTGTCTCTTCACCTCCCAGCTCTCTGCCAGCCCACTCCTTGCTGAAGCCCCAGCACGGGTGGGGACTTGCTCTCCTAGTGCTCAGTGAGCCAAGGGTGCTTTGGGATGGCCCAGGGGACCCACGCCCTGAGATGGCTCCATCAGCCTAGCAGGGGTGCACGCAGGGCAGTGGCTGAGTGCCGCCCGCCTGTCAGTCTCCTGGGCGCCTGTGTCCGAGTGAGATTGCAGAAGGTCCCTTTAAAGTGGTGCAGGTAGGCGTATGATAGACACAGACCTCACATTAATAAGCCACAGAATTCTTCCGCATTCTGGGGCCAAGCACTGAGGCTTTGAGATGCGCTCCAGCCCCACAGTGCACAGGGAGTGGAGGAGGAGGCTGGTAGCCCGCTGGTGGCTGGGAGCTGGTGACCGCCCAGCCTGACGCCTACTCTGCCTGCTCACCCCCTTTCTTTCTAAGACCCGGGGTGTGGAGGGCCAGGGAGGGTGGAGAAGAGGGGCCCCTCCCTGGTGCTAGGGCTGGGCACCGAGGAACCTGGGCTGAGGTCCCCGTCAGTCATCTCTCCGGCCAGCATTGGACCGGTCCTCCAGCCATGTGTCAGGGGAACCTTCCCCATCTCACAAACCTGGAGAGGGAGGCCAGAACGACCACACAGGTGGACACACGGGGGCGCCACTGAGGCCCGGCTCTGCGGGGCGGACAGCACCAGCCCTGTCTCCTTTCTGCCCCATTTCCTCCCCACCCTCTTGGACTCTGCACAGGGGCCTCTCCAGGTGCCCGAAGTTAAAGCTTGTTGGTTTCTTGGTTTCCCTGCCATCTCTTTGGGGGCGTGGCTGATTCTCCCAGTAAGGCGTGTCCTATCATTGGGTGATCACCGTGATGGCAGGGCCTGGTGGGGACCGGCAGGTGCGCCCCAGAGGGAGGAGTGAAGATGACCCTGGGGGTCATTCACAAGGAGTGGGCGGGGTCAGGGCTGGTGGAGCTCTCTGGCTGCCGCGAGGGCCTGGTTCTGAGAGCTGGCGGTGACTCAAGGAGTGACCCTTGATGGGGACTTCGGGAGAGGGGTGTGGCCTTGGAGAGGTGGAGCCCCAGGGTGGACGCCTGCCCTTTGAACATCCTGCCAGTGCCTCCCGGGGCCCAACCCCCACTGCCCGCTGGAGCCATTGCGGGCGGGGGACAGTGGAGGTGGACCTGCAGGGGCTGTGAGTGTGGGGTGGGGGTGGGGGTGCACAGATACCTATACCGGCTTCAAGGCCACCCCGTCCGTCGGGTTATTTTATAGCTCCAATTAGTTCCGGAGTTAACCATGCATTTCTTTCCATCCTCCATGGCGGCCTTATGAGCACTATAAATTCAACAGCCTGTCTGGATACTTGGGGATTTCGTAACAGCATCCTGTTCTCTCCCCAGGAATCTTCCTCTTCCTGCAGAGGGTAACCCTCCCAGCCCGGAAGGCCCTGGTGATGCCGACTTGCTTCGCTGAGTCTCTGGCTCACCCATCACCCTGCAGGGAACCTCAAACGGGGGCCACAGAAGCAGTTTAAGGTTTCGGGAGAGTCGCACAGAACATGTGGAAATGAACAGATGGAATGAGTTTTAATGAATTTCGTTTTAACCCAGTCAGTACAACTTACTGCATATAGTCAGTATAGAGGAGTTATTGACTACGCATTTTATATTTTGGGCAGGAGGGTACTTGAGCACATTCATGGAAATGGCATTAGGAGATAAGCTTCTCCTGGTGCAAACGTGTTTTTGAAATCCACGTGCAGTGTTTTCATAATGTGCATTTTCCGTGAGTTCATTGGAGACCCCGCATACGCACGATTTCAGGATGTTTGCAGTAAAATAAACGTATCTTTCCGTTCCACTCCGCTCCGCTCTCCATGAGCTCGGTGCAGGGCTCTCGCACACGTGCCGGGCACACTGGGGCGCTGAAGCCTGGTGCGCGTCACTAGCAAAGCGGAGCTCGGCTTGGTCTGAGCTCACTGCAGGCGCAGCAGCGGCGGCTCCGGGCAGCACAGGTGCACACCTTGTTCTCGCCCTGCAAACACACACTCTCCCACCTGCATCTCTACCCAGGCTGCTCTCCACAGGGCTCCTAGACAAGAGCTCCCCTTTCCTGCCCACTGCACCAAAGAAACACGTAATAGACCAACCTTTAACCCAGCGGTTAAGATCCACGCTTGGACAGCCACATCCCACATTGCGGTGCCCAGGTTCAAGCCCCAGCTGCGGCTCTTGACTCCAGCTTCCTGCTAATGTGCACCCTAGGAGGCAGCAGGTGGTGGCTCAAGTGGCTGGGTCCTGCCACCCACCTGGAAGACCCAGATTGGCTTTCTAGCTCCCAGCTTTGGCCTGGCCCAGTCCCGGCTGTTGTAGGCATTTGGAGAGTGAAGCAGCAGGCGGGAGCCCATACTCTCTCTCTCTCCCTGTCTCTCTGTCTCTCAAATAAAAAAAGACTTACCTAGTAGATCCTTTGAGAACTTGAGCACACAGTCTCAACTTCTCCAGCACAGGTTCCCAGGCTTCAAGGGCAGAAGCAAGGGTAACTTGGGTTGAGCAGTCAGCAGACCGGTTCTCTGCATCCCCGCGGGAGTTCACCGCCTCCATGGAAAGCAAAGGCACAATGACTCTCCCTGTGCTCCCCAGCAGGGGGCGCTGGGGGCAGGCACAGCCTTGGGTTCGGGTCTGGGTCGCCTCTGAGCCACGTGAGCCTGGCTCTTGAGTTTCAGTCTCTTTCAGTACCTTTATGGGTTTGAAATTCATAACTGAATCAGTGTATCTAAGTTGCCACCCACACATCCTACAACTGGGCAGGTGACTGTAGTCCGATGTCAGCGGGAAGTGGGTCAGAGAGGAGGACTGTGTATCTGACCCCCACTGCGTCTTCCGAGGGTTCGCACAGCTGTGCCTGGCCCCACAGGTCCAGAGGATGATGGGAAACAGGTCGCACAGGTGAGGACCAGCCCTGGGCTCAGAAACAACGGGAGTCACGGGCGCCCCGACAGTTCCTGCGGAGTGCGTCGGCCACCGGCTCTGTGAGCTGGACCGAGGAAGCCACGTGGAGATCAAGAGGACAAGTGACCGGAAGCGTGAATCCGAGGAGGGCCAGGGTGCAGTCCCCTCCCTCTGCACACACGCAGGCTTTGTCACAGATTGGTCTGCTTACACAAGGGGCCAGGGAGTTTCCAGCGGTGTTTGAGCTTTGCATTTGCTGTCTGTCTGAGCTGGTCAGTGGACCGGAGCTCTGGGGGGCGCTGGGGGAGCTCGGAGGTGTTCAGATGCTGGGTGCGCTTGTTAACCTCCCGTGGTGAACCGTGCACGGGGCGGGACAGTGAATTTACTCTACTTGCAGCACGATCACGACACCGACTTTCACGGATTCTGTCCCATCTAACCTAGCGACACGTCCTGCATGGCCACTGTCACGCCTGAGAACCCCACGTGTACGGCTCCTCCTTGGGAAAGTGGTTCTGGCGGGTGAGTGAGGGAGCCACCCAGCAGGTTAATGTTGGAACAGAATCTACAATTACTGTGCTTCCGCCTGTGTTTCATTTGGTCCTCAGCTTTTTACAATTAGGATTCCAACGTTTGAATCTCAGTGTATTTGAAACCATCCATTCTTCACCCCAAGAAAATTGTTAGTTATTATTTTCGAACTTCGAATGTTTTTTCATTTATATATTTTAAAAAGTAGGCCGGTGCCGCGGCTCACTAGGCTAATCCTCCGCCTTGCGGCGCCGGCACACCGGGTTCTAGTCCCGGTCGGGACGCCAGTTTCTGTCCCAGTTGCCCCTCTTCCAGGCCAGCTCTCTGCTGTGGCCCGGGAGTGCAGTGGAGGATGGCTCAAGTGCTTGGGCCCTGCACCCCATGGGAGACCAGGAGAAGTACCTGGCTCCTGCCATCGGATCAGCGCAGTGTGCCGGCCGCAGCGCGCCGGCCGCGGCGGCCATTGGAGGGTGAACCAACGGCAAAGGAAGATCTTTCTCTCTGTCTCTCTCTCTCACTGTCCACTCTGCCTGTCAAAAAAAAGTGTTTATTTGTGGGGGCAGCACTGTGGCATAGGAGGCTGAGCCTCTGCCTGAGGTGTGGGCATCCCACATGGTCACTAGTTCATGTCCCGGCTGCTCCACTTCCCATCCAGCTCTCTGCTATGGCCTGGGAAAGCAGTGGAAGATGGCCCAAATCCTTGGGCCCCTGCACCCGCGTGGGAGACCCAGAAGAAGCTCCTGGCTCCTGGCTTTGGATCGGCCCAGCTCCGGCTGTTAGAGCCGTATGGGGAGTGAACCAGCGGATGGAAGACCTCGCTCTCTCTCTCTGTCTCCCTCTCTCTGCAACTCTTCCTCTCAAATAAATGAATATAATCTTTAAAAAATATTTGTGTTTTTTGAGAGGGGGCATAAAGAAGAGAGAGAAAGAGAGAGAGAGAATCTCTCGTCCACTCGCTCACTCCTGAAATGCTTGCAACAGCAGGAGCCGGGAGCCTGGTGCTCAGTCCAGGTCTCCCATGGGGGTGGCAGGAACCCAGCTACCTGAGCCGTCCCCTGCTGCCTCCCAGGTGTGCACCAGCAGGGAGCTGGACTCCGGAGCACAGCCATTTCACGAATCCAGGCATTCGGATATGGAATACAGGCATCCAACCAACGGCTTAACCACTAAGACAAACACCTGCCCCCAATTTCATTTTTTTAAATAAAATATTTATTTCATTTTCTCAAGGAGTTCTGAAGTATTTGAGTATGAAAGGGCACGTCAGGACGACAGGGCTTTGTGTGGCCTCTGCACGATTCAGCAGCTCAGCAGATGTATTTGCAGTGCCTTGCTAGCCCCGCAGGGGGTCGGGGCCTTCGCGTGGGCTGCTGTTGGGTTAGCTGTCTGAGACACCTGGTCTGCCCCCTGGGAGACGCCTCGCAGCCGGATCTGGCTTAGCACCCAGTTCAGGTCAGCAAGCTCTTTCCCAAAGCCAGCCTGGGTGTTTCTCCTGCGACGGTCCCACGACGGCTCCTGTGGCAATTCTGTGTCGCAGCAGGTCCTGGCACAGCTTCCACGTCAGCCGCACACACTCGCGTGCGCACGAGACAAGCAGGGGGTTTCCCGCGGGCGTCTGCTGGCCACTTGGGCGATTGTTTGTTTCCCGCCTTTTTCCTTTTCGCTAAGTTTTTGAACTTTCGTAAGACTTGCAGCTGTCAGTTTGAGCATGGGAAACGAACGTGTGTTGCCCCCTCGCCAGGGGCCTCTGCCTCCCCCTGAGCCATCGTGGTCCAGCAGGACCCTCTTGGCCAACATTTCCACCACCGCTCGTTTAAAGCATTGACCGATTTAGATGGAGATCTGTCTTCCGGCTGTGGGTCAGATGGACACACCTTGCTTACCTAACGAGCTGGTGGGAGTCAGATCCCCTTCACCCCGGGGACACAGCACGGACCGGGTGACTCAGTTCATTTGAAAACTTGAATCTTACTTCATGGTGCAGCCTGACTGTCAGTCTTGGAGACCGTCCCCCAAGAACACAGGAAAAATATAGAATATATGTTCTGTAGCTGCCGGGAGAAGTGAGGCGTGTTCATTGCACTTGCTGTTCAGATCCACGTCTGTACTGATGTAGAACGCGATGGTTCCATTCGGTGCCGTGAGTGGTGTTTGTGGGGCTCCACTCTGATTCTGCCTCCCGATTCCTGCTAAGTTTTGCTTTGGGGTGTGGATCCACGCTGTTGGTGCACTGAGGTTTGGAATTCTCATGTCTGCCTGGAGGACTTGAGTTCCTGCATCATGAAACACCCCCCTTTGTCTAGCAATGCTTCCTGCTTGTGGTTCCTTGTGTCTGACGTCGACGTCTGGGTAGCTCTCCCAGCCTCCTTTTAGTTGATGCTTGTATGACATATCTTTTCCCATGCTTTTAGTGTCAATTCTGGGCTGTGACAAACGAATCATCATGGGGACAGTGCTGCGGCGCCATGGCTTAGCCACCACTGGGACACCCTCAGCCCATGTCAGAGCACTGGTCCGGGTCCCGACCGCCCTGCTGCCAATGCAGCTCCCTACTAAGGTGCTTGGGAAAGCAGCGGCTGTGGCCACACCCACGTGGAGGACCCAGGGGGAGCTCCTGGCTCCTGGCTTCAGCCTGGCCCAGGCCTTGCTGCTTTGCCATTTGGGGAGTGAACCCGAGGGTGAAGATCTCTCTCTCTTTGTCTCTCTCTTTGTCTTTGTCTCTGTCTCTGTGTGTCTCAGCTTTTCCCTCTGCCTCTCTGCCTTTTGAGGAAAGACGTCTCTAAAACAACCCCTGAAGTCGTGAATCACACAGAAGTCATTCCCCTGGGTCCTGGGCGCTGCGCTTACTCAGCCTTTCCTCTGCCTTTCTTATTTGAGATGCAGTTAGAGAGAGACAGACCACACACGCACGCATGCACACAGAGACAGACCACGCACGCACGCATGCACACAGAGACAGACCACACACACATGCACACAGACCACGCACGCACGCATGCACACAGAGACAGACCACGCACGCACGCATGCACACAGAGACAGACCACACACACATGCACACAGACCACGCACGCACGCATGCACACAGAGACAGACCACGCACGCACGCATGCACACAGAGACAGACAGACCACACACGCACACATGCACACAGAGACAGACCACACACGCATGCACACAGAGACAGACAGACCACGCACGCATGCACACAGAGACAGACCACACACGCATGCACACATGCACACAGAGACAGACCACACACACATGCATGCACACAGAGGCAGACCACCCACGCATGCACACAGAGACAGACCACACACGCATGCATGCACACAGAGACAGACCACGCACGCACGCATGCACACAGAGACAGACAGACCACACACGCACACATGCACACAGAGACAGACCACACACACACGCATGCACACAGAGACAGACCACACACGCATGCACGCACACAGAGACAGACCACACACACATGCATGCACACAGAGACAGACCACACACACACACATGCACACAGAGGCAGACCACGCATGCACGCATGCACACAGAGGCAGACCACGCACGCACACATGCACACAGAGACAGACCACGCACGCACACATGCACACAGAGACAGACCACACACACACGCATGCACACAGAGACAGACCACACACGCATGCACGCACACAGAGACAGACCACGCACACACGCATGCACACAGAGACAGACCACACACACACGCATGCACACAGAGGCAGACCACGCACGCACGCATGCACACAGAGGCAGACCACGCACGCACACATGCACACAGAGACAGACCACGCATGCACGCATGCACACAGAGACAGACCACACACGCACACATGCACACAGAGACAGACCACTCACACATGCACGCATGCACACACACACACACATGAACACAGAGCGAGACTACGCACATATTCACACACACAGATCACACACGCATGCACACAGACCACACACACAGACCACACACACAATCACATACACACCACACAGAGCCAGAGAGACCACACACACACAGACCACACACGCACGCATGCACACAGAGACAGACCACACACGCACGCATGCACACAGAGACAGACCACGCACGCACGCATGCACACACACAGAAACAGACCACACACGCACGCATGCACACAGAAACAGACCACACACACATGCACGCATGCACACACACACACACATGAACACAGAGCGAGACTACACACATATTCACACACACAGATCACACACGCATGCACACAGACCACACACACAGACCACACACACAATCACATACACACCACACAGAGCCAGAGAGACCACACACACACAGACCACACACGCACGCATGCACACAGAGACAGACCATGCACGCATGCATGCACACACACAGAGACAGACAGACCACACACGCACGCATGCACACACACAGAGACAGACAGACCACACACGCACGCACACACACATGCACACAGAGCGAGACTACACACACACAGATCACACATGCACACACACAGACCACACACACAATCACATACACACACAGAGAGATGACACAGACACACACACCACACAGAGCCAGAGAGACCACATACACAGAGACAGACCACACACACAATGCACACACACACAATGCACACACACAGAGAGACAGACCACACACACAATGCACACACACAGAGACAGACCACACACACACAATGCACACACACAGAGAGACAGACCACACACGCACACACACACATACACACACACACACACGGAGTGAGCACGCACTCTCATTTGTTGCCTGACTCTTCAAACGCCTTCCAAGGCCCAGGCTGGGCCAGGCTGAAGCTGGGGACTGGGAGTTCGGTCCGGATTTCTCCTTACGTGAGCCGTTGCCACTGCCTGCCAGGCTTGCATGAACAGGAGGCTGGAGCCAGAAGCGGAGCTGGGACTTGAACTCACTGTCACACGGGCACCGTGACTGCTCGCCCAAGCTCCCCCCTCCTCCTCCTTTGCCATCTTTGGCTTTTGAGTGTAATATTTAGTCTGCTTGCGAACAACAGGATTGCTAAACTTTTAACTCTGCCTCTAACGGTTGCATTTCCACGTGTTCCGGTTGTTCTGTGACCCTTTTCCCATCCATTTATGTGTTTCCTTCCTTTTCTCTCTCACTTTATTATTTACCCACTCTTGTCCTCTGAAGTTACCCAGGGATTGGAAGATATTTCCTTGTTGTTTTTTTTTTCTTAAAAAAGCAGAGAGAGAGAGAGAGAGAGAGAGAGAGAGAGAGATTCTGATTATTGATTCCCAAAATGACTGTAACAGCTGGGGCTGAGCCAGGCTGAGCCAGGAGCCAGGAGCTTTGTCCAGGTCTCCCACATGAGTGCAGGGGCCCAGGCACTTGGGCCATCTTCTACTGCTTTTCCAGGCACATTAGCAGGGAGTTGGATTGGAAGAGGAGCAGCTGGGACTTGAACCGTCTCTCATATGGGCTGCTGGTGTTGTAGGCACCACTTTAACCCCCTGCACCACAACAAGGGCCCCCGCCCTTGCTTTTGCAGTGTCTAATATGGGCTAATATGGACTAGTATTTTCTGTGTGTCCCACACTGTACTAAGGACCTGAATACTCTGTTTATTGACCACCCTCCCACTGCGTGTGTCGTCACCTCGTATTTAGTTCTCAGTTTGAAAGCTCCCAGCCATTTCTTCCTCCTAGACATCACTATTCCGCGCATTTGCCCACCCGTTCCCCTGCTCTGTGCCTTCACGTGCCCACCTGCCTCGCCAAATTCTACATCAAATCATTGCTTTCTGCCTTAAGGAGAATGGCAGCCAGAAGAAGAGAAAAACTTTGTTCAAAGAAGCAAAAATCAGACTGCTCATCTCTCTACAGACAATAGGCTGCTGACAGGCGACTGGCACGGAGTCTGGGACCCCGCGTCCCACACCGGAGTCCTGGCGTCAAGTCCTGGCTCTGTTCCCAGCAGCAGCTTCCTGCTAACATGCACCCTGGGAGGCCACAGGGACGGCTGAGTCCTTAGGTCCCTGCCACCCACATGGAAGCCTGCATGGCCACCCCAGCTCTTGCAGGCATCTGGGGAATGACCAGCAGATGGGATCTCCCTCCCCCTTTCAAATAAAATAAAGAAATAAGAACTTAAGAGAGATGACAAGACTGTTAACTCCTAACGTGCCCTTTCTTCACTGACAATAAAAACCAGAAGGCAGTGGAATTACTTTGGAAGTGATGAAAGTGACTGGCAACCTCGAGTTCTATACATACGGTTCACGGGCAGACTGGATAACGTGAGGACAGGATTAGCCAACCGGAAGACAGTATTTAAAACAAGTTCACGGACATTAAAAGATTGAGGACGTAAAAGAACAAGAGGAACATGGTGTCAAGTCCGTGTCCGTGAGGTCTCTTCCAAGTAAACACCCCTCAAAAACAAAGACAAATAACTGTATTTCCAAACTGGCAGGATCTGAGACAAAAGATTGTAGGTAGACCTGCATGAAGGAAAAGATAAATGAACTCTTTTTTTAAAAAAGAGATTTTATTTTTTTATCTGAGAAGCAAAGTTATAGACAGAGAGAGAGAGAGAGGTCTTCCATCCACTGAGTCACTCCCCGCCCGGGGCAAGCTGCAGTCAGGAGCCGGCAGATTCATCTCTGTCTCCACGTGGGTGCAGGGGTCCAAGCACTTGGTTCATCTCCCACTGTTTTTCATGGCCATTAGCAGGGAGCTGGATCAGAAGTGGAGCAGCTGGGACTCGAACCGGCGCCCATATGGGATTCTCTGGCATCACAAGCTGCGACTTTATCAGCTCTGCAACGGCACAGTCCCTCTCCATATATTTTTAAGTAAATCGCTGTGTTTCCAAAAAAAAAATGTCTAAAGTTTTGATCAGGATTTCACTGAATTTATGTCACCTGCAGGCCTAGAACAGCTCTCTGTTTACTGAGATCCTCCTGGTTCTGTCATCCGCCTTGGACATTTCCCTGCCAAACCCTGCACATCATTGAACTCCCAGTACTAGGAAGCTGCTGCCCCTGCGAGTGGGCTTGCTTTGGATCACATTTTTGTTGTTACTGCCGATGTAGACAATGTTACTGATTTTTGGAGATTTGGTCTTGAAATTTAAAAAGGGTTTAAAAGGTTTATTTATTTTATTATTTATTGAAAGGCAGAGAGAGAGAGAGAGAGAGAGAGAGAGAGGTCTTCAACCTGCAGGTTCACTCCCCAAATGGGCCAGGCCAAAGCCAGGAGCCGGGAACTCCATAGGGTCCCCCACATGGGTGCAGGGACCCGAGCATTTGAGTCGTCACCTGCCGCTTCCCAAGCGCACAGCAGGGAGCTGGATCAGCAGCGGAGTTGGGACTTGACCCAGCCCTGTGCTGCGGGTGTGGGGCCCGGAGACGTAGCTCCACCCACTGCGCCACGATGCGACCCCTGAAATCAAAGTTGACGCACAATCTTCGCAGCCCCCTGCACTGCCTGCGCCGCCCTCTGGGTTTGCAGGGGGGGATCTTTCGGCGATGGTGGCTTCCTCGTCACTTGTCCGCCTTTTCCTCTCTTCCGTGAGTCATCTGCTGCTGGCCGGAACCTCTGACGGCGTCTTTGCAGCCCCAGTGGGCGTGGGCGTTCCTATCCTGTCATTTTCACAAGGGTTGGAGTGAGTGGAAAGCTCCCAGCTCCCTTTTCCGTCTCTAACTCCCTGCCTGCTTCCCATCCCGCAGGACGTGGCACTGAGGCCGGCATTGGATCGCCGGGTGCTGTGGCACACGTTGGTGCCGGTTTTGCAGGCTGGGGCTGGCCCTTGGCCCGTGCCACAAACAGTTTTGAGGGAGGCGGTAGCTGGCGAGGCAGGGAGGGAGTGCAGGAGCCCCTGGTGCTGCACAGTAAAATGAGAGCAGAAAGCCCCGAACCCCAACAGCTGCACAGGCATCCAGCGGATTCCTCCCCAGGCCACGTTAGGGGCCACACCGCCCATTCAGAGACCCCAAGGCAGAGAAGCCTGGATTCCGATCCCCACTCAGCGCGGGGCCGCTGGTCAGTGGCTGACAGATGCACAGACGTGTCGCTCCCATGCAGGGCAGGGCTTGGATCTCAAACCCCTCCCCTCTTCCTGGGCTCCTCCTTCTCACACCGCCTGGAACTGAGCAAGGCACAAAGACACCTGTTGTGAAAGAGATACTGAGGTTCAGAACTGGGGAGAGCAACGCAGGACATCCGACTTGCAAGGAATTCAAGCTCCTCGGGGCCCTTCACTTCCTACGCCGGCGCTAGCCAGAGGCCAAGTTAGCACAGACTGTCAGGGGTCTGGGTCCTCGACCGGTAGCATCCCAGGAGGCCTTTGTCAGCGGGAGGTCCAGATCCAGAACGACTCTGGTGGGCGTGGGGTCGCCGGGCTGACAGCCGCAGTGGCGGTCCGGGCAGGCTGGCTGCACAGAGCTTGTCCCGGGGCTGTTTCCACCTGCTCAGGGAACGGTGTCCAACCACCCACGGCTCATCATGCCAGTCCCTCCGTGGATTTTGTGACTTTATTAAAAAACCTTTTTTTTCTTATTTCCGTGTGGTTGAAAGGCAGAGGAAGAGTCTGAAAGAGTGGTGGTGGTGGTGGGGGGACACTTCCACTGCTGGTCCACTCCCTAGATGCCTGCAACAGCCAGGGCTGGGCCAGGTGGAAGCCAGGAGCCGGGAGCTCCGTCCACCCAGGGCTCCACTGGAGGGGACGGGGCATCCCTAGCAGTGCCTTGGCCTGCGGCACCACAACGCCTGCCCCCCACTCCCAATTTTATGGCTTTTACGTAAGGCTCCTGTTACCAAAGCTCAGTCCCTGTCCCTGGTGCTGAATCAAGGTGACGGCGACGAGGTTTGGGGGTGAAGGAAGGAGATGTTTGATCTGCCGATAGATGAGTGGGTAGCAGACCTCTGGGCCATGAGGACCACTGCTCTACCAGAGGAGGGGTTTGGGGGCTTATTAAGGGGCCGCAAGGAAGGGGGCACTAGTGTGCAGTCCCGAGAGAGCCGCAGGGCTCTGGGGCCAGGCCCCTGGCTTGTCGCCGGCTGATGGCAATGCCTGCCTTCCCTGCTTCGTCCCGGCGGTGGTGAGATGAGACCCAGCCTGGCCAGGCCCTGCAGCTCTGCAGAAGTTGGGGTGAGAACAAGGCAATGGGCGCCGTAGGCCTCGGGCAAGCCGGGAGCCAGCAGCCCGGGCCTGGAGCTTCAGCCCCCGGGCTCTGCACCTGAGTGGCGAAAAGCTGCCCTCACGATGTTTTATACCCAGTCCCGGAGTTACCGCAACAACCACCCAGCAGCGCTCCACGGCCGGCTTCCTTTTCGAGAGCTAACATGTGCTGATGAGAAGTGGCAGGCGGGGCCAAAGGCAGGAGACCGAACTCTGCGCTTCGCCCAGGGTGCTGGGCGAGATGGAGTGTTAGGGAGGAGGGGGAGTGCTCATCAGCCACGCGTTTCCGGTCCCAGAGGGATCTTCGGCAAATCCTGGTCGGCTTGTTTCCGGGCTCTGACTGTCGACCGGCAGAGCTCCGGATGGGTGAAGGAGTCTGGGCTGTCAGCTTCGCCAGCTGGGAGCCAGGCCTTGGTCCACTCACTCACAGCTGGAGCGGTGACGCCTCCTCCCCCCGCCCCCCATCAAGCCCAGCTGCCTGCTCATCTATTGTGCGCCCAGAAAGAGTCCTTATTGGATGCAGGAGGCAGGGAGCATGGCCCACAGTCAGGGAACGTGGGTGTGATTCCCACCCAGGGCTACACCACAGTGTGCGGCCAACACGGCTCCCAGTGACGCAGGGCAGGCTCCAACCAGGTGGTAGATCTTGGACTAAATTCTGAAAGGCGAGGAGGTGCTCAGTGGGTAGACTGCAAAGGGAAGGGTGTTCCTGGCAGCAAGGGGAGCACGTGCAAAGGCCCTGTGGCAGGTGAGAACTGCGGCAACACGAGGGAAGAGCAGGAGGCTGCTTCTGCAGGGAGGGAGGCGAGTTCCTCTGGACAGCAGGCAGGAGAAGACGGCAGGAGGTCTGGACAGATTTCTGATTAGAAGAGGCAGGCTTGGGACAGACGCTGGGAAACCCTTGTTCCTAAAACACCGCCGTAACAGTAGCGAGGGTTTTGTTTATTAAAACAGAAGCACAAATCCACAGGGCAGAACAAAAGACAGAGCAGCAGAAGCCCCGTGGGGGCCGTGGACGTCAGAGAAGCCCTGTGGGGGCCGTGGACGTCAGAGAAGCCCTGTGGGGGCCGTGGACATCAGAGAAGCCCTGTGGGAGCCGTGGACATCAGAGAAGCCCTGTGGGAGCCGTGGACGTCAGAGAAGCCCTGTGGGAGCCGTGGACGTCAGAGAAGCCCTGTGGGGGCCGTGGACGTCAGAGAAGCCCTGTGGGGGCTGTGGACGTCAGAGAAGCCCTGTGGGGGCTGTGGACATCAGAGAAGCCCTGTGGGAGCTGTGGACGTCAGAGAAGCCCTGTGGGAGCTGTGGACGTCAGAGAAGCCCTGTGAGAGCCGTGGACGTCAGAGAAGCCCTGTGGGGGCTGTGGACGTCAGAGAAGCCCTGTGGGAGCCGTGGACGTCAGAGAAGCCCTGTGGGGGCCGTGGACGTCAGAGAAGCCCTGTGGGGGCTGTGGACGTCAGAGAAGCCCTGTGGGAGCTGTGGACGTCAGAGAAGCCCTGTGGGGGCCGTGGACGTCAGAGAAGCCCTGTGGGAGCTGTGGACGTCAGAGAAGCCCTGTGGGGGCTGTGGACATCAGAGAAGCCCTGTGGGAGCTGTGGACGTCAGAGAAGCCCTGTGGGAGCTGTGGACGTCAGAGAAGCCCTGTGAGAGCCGTGGACGTCAGAGAAGCCCTGTGGGGGCTGTGGACATCAGAGAAGCCCTGTGGGAGCTGTGGACGTCAGAGAAGCCCTGTGGGAGCTGTGGACGTCAGAGAAGCCCTGTGAGAGCCGTGGACGTCAGAGAAGCCCTGTGGGAGCCGTGGATGTCAGAGAAGCCCTGTGGGAGCCGTGGATGTCAGAGAAGCCCTGTGGGAGCCGTGGATGTCAGAGAAGCCCTGTGGGAGCCGTGGACGTCAGAGAAGCCCCGTGGGGGCCGTGGACGTCAGAGTAGCCCCGTGGGGGCCGTGGACGTCAGAGTAGCCCTGTGGGAGCCGTGGACGTCAGAGAAGCCCTGTGGGAGCCGTGGACGTCAGAGAAGCCCTGTGGGAGCCGTGGACGTCAGAGAAGCCCTGTGGGAGCCGTGGACGTCAGAGAAGCCCTGTGGGAGCCGTGGACGTCAGAGAAGCCCTGTGGGAGCCGTGGACGTCAGAGAAGCCCTGTGGGAGCCGTGGACGTCAGAGAAGCCCTGTGGGAGCCGTGGACGTCAGAGAAGCCCTGTGGGAGCCGTGGACGTCAGAGAAGCCCTGTGGGAGCCGTGGACGTCAGAGAAGCCCTGTGGGAGCCGTGGACGTCAGAGAAGCCCTGTGGGAGCCGTGGACATCAGAGAAGCCCTGTGGGAGCCGTGGACGTCAGAGAAGCCCTGTGGGAGCCGTGGATGTCAGAGAAGCCCTGTGGGAGCCGTGGACATCAGAGAAGCCCTGTGGGAGCCGTGGACATCAGAGAAGCCCTGTGGGAGCCGTGGACGTCAGAGAAGCCGGCCGACCTGCACTGCAGGCCCGAGACCCACGGCAAGGCTTCCCAGCCGGCTGCTCTGTCCCTGGCTCCAGGCTCCTTCCCCAGCTGGCCCCGACACCTCAGGAAGGAGCCCTCTCATCAGCTAGACGTGGTTCTTCTTGGGGTGCAACACAGAGGCCCCCAAATGTGGGACCTGGACCGCCATGCTGTGGAGCAGCTAGACCCCTGCGGGGGCCCGCAGCTGCCATCCTCACCCCACACAGGGCTCGGGGCTTCCACTTGGCTCTCTGGGGCCTGGCCCCAAGGGTGATGAGACGGGGAAACGGGTGCTGGGCACCTGGGGCGCTCAACAGAGGCAGCGCCGGCACGGCCCCCAGGAACTCCGGCCTGAGTTTCCCAGGGCAGCACCTGCTTCCTTGTGCTTGTTGTCGAGCTGCGGCTTTTAACTTCAGCCAGTGGTGTTCAAGGAAGACTGAGGACGGCGGAGGGAGTCTGGAGGGTACAGGATTCGGGGTCACAACCCTGGGGGTCAAGTCCACCCCCCAGCAGCTAGCCAGAGGCAGACACAGATGATGGATACAGATGCATGGATACATAGACAGAGACAGGTACAGGCGATAAATACAGGCCCACTATACACAGAGACAGGTATAAACGGTAAATACAGACCCACTATAGACAGAGACAGGTATAGATGGTAAATACAGGCCCACTATAGACAGAGACAGGTATAGATGGTAAATACGGACCCACTATAGACAGAGACAGGTACAGACGATAAGTACAGACCCACTATAGACAGGGACAGGTATAGATGGTAAATACAGACCCACTGTAGACAGAGACAGGTACAGGCGATAAATACAGACGCACTATAGACAGAGACAGGTACAGGCGATAAATACAGACCCACTATAGATAGAGACAGGTATAGAGGATAAATACAGACCCACTATAGACAGGGACAGGTACAGACAATAAATACAGACCCACTATAGACAGGGACAGGTATAGACAATAAATACAGACCCACTATAGACAGGGACAGGTATAGATGGTAAATACAGACCCACTGTAGACAGAGACAGGTACAGGCGATAAATACAGACCCACTATAGACAGAGACAGGTACAGGCGATAAATACAGGCCCACTATAGATAGAGACAGGTATAGAGGATAAATACAGACCCACTATAGACAGGGACAGGTACAGACAATAAATACAGACCCACTATAGACAGGGACAGGTATAGACAATAAATACAGACCCACTATAGACAGGGACAGGTATAGATGGTAAATACAGACCCACTATAGACAGAGACAGGTATAGACGGTAAATACAGACCCACTATAGACAGAGACAGGTACAGACGATAAGTACAGACCCACTATAGACAGGGACAGGTATAGATGGTAAATACAGACCCACTGTAGACAGAGACAGGTACAGGCGATAAATACAGACCCACTATAGACAGGGACAGGTATAGACGGTAAATACAGACCCACTATAGACAGAGACAGGTATAGACGGTAAATACAGACCCACTATAGACAGGGACAGGTATAGACGGTAAATACAGACCCACTATAGACAGAGACAGGTACAGGCGATAAATACAGACTCATTATAGACAGAGACAGGTATAGATGGTAAGTACAGACCCACTATTGATAGAGACAGGTATAGATGGTAAATACAGACCCACTATAGACAGGGACAGGTATAGACAGTAAGTACAGACCCACTGTAGACAGAGACAGGTACAGACGATAAGTACAGACCCACTATAGACAGGGACAGGTATAGACGGTAAGTACAGACCCACTGTAGACAGAGACAGGTACAGACGATAAGTACAGACCCACTATAGACAGGGACAGGTATAGACGGTAAGTACAGACCCACTATAGACAGAGACAGGTACAGACGATAAGTACAGACCCACTATAGACAGGGACAGGTATAGACAGTAAGTACAGACCCACTATAGACAGAGACAGGTACAGACAATATGTATAGACCCACTATAGACAGAGACAGGTATAAACCATAAATGCAGACCCACTATAGACAGGGACAGGTATAGAGGATAAATACAGACACACCATAGATAGGGACAGGTATAGACCATAAATACAGACCCACTATAGACAGAGACAGGTATAGACCATAAATACAGATCCACAGATACATAGATAGAGACAGGTACCAATACAGGTGATAGGCACAGACACATATGTGGGCACACCGTCTGTTTCCTTGACCTTGGTTGTGAGAGCCTGGCCTGGGTTCCTGGCTATGCCACTTGCTGGCCGAGAGACTGAATCGTTTCCATCTGTACAATGGGACGGCAACACTGCCTCCGAGGGCTGTGGCGAGGCTGAGAGGAGTCCACACATCAGTGCTTAGAATGCCGTCCAGTGTGTGGGAGAATGTATTAGCATATAATTAAATATTCATGTTTACTTTGCATTCATTGGTTTATGAAGCATGCCCTCTGTCGAAATCCTGTGTCCACTTACTGTTGATGTCTAATTGCTTTTCCTAATGTCTGTGAGCTGTGTGTGGACCATAGATATTTTTTGGGACTATTTTATTTTAGCCTGTCTTCATTTATACTTTTTAATCATTTTTAAAACCAAATCTTTTGAACCTCTCCTGATTTCTTAAAAATTAGCTGTTTATTTGAAAGAGAGAAGAAGTCTTGCATCCGCTGGTTCACTCCCCAGGTGCCTGCTGAAGTGCGGGCTGAGCCCAGAACTTGATCTGAGTCTCCCGCGTGGGTGGCAGGGAAGCAGGCCCCTGAGCCATCAACTGCTGCCTGCTGGGGTGTGCATCAGTGGGAAGCTGGAATCAGAAGCGGGGACGGGACTCGAACCCAGGCCCCCTGATCCGAGATGCAGGTGCCCCACGCAGTGTCTTAACGGGTGCGCCGTATACCCACCTGTTCTGTGACTTTGAAAACAATTTCGTCAAAGCTCATAAAGAAATACTGCATTCAAACTGTAACATTGGATTTTACTTTTTAGACATGAATTATTATTATAATTTTGCCTCAATACGCAGCATTTTATTTTCCATTTTTTTCAAATCACTGACTATTAAATTCTTCATGCCGTTTGCTAGGTAAGCATTATTCAGTCAAGCTCTTGAAGGCGTTGGCGAGGACAGAGTGTCTGTAAGTAGAAACGGCTCACATTAGAATATGTTATAGCAGGGCTGTAAATACGGATAGGAGTATTTCGACTTTGAAATGTACTGAAAATTTCTTTATGACTGTGGAGAGATGCAGTCGCTGCCCATAAATTCTGTTTTGCATCTTGAGAATAACCAGCTCCTTGACGCTGCCCTGCGGTCGACAAAGCCCTTTGTACGTCCGGGTCCCCCACCGCGAGTCCCGGCAGCTGTGACACGCGCCGTCCTCTCTCCCACGCGCGCAGTGAGTCCCCTCTGCCTAGTTTGCTGTCGCGCCGTCCAGTGCACCTGGACGCTGGCTGAGCTTGAACAGGTCACTTAACGCACAGCCCCGTGTCCCTGCTGTTGGGGACAGGGTGGGGCGGGGGACGCCCACGTCCTGTGGCCTGCAGCTAGTGGGCTTCAGATTCACACCTGATCCCTGTGCTGCCGCGCCGCCCGGGGACAGGTCTGAAGCAAAATGGCCACAATGGCCAGAGTTGGGCCGATCCGATGCCAGGAGCCAGGAGCTTCTTCCAGGTCTCCCACGTGGGTGCAGGGGCCAAGGACTTGGTCATCTTCTATTGCTTTCCCAGGCCATAGCAGAGAGCTGGATTGGAAGAGGAGCAGCTGGGACTCGAACCGGCACCCATATGGGACGCTGGCACAGCAGGTGGAGGCCTAGCCCACTACATCACAGTGCCTGCCCCTCTTGTTTTTATTTTATTACACTAAAGTGAGCATCAAAAGGTTTTGTGGGTTGTTTAGAAAATCCTTTTTCAGAGATGTCGGATCCCACTGGGACTCCCGTTTTCTCTTGCACGCCTCGATGGACTGAATCTCATGTGTGAGCCCGTTCCCCTCCGCATTTCCCCCGGGCAGTTTCCTGTGCTGCTGCAAACGCGGGTTTGGATGGCAGCTCGAAGCCTGGCTGCCTCGTGCTTCAGTCCTCTCCGCCCTGTGTGGTCGCGTCTGAACTAAACAACCTTAAAGTGAGAGCTTGCACTGCGGCTCTGAGTCCCATTGAGAGATTCCTGAAAGCAAAGTCACACACAGTTTGCGAATGACCTCGAGGCCTGGTAGCAGGTTCTGTTCTCCCTTTTAATCTTTTTTTTTTCCTAACATTTGTTTAGGGGACCAGGGTTGTGCTATAGGAGGTTAAGCTGCCCTGCCTACTGCGTGGGAGCTGGTACAACACCACTTCCGATCCAGGTCCCTGCTAATGGCCTGGAAAAGCAGTGGAGGATGGCCCAAGTCCTTGGGCCCCTGCACCCACATGGGAGACCTGGAAGAAGCTCCTAACTCCTCTGGCTTTGGCCTGGCCCAGCCCTGGCTGTTGCAGCCATTTGGAGAGTGAACCAGCAGATGGAAGATCTCTCTGTCTCTCTGTCTTTCCCTCTCTCTTTCTGTTACTCTGCCTTTGAAATAAAACTGAATAAACATTCCCTTTAAAAAATTATTTATCTGAAAGTCAGAATTACACCCCCCCACACAGAGAGAGAGAGAGAGAGAGAGAGAGAGAGAGAGAGAGATTTTCCATCTATTGTTTTACTTCCCAGATGGCTACAATGGCCAGGGCTGGGCCAGGCCCAAGCCAGGAGCTAGGAGTGTCTTTCGGGTCTCCTGCATGGGTTCAGGGGCCCAAGCACTTGGGCCATCCTGTGCTGCTTTTCCCAGGCCATCAGCAGGGAGCTGGATTGGAAATGGAGCAAGTGGGACTCGAACTGGCACCCATATGGGATACTGGTGTTGCCGGTGGTGGCTTTACCTGCTATGCCACAGCCCTGGCTCCTAGGTTTATTTTTTATTTATTTGAAAGGCAGAGTGACAGAGAGCAGGAGACACACACACACACACACACACACAGAGAGAGAGAGAGAGAGAGAGAGAGAGAGAGAGAGAGAAACATGTTCCATCTGCTGGTCTACTCCCCAGAAGACCACAATGGTTGGGGCTGGGCCAGGCCGAAGCTGGGGCCCTGGTACTCCATGCAGATCTCCCAGTGATTGGCAGGTGCTCAGACACCTGGGCCATCTTCCCCTGAGTTCCCAGGTGCATTAGCAGGGAGCTGGATGGGAAGTGGAGCAGCCGGGACTCGAACCAGTGCCCTGTTTACAGCCTCCTTCTCTGCGCCACGGTCTCCCACCCACCAGCCCTGCACAGAGCCTGGAACCTCCGGTCAATTGCTTGCAGCCACGGGTGAAGAGGCACGTGCCGGACGTCAAACCCGGGAGCCCCAGGAGCCCAGTGCGACCTCGTGCTGGCACCTGCAAAGCAGCCAAGTCACATCGCCTCTTAGGGTCTCGGGGAGGCGTTCTCTTGCCTGGCACGCTGATCAGTCACCCAGCGGTGCCCCCTTCTCCCCCAGGCAGGACAGGTCAGGCACCTGGGTCTGTCTCCAGGCTGTCAGCCCACTCAGGTCTGGTTACCTCCCCACCCCGGGCCCCCTGACACTCTGAGGCCAGGGGCAGGCGTTTGGGGGTCTGAGACCAGGTGGGAAGATTGGAGAGATCAACTTCACAACATAATGATGTCTCAGCGCAGGCCAGCGCACGGGAACGTACGACGTGGCAGGAAGCATCGGGGACTGCAACCGAGGGCACCAGCAGAGGGTGGGCAGACTTCACTCATCTGCACACTGCAAAGGAAGCCGGCCCAGGCCAGGGGGCGGCTCCCGCTGCCACACAGCCTGTCATCGGGGGGGGGACACCCTCCTTCTGAGGGTGGCTGCTGCCACACACTTGCCGGCCAGCCTGAGGCTGTGCACTTGGGCTACAACCCATCCAGTCATCCTTGCAACTGTAGTGTTTTCTCGGTTAGGGTGAGTTTCCTGTGGTCCAAGAGGTTTTCCCAGCTGGGCGATCTGCAGTCCTGGCTGGAGCTGGGGAGCTTACAGCCCCTTTATCCTGGGGGACTGTGTGGACTGTCCCGGTGCCGCCTCTGCAGGAACCACGGTGTGTTCTGGAGCATTCCAAAGACAGGAGCCCACGCTGTGCCGGCTGAGACGCGTCTTCTCTTCATGAGATCCTGTGATGTGGTACCCGCTGGCGCCACACTGGAGAGGCTCAGCACGGGCAGGCGCTGAGGGTGGCACCGAGGTGGGACCAGGGGCGGCCCTGCCACCTCGTCCTGGGGACCAGACGGAGTCCACTGAGTGAAGACGTAAGACGACGTCCCCTTCCCGAGTTCACTGTCACCACCACAGCAGTGACCCTGGTGTGGCGAGACGCTGGCTGTGGAGGTGGGAACGCCGTCCTCCGGCTCCAGGGCTGATTTCAGCCCAGTGGGAGAATGAGGTTGACAAGGGAGACTGGGCGGCGCCTGGACCACAGCCACCACCCGCACGCAACACAGTGGGGGGTTCCACAGCGCCACCCCGCTGGAGCCCGCGCTGGGCTGTCCCGCTGCCCCTGCTGGCTGCCCCCCCAGCCCGGCACAGCTGCAGCCTGGGGCCAGCTCCCCCCCCACCCCACGGCTGCAGCCTGGGGCCAGCTCCCCCCCCCCCACGGCTGCAGCCTGGGGCCAGCTCCCCCCCCCCACGGCTGCAGCCTGGGGCCAGCTCCCCCCCCCCCCCCCCGCACGGCTGCAGCCTGGGGCCAGCTCCCCCCCCCAACGGATGCAGCCTGGGGCCAGCTCCCCCCCCCACGGCTGCAGCCTGGGGCCAGCTCCCCCCCCCAACGGATGCAGCCTGGGGCCAGCTCCCCCCCCCACGGCTGCAGCCTGGGGCCAGCTCCCCCCCCCAGCCCGGCACAGCTGCAGCCTGGGCCAGCTCCCTCCCACCCCCACGGCTGCAGCCTGGGGCCAGCTCCCCCCCCCCCCCCCCCCCGCACGGCTGCAGCCTGGGGCCAGCTCCCCCCCCCCCCCCCCCCGCACGGCTGCAGCCTGGGGCCAGCTCCCCCCCCCCATGGCTGCAGCCTGGGGCCAGCTCCCCCCCCCACGGCTGCAGCCTGGGGCCAGCTCCCGGGCTCCATGTGCCGCCAGCGCCCAGGATGAGGTGCAATTCTGACTGGCGGCGGCCAATCACTCCTTGACTGCAAGGGAAGCTGGGAAACGGGGGGGTCCTGCTTTTGGGGTGCTGCTTCCTACCAAGCCAAAAGCAAACCTCAGCAAAACCAAAGGAGGAAGCGGTTGGAAGCTGGTGCAGACCCCAGCGCCAGACAGCGGATCCGTAAGGGAGGGGGCACGGAACGCGAGAAACACAGGGAACCTAAGACGCAGCCCTGGGATCCCGGCCCAGGCCGCTGCTCGGCGGTGCTGCTGCTGGTTTCTCCTCTGAGTCACTTAACATTTAGGGCAGGAGGAAAGGGGGACCGACCCTCCCCGGGGACCCAGCCCCGCCCCCACAATGAGCCTCCCCTGCTCTGGAGGCCTCATTGTGCCCCCACGGCATCACAGGACATAGTTTCCTAATGTTGTCCTCAGAGCATTCTGGCAATAGCCTCCAGCTAGCTTCCTGATGAACAAGGGCTGTTTCTTTGGGATATTTGAGAACTCAAATGCCCTGGAGCGAGTCCCCTCGAGTTTGCAGACGCTGGGCTGGCACAGGAAGCCGGGGGAGTCTCTGCTGCCCCCACCACGGCTGTGCCGGCCGCATCGTGGCTGCTTGGCTACTGGATTCCCCCGTAATTACCATCAAACCCAAAATTGCTATACAATTCAGATGTAATTATACCGTCAAAGAATAATCCCGCAGCTACTCCGGCAGAGAGACTTGCGGAGCTGAACGCGTATTTTTGAAAGGAGTCTTGGAAGTTCTTCTCCACACGGCATTGCTATCTCCTCCAGACTCGGCGCCCCCTGGGCCCTGCCCCGAGAGTGTCTGGGCTGCCACGTTGTCAAGGTCAACTGCACAAATATTTGCTTCTGAAAACATGACCCGGGCTACCTGGAGTGCTCTAATTACTGCTGTGTTCGGAAAATAGAAAATAAATTCCGTATACTTTGGAAGCACACATTCCAAGAGCTCCAATCTTACCATAAATCCTTGGGCTAGAGAATTAATTACCAATGCCTTGTTGAGCCTCTGGGAGGGGGAAAGAAAGGAGAGAGAGAGAGAGAGAGAGAGAGAGAGAGAAGAGAGGGAGGACAAAGGAAAGAGACACTGGGCTCTGTGACACTCTGGGGCGGTGCCCAGGAGATCTGATGCTGGAAGCCCCCCTGCCTCCTCGCCCTGACCCTCCCCTGCCTTCTGGCTTCCTTGCTCCTGGTTGAGCACCTGTTTCTCCCTCTTTGTCCTTTGCTCTTTGCCCTTTGCCCTTTGCCTTGCTCCATCCCTCCGTCTCTGCCTCCTGTGAACCCCGAGGGGGCAGGGACCCAACAGGGCTGTGTCTGCAGAGCCTCCTGCTTCAGCAGCACTGCCGGGCTGGGTGTGGAAGGCAGCTCCCCCCAAACGTGGTCCACAGGGCCTGAGATGCCTCCTGGCTCCTCCTGCATGGAGGAGAGCGAGCCTGTCCCGAGTGTGTCAGAGACAAGGAAACAGGAAGTGAGCGCAGGCGCCCCCAGGGCTGAGGCAAGGGAGTGAAGAGGGAGGCAGGGGTGGGATAAGACCCAGCACCAATGGGGCGCGCTGGCCACCCACGGGGCACATTCAGGCCAAAATCAGGCCTTGGGTACTGCAGCAGAACCCAAGGATGAAGAGGCCCCGGGTCATTGCCAGCATTCTCCGTCTAAAACGCACTGCAACGCCAAGAACGGGAGCCCCGAGTGTGGCACCGAGATGGTTCGCTCAACCTTCCAAGATCGCGGCCAGAGACGTCGAAATCTCGTACAAAACGCCCGCGTCGCAGAGCAGAGAGAGGTTATGATTCAAGGCTTTTTAAAAGATATGAAAACCTAGTCTCTACAGTATATAATTACTACTTGAAATAACATAATATTAAGCAGCATTAACATTATAGTGTAATACAGCTTATTTATCTTTATTATTTATAATAATTGCAACTCCCGTTATGCATTCTGTCCCAAGAAATGTATGATGTGTTGTTGAGCTAAATATTTTTATTGGAGAGAGAGAGGCATGAGAGAGAGACAGTGAGCAACAGAGAAGAGAAGAGAGAGAGGGGGGAGAGAGAGAGGGAGAGAGAGTACGCGCACGCGCGAGCTGTCATCTGCTAGCTCACATCTCAGATACCTGCGATGGCAGAGTGGCTGGGGCCAGGAACCAGGGTCTCCATCCTGGTCTCCCACATGGTGGCAGTGTCCCGGCTGCTGCTCTGTCCAGCACCGGCAGGGCTGCCCCTCCAAAACCACGCTGCCCACCTCTTCTGTGCTCCCCAGCGTTCCTCCATCACTGCTGTCTTCCAGGGTCTGCTCCGGCAGGAAGCTGCAGTCAGGAGCCAGAGCGGGGTTTGCACTCAGGTGCTTGGATGTGGGACCCAGGTGTGCACACTGCTGGGCCAGGCACCTGCTCCTTGAACCCAATTCTAAAGCCGTGCCTGGGACCGGGTGACTCCATCTCTATTTTGCAGCCGATGGAGCTGAAACTGGACAGGCTGCCTGCCTCCTGGGGCGCGCACGTGGGTCTTGGGCAGCCGGGCCCGGCAGGTGCGCGCTCACGCTGGCGGCCTCACCGAGGGACAGACACAGCATTCCGGAAGCCGCACAGGCAGGTGCCAGGCAGCCAGCTGCTCACAGTGTGTGATTTCAAGGCTGCCGCCTTTAATCGACCTTGCATCAGTTTGCAAGGCAAAGAAAAAAAAACACCTTAAAAACAAAACTTCTGACCTTGGAGAGCAGCCCTGGTTTGTAAATAGCCCTGATTCACCGAGTTTGCAGGAAGAACGCTGGGGAGGACAGCAGAGGTGGGCAGCGTGGTTTTGGAGGGGCAGCCCTGCCGGTGCTGGACAGATCAGCATGGACGGGCTGAAGAGCCCCTCCCAGCACGCTCGGCACCAACACAGCGGGGCAGAGAGGAGACCTCGCCGGCGCCCAGCGGCCGGGAGACAAATGGGAAACGGGGGTCTTTCCAGCGTGGCTGAAGTGCTTGCTGTCCACAGGAGTGCCCTGGGGACCGGGGCTGCTGTCTCTGTCACGGGGCAGAGACCCGAGAGCAGCTGGAGGGGGCCCGGCTTGGCCAGTGAGCTCCTTGGGTCTGGCACCAAGTGTGCAGAGCCTGGCATCGCTCCCTGGGAGGGGCTGGCTTTCCTTCACCAAGGACGAGGTGGCCCTGACTACGAGCACATAGCAACGCCAGGGGGCAGGTGCAGAGGGAAGAGAGCCCAGGGCAGGGCCACGAGGGCCCTGGGTTGCAGCTCCCTGCAATGTCCCCTCTTTCTTGTTTTATGTCCTTGTCCCCACTGCAAAATATACAAAGGTGCTTCCAAAATCTAGGTGGCAGGCACTATGGTGTAGCAGGTAAAGTTGCTGTCTGCAGTGTCAGCATCCCATATGGTACTGGTTCGAGTCCCGGCTGCTCCACTTCTGATCCAGCTCCCTGCCATGGCCTGGGAAAGCAGTGGAAGATGGCCTGAATCCTTGGGCTCCCGAAACCCACGTGGGAGACTTGGAAGAAGCTTCTGGCTCCTGGCTTCGGATCAGCCCAGCCGTGACCTCTCTCTGTAATTCCACCTTCCAAATAAATAAATAAATCTTTTTTTAAAGAATGACTCTGTTAAAAACATGTCTATGGTAAAATGGAACTTAAAAGTTGTTTTTGGTGCCCAAATGATTTTAAAATTTTTCTGTGACTTTCTCATAATACATTTTCCATCGGCCTTTTGCAGCGCCCTCCTCTGCACTGGTCTCTGCTCCCAGGCCCCTGACTCAGATTCCCATTCCCTGGTGGACAGATGTGCTAGGGCGTGCTGGGTTCTGGGGTCCTGGCTCCTGACCCGGAGCCCCCGTGGGACTTCTGAGTGACAGGAGAGACTGACTCAGCACGTGCCTGGCAGACTGACTTTACAAGGAGAGGTTTTGGAGGTTCATCGTCCACGGTCAGATGGGTGCCATCAGATCGACTGTGGCGACAGCGGTTCATGCTGGCCGAGTCCTGGAGTGGCACAGAACACACACAGCACAGACGGGCGCTGAGTCTGTGTCTCTCATGGAGTCGAGAGCTTTCTCTCTTGGGGGCTCCGTCCTAACGACCAAATCCAGTGCAATCCCCTCCCGCTGTTAAGTTCCCACTGGTGTTTGGCTTGAAGTCCTGCACGAGCGTGAGTGCCCAATCCTATCACATTGGCAGCAGCTCCCGGGCAGCCTGTGCACGGTGCCAGTGGCCGGGAGAGCCAATCGTGTGGTCAGTCCCTACAGCGAGGGGTGGTGAAGATGGAGTTGGTCACCTGGAGCTCAGGATCCGATCCACGGTGCCTCTGTGATGAGGCTGAGGAAGCCGTGGGACAGCTGGACGCCTGGAGGCCCCTGGAGGGTGGCGCCCCAGAGGGCCCGGAAGCTCGCTGGTCCTCCCCAGCCGCCTGGCCTCAGGCGTCCCTTCCCCCTGACTGCTCACCTGGCTTCTTTGTCACATCCTTCCTGACAGACAGGTGAGTGGAAGCGAGCTGCCCCCACAAACCAATCGGACCTGAAGTGGACGCTGGTCACAAGTGCAGGTGGCAGCCGGCGCGGCCGGTGCCTGCAGAGAATTGGTTGTCGGAGTGGGGAACCCCAACACACATAGCCTGGTGACCAGAGGGGAGGGATTCTGCACTCTGAGTGGAAAAATGTCTGCTGTTCCCCTCTGCCTTGCCTTCTTCTCCCACGTCTCCTTCCGCCCTGCCTCCCCACCTGCGTCATCACTGTGGCGTGTTGTGGACCCCCCCCCACCCCGCCGCCGGCTCCTCTGGATCAGCCCTGCTCCCTGCTGACCCTGCTCACGCCCACTGGCACCGTCCAGGGGCCGTTCCTGTCCTTACAGCAGCGGCTCTGAACGCTGATCTGATTTCGTCCTGTGCCCCCAGCGAGCAGGCTAGCACCTGCTGCAAAGTAAAAGAAAATCCAATAAAAGTTCTTTGCATTGTTCTAAGCCTCCATGGCAGAAATAGAAGCATGGATTGGGAGCCGTGGTGGCGAGGCAGGCTGGGGAGAAGCCTTTGTGAGAAGGACAGGCTCCCGAGGCTTCGGGATGTAGAAATTCGCGCAGGTGCAGCTGCCCACAGTGCCCACAGCGCCACCACGTGGCGACGGCAGCAGCATGCCTCTGCAGTCCAGCTTGCCAGCCTTGATATGCGATTCTAGGTTCTTTAAGGAGTTGCATTATTATCTTATTAGTTTTAAAATAGTACACTATTTCAAATTTTCATAAGCTTAAAATATTTATTTTACTTAGTTGAGAGGCAGAGAGAGAATTTCTGATCCGCTGGTTTGCTCCCCAAATACCCACAATATTCGGGGCTGGGCCAGACCAAAGCCAGAAGCTGAGAATCAGTCTGGGCCTCCCAGCCACGTGGGCCGTCACTGCTGCCTCCCAGGACACGCATTAGCTGCAAGCAGGAATGGGAACGGGGCTGAGACTGGAACGCAGGCTCTGATGGCCGCATGCATCTGAGCTGCTAGGCTGACACCTGCCCCAGATTTGCATAAGTTATCCTCAGAAATACAATATTTATACTTTTTAAAATTTTTATTTATTTATTTGAGAGGTAGAGTTACAGGCAGTGAGAGGGAGAGACAGAGAGAAAGGCCTTCTCTCCGCTGGTTCACTCCCTAAATGGCTGCAACGGCTGGAGCTGGGCTGATCTGAAGCCAGGAGCCAGGAGCTTCTTCCTGGTATCCCATGCGAGTTCAAGGGCCCAAGCACCTGGGCCACCTTCTACTGCCCTCCCAGGCCATAGTGGAGAGCTAGGTTGGAAGAGGAACAGCCGGGACCAGAACCGGTGCCCACATGGGATGCTGGCGCCGCAGGCGGAGGATTAACCCACAGCGCCACGACGCTGGCCCCCAGAAATACAATGCTTACAGTTATCCAAACACAGAGGAGGTCTGCCAGCCCCTGTCATGAGGACCTGAAGGGCCCGGGGCCAGCAGGTGACTGCAGAAAGCAGGTGCAGGTAGAGCAGCCAGCACAGTGGGGGCCGGCGTCCCCGTGAGGCTGTGGCCACTGTGGTGACAGCGATGACCATGGGAGATGCTTTTGGTGGGTGCTAGGCATGGGCAGGTCCGTCCTCCTGGTGACTCTTGGGGTAGATTCTATCAGCAGTGAGGAGACTGAGCTACAAAGATGTAGCGGTGTCCTGTCCACAAGTGTGTGGAGCGTGTATAGCCCGTGTCTCAGGTGGTGGCCTGTCTCTGGAGTTGGCACCTTCACCCGCCCGCCCCTGCCCGGCCCCCATGAGCCTCAGGCATTGACGTCATTAACCATCAGGAGAACCTCGTCTGGACTCTGCAGAATTCAACAAGCATTGCTCTGTCGTCCACTGTCTCGGGGAGCAATCCCTCTTCGCACGCAAGGCGCTCGCTGTGCAGAAGTTCCAAGTGTCCAAAACTGGCCTTTCTGTGGCCACTTTGGAGCCGCTAAAACTCAGAACGAAGCACGCAGATGTGCGGGAGACCTCTCTGAGGCCTTGCTGGAGCAGGGACGGCCGCAGACGGAGCAAGACCCTCGCTCCCATGGCCGGGGCGCAACAAGCTCTGCCCTCGTATAATCCTGCTGGCCTTCGGCACTGGGTTTCATTCCTGGTCTAGGCAGTGTGCCCGCATGCACAGATTGTCACTCACCAAGGAGCCATGGCCGTTCTGAAGGAGAGACGCTGGCTTCTTGCTGTGGCGGTGAAATGGGTCATCCCGGGTGCTTCAGTCCCTCAGGTTCCTCACCAAGACCAGCCAGCAGCCAGCAGCTGCAGGCTGCGGATGCTCTGGTACGTGCATCTGGTCAACCTCAGACTCCAGAGGGAAGATTGCAGGAAGGCTCTGAGCTTGGGCTTGGAGCTCTCCCCAGTGCTCGCAGCGGGCACTGAATGGGAGGCAGGCTCACCTCGGGCCCCTGTCTCCACCCACAGAGCTGCTCTCTGGTTTCTGAAACAGGAAGCAAACCAAAGCAGAGGAACCTGTGTTCCCTGAAGATGGAACGCAGGTATTCTTGGAAACGGAACTTGCGTGGCTCTAAACCCAGGTGGTTTAGGGGTAGGATTTCCAGCACTGGGAGGCAGCCGGTGTTTGCGGGTTAAATGCCGGTTGCTGGCACTGCAGAAAGCCATGGAAACAGCAGCAGCTGTCTGGAAACAGAGCTGCACAACCAGCCTCCAGCTGTTGGGGACAAAAGCTGGAAAAAAACCCACAGCAGGACGCTGGCTGTGGTGCCAGTTTAAATCCCCTTAACCCCTTTCGTATCATCTGTGAAGTGGGACGAAAGCTCTGAACCCCGCGGCAGGATCTTTCTGTGTTGAGGAATGGTCGGTAAGAAAAACGCAGCCAGAGACGGCGAGGAGCCCTCAGCACGTGTGTGGGGATGGCATGGAAAGAAAAAAATAAGCACAGACGCTGCATTTCTCAACAGGAGCTCCACCAAGTTCAAGGCGCGTGTGTAGGTGAGGACGCCAGCCACTGGGCACATCCCTGTAGCGCCGAGAGGCCTGCAAGCAGGGCCATGGCCGGCAGTGGCTTCTTCACACCCTTCACGGAGAACAACTGGGGGCTGGTCAGCTGTTGTGAAGATGGGCAAACAGGAAGACGCCAAAGAGGGGCCCAATCATGCCTGCTGGGAGGCGGCTGCTGATTTCCCACCACCGGTCGCGCTGCGTTTCGGACACGGGCAGTGCCAGGAGTGCAGTCGAGTGGGTGTCTTCCTGCTGCAGCTTTGGTTAAGTTTCCCGGCACGCTCCCGTCACCAGCTGATGCTACACCCAGCGAAGCGCCATGAGCGTCCCCCAAAACCGTTGTGGCAGCCTTTGCTGCTGACCAGTGTGCATCTGTTCTGACCGAGCCACGCGCAGGGATCGGGCTGTGTCTTCAGGACCTTCCTGGCAAAGCCGGTTTTCGTCTCCTGTTGCAGCTCTGGGAAGAAGTGCTTCGGGACCCCGAGCCCGCTTGTTTAACACGGGGCTGCT
This sequence comes from Oryctolagus cuniculus, assembly GCF_964237555.1. NCBI lineage: Eukaryota > Metazoa > Chordata > Mammalia > Lagomorpha > Leporidae > Oryctolagus > Oryctolagus cuniculus. Next base: position 4,561,271 of record NC_091434.1, read on the forward strand.
CTTCCCAGGGCTGATCTGGGAGTGGCCGTCCGGGCGCCCATCAGCCAGGAGGTTGGCTTCCCTGTGGTCTCCCCAGCAGATCTGTCGGCTGCGGTTCCTGCTGGGAATCACGGGTTCTCAAAGCTCAGCTGGTCCTTTGTTCTCCCAGACTGGTGGTGGTGGGTCGGCTGCAGGGGGCTTCATCTTCAACATCGTTTCGACCTTTCTTGAAATGAGTTATTCTTCTACCAACTGCTGATGGGGGCCGGGGTCACTGTCCCCATAATTGTTCACAAAGAATCAGTGATGTCACTGTCCACCCATGCTTCACCACTAATTTGATGTGTGTTCTTGTTTCAGTATTGCCCTGATACTGCTCCCTGTTCAAGCTAATGTCTTGGCTTTCCTGGTGGCTCCAACTAGGTCCTGTTGAGATACATTGTAACAAGTTCGTACCTGGTGATCTTGTGTAAAAAAAAAAATTGGAATTTATGTAGACTTTTTCATAGTCTGCATTTCTGTGAACTTTTTGAAGATACTGCGTAGACCCAGCACAGAATATTTTAAAATCTCATCAACGTGACAAAAGATGAATATTCCTACACACAGCTCTCAGAGATAAGAAAAAACAAATATCCCAACACAAAAATGGTCAACACATATGAACAAGTAGTTATGATTATTAAGTGTAGGTAAATGCTTAGTAATTAAATAAATGCAAGTTAAAGTGGGGAAATATTTTTTCTGCCAGGTTGGAAACATAAGAGATTGATGACATCTCTCTAGCTTAGTGAAGGTGTGGGGAAGCAGACCCTTTTACACAATAATGTGATTTGGGGGATTCGAATAAGCTTTGGGGGTCAGCATTGTGAAGCAGTGACTGCCTGTGTTGCCAGAATCCTGTATCAGAACAATGGTTTGAGTTCTGGCTGCTTTGCTTCTAAACCAGCTCCCTGCCAATACACCTGGGAAAGCCCAAGTTCTTGGGTTCCTGTCACCCACATGGGAGACCTGAATCCTGGCTTTGGCCTGGAACAGCCTTGGTGATAGCAGTCACTGGGGAGGGAACCAGCGGATGGAAGATCTCTCTCTCCATCTTTCTCCCTCACTCTCTGTCGCGCTGCCTTTCAAATAAATTAATTAAATTTAAAAAGCTTTGAAGGAAGCCAGTGCTGTGGTATAGTGGGTAAAGCTGCCACCTGCAGTGCCGGCATCCCATATGGGCACTGGTTCGAGTCCCAGCTGCTCCATTTTCGATCCAGCACCCTGATAATGGCCTAGGAAAGCAGTGGAAGATGGATCAAGTGCTTGGGCCTCTGCACCCATGTGGGAGACCTGGAAAAAGCTCCTGGCTCCTGGATTGAGATCTGTGCAGCTCCAGCTGTTGTAGCCGTCTAGGGAGTGAACCAGTGGATGGACAAACTCTCTCTCCATCTGTAACTCTGCCTCTCAAATAAATAAATACATCTTAAAAAAATCTTTTAAAAGAAAAATTTGAAATTAAATATAACAATTTCAAGATTGTCATCCTGTAATAGGAGAAATTTATAGTTATGCAATAGTACCATGAATGCATAAAGTATATGTAAGGCTATTTTTAAAAGAATTTTCTCCAGAAAAGTGATGTCAAGAGGGAAAAAAGAAACCTTTTATTACCTCTCCAAGTTCATGAAATACGAAACCTCGAATATGGATGCCTGTTTACCCACAACTGCAAAATCTGTTTGAATTTCTTTCTTGTAGTGGATGAAGCTTTATTTAGCAAAATGTGAATTGCAGCTTGTCCTGACCCCAATTTGACACTGTCCCAGCTGCGGGTTGAGTTTTTAATCTCTAGCAGTAGGTTTTTGGGGAAGAAAGAGATTAAGTCTTGCCAAGAGGGGAAACTCATGTCTGGGTACAAATTGGGTCGCGCTCCTGTGGCTGCGGGGACCCCGTCATTTACAAAGCTACAGCTAATGCCTTGGCCGAGTCCACGGGCTGCGTGACGGCTGCATACCGTCCGGGGCAGAGGGCCTGGCTGAGCTTCTGGGCACAGCAGGGAAACCACGGGGCAAACTGATACCTGTGGCTCCGTGTGGTTTGGCCAATGTGGTGGTTAGAGAGGACTCTGACGCCAGGGAAGTCGTCCTGTAGCCTGTGCGGGAAAGGAGGACAAGCGAGCGCAGCCCCAGCCTCGATTCCCACGCTCAGGAGCAGCGGTGGGCGCGGGGGGAGTCGGCAGCCTACAGGGCACGGGCTACGCGGTACGTGGAGCCGCTCGGCGCTAGGATCGAAACCCGAGGACGATGCAAGCCGTGAGCGCCAGGTGGAGATGAGAGAGGGATCTGAGCAAACAATGCATGCGTGTGAAACGACATTGAATCTGTACTCTGCTAACAGAGGCGATTTTCCTCCCGAATAACCACAGACTAGGTAATCCGTCCACCTGTAGCCTAAGAGAAAGCTTGGTTACACTCCTCCAACTGGAAATTACACAGGCCACCATATTATTTAACCACCAGGTCTTAAATCTAGAAATAGACTCCAAACAAATAATAAAAAATAAAATCCAAGCGGGCTTGGGCCTGTTGAAAATATTCTTGCACATATTTTTGAGTCAAAGAACCAATCAATCTATTGTCAAAGTAAAATTTTTTAGGAATTAATAAAAGAGAAAGCTAGAAATGGAGCGTTGCCAATCAACACTCACAGCTTTAAAAGTCTTTCCCTTTAAAAGTCTTTCACCCTTTTCAGAGGTGAAAATGCTGTAAGAATTCACTCAGTAGTCAGCTCAGAAAATGACATGAAAGCAAAGGCAGGTGCTAATCACAACAAAAGAAAGTCTTAAGTCAGAAATAAGATGTGTGAGAGTAATGGCGTCAGGATCTGGCTTTTTGAAAAGATCAGTGCAATAGAGGAGCTCTTGGGAGGTGTGGTTAACGAGACAATGAGAGAAATGAAGGCACACAGAGGGTTAACCAGCACCTGCGATGCAGGCAGCCCGGTGGGCGCTGGTTCGAGTCCCGGCTGCTCCACTTCTGATCCAGCTCCCTGCTAATGCACCTGGGCAAGCAGCAGAAGATGGCCCAAGTCCTTGGCCCCAGCAACCCATGTGGGAGGCCTGGATGGAGCTCCAGGATCCTGGCTTCCACCTGGCCCAGCCCTGGCTGTTGTGGCCATCTGGGGAATGAAACAGAATGGAAAATCTGCTGCTCTCTGTCTTGTTCTTTCTCTCTGTAACTCTGCCTTTCAAATACATAAATAAATCTTTAAAGAGAAAGAAATTAAAGCAGGCAGCATTTGAAATTAGAGAATATTATTACCTATGTAAAACTAAAGCTTTTAAGATAAAGAACATATTTTTTCATACCAGTAGTGTTCTTGATATAAAAAAATAAGTAAATAATCATCAGTAGGACAAACATGTTGCAGCCATTCTGTGGAATACTATGCTGCCATGAAAAGACGGAAACTGACCCTTATGTACTAATATGGAAGAAAATCAGAACTAAGTACAGTTGGCTGTCCATGTTCATGATTCCCATAGACCCAGCACAGTTCTGATTTAAAACATCTGAAGAAAATTTGTGCTGACATGTGCAGAATTGGTTCTTGTCATTGTTTCTTAGACAAAGCAGTGGAACAGCTATTCACAAACCGTGTACACTGCATCAGCTACTATAAGTGACTTGGGGGTGAGGTAAGGTGCACTGGAGGGTGTGGACGGGTCCTGCACAAAGACCACGTCTCTCTGTGGCTCTGTGGTAGGGCCTTCAGCATGCATGGACCTCGGCCTCCTGGGGGGCCCTGAGGGGACCCAGCACAGACGCCGAGGGTGACCACACATAAGGTGCTTCAGCTTGTGTTGAAAACGACACACACATTGATCTCTGCGTCCCCGGAGTTTACGAAGGGGAACTGATACACCAAGGCCAGCACCACGTGGTCACGGTCACTTACTGGGCACCATCAGACGGCGAGGGGAGAGAGGCTCACTGTGTCCCCTTCTATGCTGCTTGACTTCCGAGATCCGTGAATGTAACATAAGTTAAGTAAAATAAGACGGTGCTGAACTTAGGTTAGTCAGCGCAGCGACCTGGGTGTGAGTGATAGGTTTGCAATGTGTCACAAATGGCTAGCGTTGACCAGGAAGGCGTGCAAACCGAAATAGGGGAGGCACCAGGACTGCATTTACTACAGATATTCCACGCCCACCGAAGACGATGTTATCTCTTCTTCACCTTGCCCAAACCCAGTGCCCTGGGCTGGGCGGTGGACAGCTCTCGGAGCAGACCACTCGTCTCTGGCCCTCCTGCTGACCCGCATCCACCCGTTAGGACCACCAGCGCCAGCCGTGGCTGCGTGTGTGAGCGTTGCCGTCCCCTCGGGGTTCTGGATCCATGTCACCGTCTGCCCCACTTGGAAGGTGGGGATGGTGACAACAGCACTTCCACCGTGGGGCTGCGTAGGGGCCGACTGGCTTAGCAGAGGACGCACTGTGCCCTGGCAAGTGCCGCGCCCCCACGGTGGCCCCCACGCAGCCACGTACCTCCCCTTCAAGGGCAGGCGGCCGCCCGACCGCCTCCATCTGTCGGCTTCTGCAGGGCTCACCTTGGGCTTCCGAGTGCAGCCCACACTCTTCTCAGGGTGGTCCTGGACGAGGGCACAGGGGTCACGGAGAGAGGAGGCCACGGGGCCTGGCCACGTCTGCCACGTCTTGGGCTTCCATCAGTGGGAACCCCCTTGGAGGACGGGGGCTTTGTGGCTCCCACACCAAAGTCTGGAGCCCCCTCGCAGGGGCCTCCCCTCCCTTCGCAGAAGTCCTCCCCGACAAGCCCGGATGCTCCCAGCTCCTCTCAGTCTCAGCATCGGCTCATTCTGCCAGAACCCTCACACGCAAGACAAAGGCCTTTGTGTTGCAGCCGGGACCTTAAAGACATTCCTGGTCTCTTCTTTAATGTCCTGTGAGTTCTCATCCTTGCTAAAGTTCCCTGGGACCCCCGAAGGCTGCCTGCTCCCCCGCCCTCAGCCCACTCCCTCTGTTCCCAGGGCGGAGCAGACACAGCAGACACCAATCTTGTTCTCGATGCAAACTCAGATCGTCTCCGGGATTTCCCGTGTGCGCCCACATTCTAAGAGAATATTACGGAATTGTTGGACTTCAATCAGAAGCTCCATGAGATTTACACCCCCGTCTTTTTTAATAAGACTATCCATTTAATGGAATCATAAATGTTAATCGGTTCAATGCGTTTTCCCGTGTGATTCTAATAAGTGGAACCACCCAGGTCCTTTATTTGTTCCATTATGTTGGGCTGGGGAGGCGGTCATTGTTTTCTTTTACTTGGTGTTTTTTGATTTGGGAGAAAAAATATTCTGAAATGAATTGAAATTCCTTTATACAACACTGGTGACAGAGTCGTCAGCCGCAGCCCCGGGGCGTGTGACGGCAGAGAAGATGCTAGGAGGACATCCTGACTGCTGGCTGAGCATCCGGGTGGCCCAGGTGAGGCCGGGCCGCAGGCGCACACAGGCCGGGCGTGGCGTGAGCTGGCAGCTGGCGGAGGTGGCTCCCTGACCCCGGCCCCACCCTCCCCTGAGACGCATCGGCTCCCTCAGCCTCATCTGATTGGGTTCTTCAGAAGATAAACAGCAGCTGATGGAAGGCTCACTCAGAAGCACAAGGTTGGGGGACTGGGAGATCGTTAGCTGTTTTCTGGTCTGAGCTCCTGGGAAGATAAGTGGGGGGACCGCAGCCCGGTGAGGGAAGGGGCCACCCCAGGCGGTGCTGGGACTCGGGTCTCTGTCCTTCTAATTCCGAGCCTCCCATCCTCTCTGCCCACTGATGGGACCTCTAGGGGTAACGTTAGCAGGGAGCACGGAGTGACTTCGCCTGTACCGAGCAACCAACAACCCAACGAAACTGGTGCCATTACGACCCTTGTGTGCGAGAGAAAACCTAGGTTCACGGATCAGGAAATGTCCCCACGGCCGAGCAGCGGTGACGGCAGGTGCAGGTCTGGAGCCCGGCCGTGGCAGCCAGAACGCTGCCGGTACCCACGACTCCTGGAACAGTCCTTAGTGGTAACGGGCAGTCTATTTCGTTCTCCGGATTCCTGCCGCTTGTCTGTAGCTGTTGGCATTCACGCATAGAGACAAGAACACAGGGATTGCATCTTGAATAATGCATCTTCAACACAAGTGTTCTCAGGTGCTCCTTTCTCAACTGTTTCTCTCTTCTGCTGAGTCTTCCTAGTGTTGCCGTCCATGAAAGAACCAGAGCACTCACACCTATGAGCGCTCACACGGGCGCACGCACACACGGTTCTTTTCATCACGCCTCCCTCGTTTAAAAACAACTCACTCGTTCCTTCTTCAAAATATTTATGCTTTGATTAAAACAGCAAAGCTGATTTTCCCGGGAGATGATTCCTCAGTGGGCTCCCGGTGCGGGTGGTTGCCATAGCTACGCCTGAACTCGGCCCCTTGCCTGCTCCAGGTGCACGTGTCCTCCCCCCCCCCCCCCCCCCCCCCGCCCGCCGAGGAAGCTGCTTTGCTTTGCAGGACTTCCCCTCCCAGAAGAAGCAGCGGGAAAGGTTGAATATTTACGAGAACAGGACAGTGGGTCAACGGCAGAGTTGGAAGGTTGTTCTAGGGGACGGCGCTGTGGCGTAGCGGGTAAAGTCACTGCCTGCAGTGCCGGCATCCCATATGGATGCTGGTTCATGTCCCGGCTGCTCCACTTCCGATCCAGCTCTCTGCTGTGGCCTGGGAAAGCAGTGGAAGATGGCCCAAGTGCTTGGGTCCCTGCACCCATGTGGGAGACCAGGAAGGAGCTCCTAGCTCCTGGCTTCGGATCAGCATAGCTCCAGCCATCATGGCCAGCTGAGGAGTGAACCAGTGGATAGAAGACCTCTCTCTCTCTCTCTCTCTCTCTCTCTATCTCTTTCTGCATCTGCTCTCTGTAACTCTGCCTTTCAAATAGATAAAATACATCTTAAAAAAAGAAAGAAGGTTGTTCTAGAAGATGCCCAGCACTGAGAAGACACTGCACAGCGACTCTTAGACAAAACCCACGGAGGAGCCCACCGAGTCGGCATCAGCAGAAATCGTGCCGGAGCTGAGCAGAGGGGGCACGCTTTCCACAGGGAGCTCCAGGAGAGGCCTTTTCCAGTCTGTTCTCTCCTTACTGGCTTCGAGTGAGGACAGGATCCCCCCGACATCCTGGGGAGAACTGTCAGGGGAACAAGGCAGAGACGGGCGTGTGACCGTGACTCCCATGCTTTGAACACTCTTCAGTCCCCACTGACCTCGTGGAGCAGAATGAACCCCTCCCCCAGGGTGGGGGGAGCTGGGATACGGACGTCAGATGGTGAAGGGCGGACGCGGAAGGGAGTTCTTGGGCACTGAGACGCACACCTGCGAGTTAGAACCAAGGCCGAGGCCACTTCTGTGCCGGCTAATAGATGAGCAGTAGACGCATCGGGGGCCCATGTGCTTTTCATCCCAGTTCTAGACACTTCTTGGAAATTCTCAGATTTTTCCCACGAGCTTTGAAGAGCTTCAGCCTGGATGCTGAGCCATCTTCCTGCTGAGGAGTTTTCCTCCTACTCAGAGAGTGAGGAAGACAAAGGGACTCACGCCGCCCCACCCCCTGGTGGGCCATCTTCTGGGCACCCCTGCAAGGCAGGTGTCCTGACCCTTGCTTGGGGACCAGGCAGTCAAGCCCGGGGGAAGCAATGCCCGGATGCCTCAGCAGGTGGGTCCCACCATGGATGGCACTGGCTCTCTGCCCAGCCTCCGGCCCTTGGCTGTGTCTTTGCCCCGACCAAGCAGAGCAGAAAGGGACCCCACGTCCACGTTGTTGCCACATTCTCATCCTGTCGTCCTAAAAACTCAAGCAAGCGTTTTAGGCGAGAAGAGACTAATCCGGGGACCCTGCCATATTCTTCGGCTGATCCGTCAGAATTTTACATTTGCGTTTCCTTAATTCTGAAGCATTTTCCCTAACCTATTGCCCCAATTTCTTTCTTTTTTTAAAAGATTTATTTATCATTTGAAAGGGAGAGAGGGAGAGGGTGGAGGAGACAGAGAGGGGGAGAGAGAGAGAGAGGGAGAGAGATGGGGGAGAGAGAGAGAGAGAGAGAGAGAGAGAGAGTCTTCCATCTGCTAGTTCACTCCCCATTGGTTGCGTGGCCAGGGCTGGGCCAGGCCAAAGCCAGGAGCCTGGAGCTCCATCTGGGCTCCCACACGGGAGGCAGGGACTCGAGTCTTTGGGCCGTCTTCTGCTGCCTTCTCAGGTGCTCTAGCAGGAAGCTGGAGTGGGAGCAGAGCTCCACTATGGGATGCTGGTGCTGCAGGTGACAGCTTAACCTGCTGTGTCACAGCGCAAGCTACTGTTGCCTCCACGTGCCAGTTTCTTTATCCTTGTATGATACTCAGACTTTGTGCATGGAAGAGTGCAAATATTATAATCATTATTCACTCCAGATTGTTTTGAAATGCATTCAACCTCCTCTGTCCCCCACCCCCCGGGATTATTTTAGAGGAAATCCTGGCCTTGCCTGCCCCCCACCCCAGGAGAGTTCCCTCAACATAAATTGGTACTTGATGGGGAGGAGTCTGAAGCCCTCCGCACCCTGGAGCGCATGTTTTTGGTCTGCTCACCTGTCACCCAGGTGGACAATAACCGACCTCACTAGCAGAACATCGATCTCATTTCCTGGTTGCTTTCTCTCCAACCCTGTTAGGACACACAGAAGCCTCTCTGTCTTTGACTGGCCACCCTGGCCCGGGGCTTCCCAGCCTCCCTGCTTTCCCACCGTGAACTTGGCGGGGCCGAGAAAGGCCATCATCTGTTGTGTTCCTTGGGTCCTGCCGCGTGGCTGGGGACTGAGCACCAGTTTCAATTCGAGGTGACAGTTCCACGAGTGTGTGATACCCTAACCCAGGCTGTGGGGTTTTCACTCCCCCCTCACCCACTGTCTGTGGCTTTTCCTTTTAGAGGTTCTGCTGGGCAGCCTGCTGTGAGCCTAACGGGTTTTCCCTTACGTGTGACTTGATGTTTTCCTCTCACGGTCTTTAGGGTTCTCTCCTTTTGCTTTTTAAAGATATATTTATTTATATGAAATCAGAGTTACACAGAGAGAGAAGGAGGAGAGAGAGAGAGAGAGAGAGAGAGAGAGAGAGGTCTTCCCTCTGATGGTTCACTCCACAGCTGGCTGCAACGGCTGGAGCTGTGCTGATCCGAAGGCAGGAGCCAGGAGCTTCTTCCGGGTCCCCCACATGGGTGCAGGGGTCCAAGGACTTGGGTCATCTTCTTCTTTCCCAGGCCATAGCAGAGAGCTGGATCAGAAGTGGAGCAGCTGGGACTCGAAGCAGCGCCCATATGGGATGCTGGCACTGCAGGTGGTGGCTTTACCTGCTAAGCCCCAAGGCTGGACTCTCTCCTTAACTTTTTTTTTTTTTTTGCTTTTTTTGATAGGCAGAGTTAGACAGTGAGAGAGAGAGAAAGGTCTTCCTTTTCTGTTGGTTCAACCCCCAAAGGTCTGCTATGGCTGGCGTGCTGTGCCGATCCGAAGCCAGGAGCCAGGTGCTTCTCCTGGTCTCCCATGCGGGTGCAGGGCCCAAGGACCTGGGCCATCCTCCACTGCACTCCCGGGCCACAGCAGAGAGCTGGACTGGAAGAGGGGCAACCGGGACAGAATCCGGCACCCCGACCGGGACTAGAACCCGGTGTGCCAGTGCCGCAGGCGGAGGATTAGCCTAGTGAGCCCCGGCACCGGCCTCTCTCCTTAACTTTTAACAATTTGACTGTAAAATCCCTTGGAAGGTTTTCATATTTGTCTGGTTTTGGCTTTGGCTGAGTCTGGGGTCCTTTAAGCTTTTTGTATGTGTACATCCATCTCTCTCTCAAGACTCGGAAAGTTTTCAAATGTTTTATTCAACAGATTCTCAATGTCCTTTCCTTCTCTTCGACTTCAGGCATCTCTAAACATGAATGTTTGTTTGCTTAGTGTTTGCTGCCTGTGTATCTTGCAGGCTTTCTTCACTCTTTTAAATTCTTCTCTCTTTTTTTTTTTCCTCACTGGATTCTTTCAAAAGTCTTGTCCTCAAGACCAGAAATTCTTCTGGTTGAGGCTCTCAATTGTATTTTTTAATTTCATTAAAGTGTTCAGCTCCAAGATTTCTGATGGATCCTTTTTAGTGACTTCTCATTCCTATCATGCATTGCTTTTCTCATTCCGTTGAACTGTCTGTATGCTCTTGCATCTCATTGGGTTTCCTTAGGATTATAATTTTGGATTATTTTTCAGTCACTTTGTACTGGATCCCTTTCTAGGAACAACTGGGATTTTTTTTTTAGGTGTCTTGCTTCCCTCCTTCTCACATGTCCTGGGTCCCTTTTGTGCTCTGCATATCTGCTGTAATAGTTCCTTCTAATTCTTCATGCTTTGCTCAAATGCAGGGTGTCAGAGGGATGGTTGTTTCGGCTCTGGTTCTAGGTGAGCCTGGTGTAGCCTCTGGGTGATTTCTGTGGCTGTAACCGATGTTAGCAGCGTCTGCAGCTGTTCGTGGAGGTGGAAGCTTCCAGAGGTGTGTGTCTTCCGGTCCCAGAGAGCTGGGTGTCAACGTACTAGGATCTGTGGTGGCTTTAGCCATTTCTGCTGCTGTGGGACACAAAGGGGCCTGTCCCCTTGGCCCATCAGGCAAGCTTGAGTGACGCTTGGGCCTGTGAAACCACTCCAGCTCTGAGACTGTGTGACGTGGACAGGATCTTCCCCAGGCCCTGCCGGCTGGCTGGGTGACATGGGGACATATTGTACCAAATGTCCTAGTCCCAGTACTAAGGAATGCAAAGGAGAGTTTTTCTCAACCCCATGGAGTAAATACAGCTCATTCTGGTACTGTGCACTGGCAGATGTGGCCTTGGGGTGGTGGGATGCAGGTAGTCTTCCTGTGTCCCCAGGGAGGGGTGGGCTCTGGGGACTCCGAGGAAAGCAGCACTAGCGGTCATGGTCCTGGAGCTGCAGGGTGGGTTGGTACCTCATCCAGATCCCACAGAGAAGGCAGTGACTGTGCACTGGTGGCCGTGGGCCCGCAGCCGTGCTCCCACGGGGTACGCACTGCTGTTCCTGGACTGATGGAGCCAACAGTGCCAGGCCCAGAGCTGCAGCAGGCTGCCGTGGACTCCGCTCCAGGTCTCATGCTTTGTGTGCGGGTGGTGCTGGGGCCCGTGCGCTGGTAGGCGTGGGTGTGAGCAGTGGAATGCAGATGATCCCACCCCCAGGTACTGTGAGGAGGGCTCGGGGGACTCTGTGGAACGTGGCTGCAACAGTCCCGATCTCAGAGATGCAGGATGGGCAGGGGGACTTACCCACATCCCGCAGGCTGATCAGAGGTCACACTGGGATCGTGCGCTGGCCTGTGCAGCCTGGACTAGAGAGTTGCAGACAGGACCTTAACCAGACCCCGCGTGAGAGCGCGAGTGTCCCTGGGACCTATGGAAGCAGCAGTTGCAGTCCCAGAGCTGCAGGCTGCAATGGGCTCCTTATCCAGGTCCCCCGGTGTGAACTCCGATGACTGTAGCCAGGCGCTGTGACAGTCCAAGTCCCAGAGCTGCAGGAATCCGTTGGTTCCTTACCCACATCCTGCATGGTGATCACGTGTTGTCCAGGCCTGGAGTAGAGGAATGCAGACAGGGTCTCCCCCAGATCTCCCTGGGACTGATAGAACCAACAGCCACAGGATGCAGGTGTCCCGGGCAGAGTGCCAACCACACTGGGGGCTGTGGACTGAGAGCTGCCAGTCTGAGGCAGGGGACACAGATAGGGCCCTCCAGGTGCCACTGGTGAGCTTGAGCTATTCAAGGGACGGTGGGGTCCACAGCCATAGTCCCAGAGCCACAGGGCACAGACGGGACTGTTCCCAGTTCCCGCTTGGGTTGTGCCCTGGCCACCCAGCACCCTGTGCTAAGAGACAGAGAAGGAGATGTCCTCGGGTCTGGTTCCCTGGGCTTGTGTCCTCGGCCGCAGAGGGGAAGCAGAGGGTGACTTCCTGGGTCTTGCAGGGGGAGGGAGCAGGGCTCAGGGTCTGTGCCCCGCAATCCTGCAGCTGCAGGACGCAGAGGGGCCTGCTCCCTGCCCCGGTTCCGTCTCTGGGCTCTTCAGGTAGTGACTGGGCTGCTGGCCGTCCCCTGAGACGGAGCGGAGCTCAGCGGCGGCGGCCCGCAGCAGCTCGGGTCCAGGCTTTGCTGGGCAGAGGGGGCAGAGCAGTCGCTCAGGCCCCCGGGCAGCTTTCCCACTGGACTTAAAGCCGGTGAGCACCGTGGGGCCCTCCGTGGTTGGGGCTGCGATGACGGCGGGGCGTGCCAGGCTGAGCCAGGGCACGGGTGAGCCCCGCAGGGTGCTGGCTCCCTCTGTGGCTGCCGGCTGTCTGCGTCTGCGCCGTGCTGAGTTCCCCTCACTTCCTACGCCCGTCTCCCTGAGCGACTTTCCTGGTTCCTCCCTGGCAGGGGCAAGCTCAGGCCCTCTCTATGTGCCCTCTCACATGCTGGGGTTTCTCCTCAGGGTGGGGTGCCAAGGGGAGGGCCCTGATCCAGCCGTGGGTTGGGGGCGGCGTCTTCAGGAGGCCGTGAGGACTGGAGAAGGTCTGCTCAACCCTGTGGTTGAGCCCTGCTGGCTTCTGTAGGTAGAGGAGAGACACACACATGCACACACACACACATGCACACACACACACACACATGCACACATGTATATGCACACATACATGCACACACACATGCATACACACGCACGTGCACACACGTGCTCCTTGTCACTCGGCGATGCCTTGGGAAGACAAGGACGTCTTAGACCCTGGAACGCCACAGCTGTGAGCCAGAATCGATCCGGGGCCTTTTCAAAACAGCCTGCCTCAGGCGTCGCGTCACAGTGAGTTAAAGCCGTCACAGAGACCCCAGCCCCAGCCCCTGAAGAACCCCCTCCCGCCCTCTCACCTCCGAGCGCAGATCCATTCAAGCCCCCTGCTCAGCATCCTGGCAGCTTCCCCCATGGCAGACAGAGGGGGCGTCGCAACTTCACCCAGCCCTCGCCCAGCCTGTTGGCTTGGGCAGAAAATGTGACGGAGGCAGGGAGGGAGGCTGTCCGGTGCCAGGCGCGGGCTTCAGCTCTGTAACTCGAGGCAGGCGGTGGCCTAGCAGCTAAGACCCCGGTGAGGAGGCCCATGTCCCACGCTGCAGTGCCTGGCTGACTTCTGTTTCCATCTCTCTGCTGCTGCAGCCCTAGGGGGAGGCAGAGGTCGAGGCTCAAGTAACTGCAGGGTGGAAAAGGCCCCGGGTTGGCCAGGTTGGAGAAGTAGGAAGACGCAGGTGGAAAGTCACCCCCGTGGCATTACGCAGATGGTCCCCCTTCCCTGGGCAGCCACAGAACTGTGGGGTACAGAGCACTGCAGGTAATGGAGTTAAGGGGTTTTGTGGGATGAGGAAGAACTATGAGTACCACAGGTGATATACGAGAGAGAAAGAACGAGGTAGCTACGATGGACAGCAATCAAGCGCCCAATGCTACCTCATTTAATGCTCAGAATGACATCGAAGGGAGGGACCGGGATCCTCATCACTCCGAGGAGGCAGCAGGGACTTGGAGGAAGTCTCTGGCGTGCTCGCGAGAAGCTCATTCTTCTAGCTTGGCCTCCCCCGGGTCAGAGGTGGAGGAACAGAGAGAGGCATTTCAGGATGCAGGATGTCCCGACTCTCTCCTGTAGAAAACGGTAGTGCCACGGTGCCAGGGCCCCTTGCTTCTGCAGGTGTGATGGCTTTGCACCCGCTGGGGTACAAACGGGGGACGAAGGGGACGCAGAGACACGAGGGAGGACGGATGCTGTGTCTGGGGGTAAAGGGAGGGCAAGGAGGGTCAGCAGTGAGCCCTGAATTCGGCACTGCTGGCCTGGAATCGGTCTTACACGACCTCCCTGGAGGTGGCTGCTGCATCAGCGCCTCCCGGGGGCCAAGTTCAAAGCCTTCCGAGAGCTGGCGGCCCCGCACAACTCTGCACAGCGAGGCCATCTTGCTGGCAGTGACGCCTCCCAAGGGCTTTGGGTGGTGACACAGAGCTGTCAGCCTTCGTCAGGATGCTGTCAGGTGTCCAGCCATCTTTCTCTGCACGCAGGCTCCTGGATCCCCGGGGGAAAACACCCCAGCCATCGCCACCATTTACATAATCTGTCCTTGGCTGCGCTACATTGGACTTCTTAGGAAAATGCTGCTGAGCCTAAATTCTTTCTTCTTAACCATTTGCAAAATGAAATTGTTTTCCAGGCTTCAGAAGTTTCTAAGTAGATGTGATCTAAGCTGTAAAACACAAAACCAAAAACCAAAAACCAGCCATCGTTTCTCATCAGCAGCCCGAGGGCTGGGCTTGCACAAGGCTGTTTCCCTGGGGTGACTGGCAGGAGGACACTGTGAGAAAGGAGCTGCCAATCAAGTGCTCCCCCTGCGAACTGTCCCTGGATCCTGAGTACTGTTCTTTCAGGGTCTGCAGTTTGCTGGGCACAAGGAGAGATGGGACGGCCGGATTGGCTGGGGTTGGCTGGGATTGGTTGGCTGGGATTGGCTGAATTGGCTGGGGTTGGCCGGGGTTGGCTGGGATTGGCCGGGGTTGGCTGGGATTGGCTGGGGTTGGCTGGGATTGGCTGGGATTGGCTGGGATTGGCTGGGATTGGCTGGGATTGGCTGAATTGGCTGGGATTGGCTGGGATTGGCTGAATTGGCTGGGGTTGGCCGGGGTTGGCTGGGGTTGGCTGGGATTGGCTGGTGGGATGGTCCCACAGTTTAGTTTCTTATCTAGTCCTGAACCAGCACAGCTCAGCGTTCATGAAACTCAAATGGGCGAAGCAGAATCAATGGTAAAGTGGACCTTTAATTTCTTTTTTAATTTGAAAGTCATAAAGGCAGAGAGACGGGGAGGTAACAAAGAGTTTCCATCTGCTGGTTCATCCTCCAAAAGACCAGGGCTGGGCCAGGCCAAAGCAAGGGGCCTCCCACGTGGGTGACCTGAGCCACCACTGCTGCCCCCCAGGCACGTGAGCAGGAAGCTGGATCAGAAGCGGAGCAGCCAGGACCCAAACTGTCGCTCCAGGTGGGGTTTGGGTGTTCCAAGTGTTGCTTAACCTCCCCCTCCGTGCCACACACCTCCACCTAGGAGAGGACCCTCCCAAATGAGCGGCACAAGAACCACTTCTGAGCAATTAAGAACATTTAAATATCAAACTAGCATTGAATCGCACAAAGGAATTATTGTTAATTATGTTAGGTGTCCATAGCAATGCAATTATGTAAGAAAATGCTCATTTAAATTTTTTTGACCATTTATCTTGGTGGGGGGGCAACACTCCCACTCACTGATCGGCTCCTCAAATGTCTGCAATGGCTGGGACTAGGCCAGGTGTGGAAGCCTGGAGCCAGGAACTCAACCAGGTCTCCTGCGTGATGGCAGGGACCCGGTCACCTGAGCCATCACCTGCCGTTTCCAGGGTCTGCATTCGCAGCAGAATGGAGTCAGGAGTTGGAGCCGGAATTCGAACCCAGGCCCCCTGATGCAGATGCCAGTGTCTCAACCTCCAGGCTAAATGCTTGCTCCAGACGACGCCCAGGTTTAAGAGAAACGTGTCCTGGAGAGGGTAAGGCTGATGTCTGGAACTGGCTTTAAATTATTTCAGAAAGAAGGAAGAAACGGAGGGAGGGAGGGGGTAGAGAGAAAGGAAATAAAGAAAGGATTATGGCAGTTTTTGATATTGTCTTAATCTGGGTGATGGGAACATGAGTCAGTGTTCCACCGTCATCATCATACAAGCAAGAGGCCTGCAGTGTTCCTAAGCTACACCGATGAAACTCCGGGTTTGGGGAGCGAGGGAAGCAGGGAGCAGCGAGGCGCGACCAAGGCGGAGGAAAAACATCTGAGACGTGAAGGGACTGTTTGGTTTCCCGGGAAAAGCTTTGCCCGGAAGTAAATACGTTTCGTGGATCAAAGGAAAATCTTACAAGGGAGTGGGTGTCTGTTCTTGCGGCGATGAAAAATTGTGTCATCTGATGGTGGGAGGGGAGAATGCAGCACGTCGTAAACCGAGTAATAAACTGGACGAAGAACTGAAAAGGGGGCTGGTGCCGTGGCCTGGCAGGACCAGCCGCCGTCCGGGCGCCAGCATCCCACCCGGGAGCCAACTGAGTCCCTGCTGCTCCACTCCGACCCCGCAATGCGCCTGGAAAAGCAGCAGAGGACGGCCCACGTCCTCGGCACCCTGCACCCACGGGGGAGACCCGCATGAGGCTCCTGGCTTCAGGCTGGCCCAGCTGTGGCCGTTGCTGCCATTTGGGGAGTGAACAAACAGATGGAAGGTCTCTCCCTGTGTGTCTCTCTGTAATTCTGATTTTCAAATAAATAATAAATCTAAAAAAAAGAATGAAGAGAAAAACAACACTTTGGCCAGCTGAGCGAGAGACTGTCGGGGCGTTCTGTGTTGTGCTGGTTGAGGCTTCGCAACAGGCTGACCAGAGAAAACCGTACACTGTGAGCATAACTTCACCCACAGTGTGCTTTGTACACAGGATCTGCACCGCGTCCTTGCAAACAGCTCTCCCAGTGAATCGTGGCTGGGTGTGGTTTTGACCTGAATGTGGGTGGGTGTTTTTGCCGGCGCCGAGACTCACTAGGCTAATCCTCCGCCTTGCGGCGCCGGCACACCGGGTTCTAGTCCCGGTCGGGGCGCCAGATTCTGTCCCAGTTGCCCCTCTTCCAGGCCAGCTCTCTGCTGTGGCCAGGGAGTGCAGTGGAGGATGGCCCAAGTGCTTGGGCCCTGCACCTCATGGGAGACCAGGATAAGTACCTGGCTCCTGCCTTCGGATCAGCGTGGTGCGCCGGCCGCAGCGCGCCGGCCGTGGCGGCCATTGGAGGGTGAACCAACGGCAAAGGAAGACCTTTCTCTCTGTCTCTCTCTCTCTCACTGTCCACTCTGCCTGTCAAAAAAATAAATAAATAAAAATAAAAAAGAAGATCAATTTAGTATATAAAGTTATATATAAGTAAAGATTTCAACAGCTTGCACTCACACAGATATACAAAGTATAGAGTACTGTTTGAGTACTAGTTATACCGTTAATTCACATAGTACGACACATTAAGAACAGAGATCCTACATGGGGAGTAAGTGCACAGTGACTCCTGTTGTTGATTTAACAATGGACACTTTTATTCATGGCGTCAGTAATCACCCGAGGCTCTTGTCATGAGCTGCCTAGGCTAAAGAAGCCTCTTGAGTTCTCAAACTCCAACCTTGTTTAGACCAGGCCATAGTCAAAGTGGAAGTTCTCTCCTCCCTTCAGAGAAAGGTACCTCCTTCTTTGATGGCCTGTTCTTTCTGCTGGGATCTCACTCATAGAGATCTTTCATTTAGGTCATTTTTTTTTTTTTTTTTGCCACAGTCTTGGCTTTCCATGCCTGTGAAACTCTCATGGGCTTTTTAGCTGGATCCACATGCCTTAAGGGCTGATTCTGAGGCCAGAGTGCTGTTTAGGACATCTGCCATTCTATGAGTCTGCTGTGTATCCTGCTTCCCATGTTGGATCGTTCTCTCCTTTTTAATTCTATCAGTTAGTATCAGCAGACACTAGTCTTGTTTAAGTGATCCCTTTGACACTTAATCCTATCTTTATGATCAATTATGAACTTAAACCAATCACTTTGACTAATAAGATGGCATTGGTAAATGCCACCTTAGTGGGACTTGGAATCCCCTGGCACGTTTCAAGCTCTACCATTAGGGGTACGTCTGAGTGAGCATGTACCGAACTGTGCATCTCCTCCCTCTCTTATTCCCACTCTTATATATAGCAGGGTTAAATTTAAACACCTAAGAATAATTGTATCACTCATTTCTTAATAGTGCCTGCGTTTAACAACCAGCTTACAAAATCCCGCAAAACCCAACAGCTGGCGCAGTGTGGACGACTCTGTGGCTGCAGGAGGGGAGAACAGATGAAGATGCCACTCCACCGTGTGTCAGGGTCAAGGTCAGGTCTGGGAGTGTGGGGGGGTGCATGTTAACAAGAGAGCCGGGCAGCACACAGAGCAGAGGGGCTTCTACATCAGCCCAGTAGGATTTGGGGAGGAGAATCCATGCCCCCTCTGCCACAGAGCGAGACCCCAGACCACCACTCTGGGATGCACTGGGCTCCCCTCGGGTGTGGAGGGTGGTGGGAAGTTCTGTGCACCCTGGAGGGGGCCACTCAGCGACCACCAGAGTCTGACCTGGGGGCTCTGCAGAGGCACGGGCAGGGTGCGCTGAAATGACTCTGGAGACAGACTCACGGCACCAAACACCTGAGCTGAAAATGGTGGGAATCACCATCAGACCCAGGGCAGACCCTGGGGGAGAGTGGAGATGGTGCCCGGCCAGCAGAGGGAGCCACTGGGGTCACCATGCTGAGAACAGACACACGTGTGCCTGCCAGGGGGCTGAGCAGTAGTGCATGGCAAGACACCGAGAGAAAGAGCCGCACTGGCCACCAGACCGTGCACGCCGGGGCCGCCTTTGCCTTGATGCACGGTGGCCCTTGCGTCCCCCGTGCTCAGAAGTTCCCGTGGCCCGGAGCAGGGAGGGGTGCAGTTTGGAGCCTTCGGGAGCTAACCCGAGGAGCTGTCTGGGTTATAGGGTCGAGGCATTTATTAGACTGGATGAGCGTGCAGCTTCCCCCGGCTGCTCGGCTCTCACGGAGCAGGAAACCAGTGAAAGGAACCTGCCTTCCGCATTTCCCTGCTCTGGTACCGGTCAGCATGCAACCCAGGGCAGGATCTTCACTGAGGACCTGCAAATGGAAGGTGGCTTTTTTCTCTGTCTCCATCTCTCCCTCTCTCTGTCATTGCCTTCCAAATAAATAAATCTCTTTATAAAAAAGATTGATTTATTTGAAAGGCAGAAATACAGAAAGAGAAGGGGAGAGAGAGGTCTTCCATCCACTGGTTCACTCCTCAAATGGCCACAACAGCCAGGGCTGGGCTAGGCTGAAGCCAGGAGCCAGGAGCTTCATCCGGGTCTCCCACGCGGTGCAGGGGCCCAAGCACTTGGACCGTCCCTCACTGCCTTCCCAAACCCATTAGCAGAGACCTGGATCACAAGTGGAGCAGACGGAACTCAAACTGGTGTCTGTATGGGATGCCAGCCCTGCAGGTGGAGGCTTAACCTTCTACCCCACAACAAAGGCCCTAATAAGTCTCTTTTTTTTAAAAAAAAGAAGTCGCATTTGATTGGGCTTGGGCATTAACTCATGACGGGGAGGACAGCCTGGGAGGACCCGACTGGCTTGCAAGCAGTCGGCAGGGTTGCAGTGCCCAGGGAGCACCAGCTGGGCAGGGAGGGAGGACAGAGCTCAGTCTAAGGAAAACAGAGGGTGACAAGGAAATCGTGGGAGGAGCTTTTCTAAGACAGAAGAGGGGGCTTCAGACAGTTCACGGAAAAAGTGGAATTAAAAGATGCATTTATTTTGGTGCAAAAGAATTTGAAATGCATGCAAAAATACGCATTTTCTGTGACTGCTTTGAAGACCCCTTGTCTCTCTGACACGGGCTGCATATGTGGAAAACAGAGCTCTGTGCTCCGTGAAAAAGAAACCCAATGGAAAGTCGGAAAAGACAGGACTGAGTACTTCCCCAGAGTTATCCAGTGGCCGAGGTGTGTGTGCGAGGGCACTCCATAAACCACGAGGACGCGCCGCAGCACGCCCACCAGATGGCTAAAACAAGCAGGCAGGCGGGGCCCAGCGCTGGTGAGGACTTGCTGTTCGCTGTGTCACCCACCGATCATAGTGTCTCGGACACTGCACGTCCGCGGCTGCACCCTGCGACCCAGCAGTTTCTCCATCAGCTGGCATCCAGCAGGAGCGCGTGTGAGTGTCCACTCAGAGACAGGCACGGAGGAACAGTCCCAGCAGCCGTGTTCTGCTGGGGGAGAACTGGAACCAGTCCAGGAGTCCATTGAGAGAAGCAAGGACAAGTACCGTGGAACCCACCCAGCGATAGAAACGGACAAATGAAAGCTCTATGCAGCGCAACACCATAAACACAGCTAGACGATACGATAGCGAATGATAGAAGCCAAGCGCTGAAGAGAGGGGCAGAATGATCCTGTTCCCGGAAAGTTCAAAGCCAGAGCGTCCTGCCCTGCACTTGACCATGGGTAGCTGGAGTCACCCACGTGACCTGTTCCCCTCCCCAGCCCGCCGAGCCAGAGGGCTTTGACAGGTGTCAGAGCTGGGAGAGGAAACAGGTGTGTGGAAGATCTCCCTGGCCGCCTCTCCCTGGGGAGAAAATCAGGTGTTCTTGTCCACAGAGGGCCGTGCCCAGCGTTCCAGCCTGGGCTAGGATCACACTGGTCCCCCACGTTCAGGATCAGTGTGGCGAGCGGCTGCCTGGGACTGGTTTGTGTGTGAGTTCTGGGCGGAAGCCTTCAGGAGGGAGGCCAGGAGTTGCCACGTGACCAGCACCACCTCACCTCCTTGTCGTGGGCCCCTGGGTGAGGGGCTGAGCAGCCTCCAGCTGGGGTGGACGTGCAGCGTAGAGCAGATGCAGGCCAGAAGCCCCTGAGATTTCACTGCAGCCCAACCCAGCCGCTCGCATGCTGCACCTGCCCTCCGTGGAGACGCAGATGAAGACCAAGTATTCATCCCGGAGCTCCGTGCCCTCGGCCTGTTGGCTGCAACAATTAGGCTTTCCAGAAGGTTCTGCCAGGGCCCGCCCCCCAGCTCTGGGTCCCTGGATTGGCATCACCATGACAGGCCGGCGTCTTGTGCTTGTGTTCAGCCAGGACCTGAAGCGTGAATTTGGAAGAGCAGTGTAGTCTGGGACCATCCGTGCTGCTAAGACTGTTACAGGTGTCATCCAAACGTGTTTGGAGCCCAAGTCCACGGTGAAGCTGCGTCGTGATGACCAGCGACGGCCGTGCCAGTATTCAAGAGATCCAAGTGCGGCGTCCAGCCAGGCCCACGGTCGAAGTTAGCCAGGCCCAGGATGAAGAGGTGGGAGACCGCACCACATCAGAAGCTGTTCTTGCTGGGGGCGTGCTGTCTGAGGCTGAGCAGTTCCCACAGTGGTGGGGGTCCGTGCTTCCAAGGGAGTTGGATGCTGTGACCCATGTCCTACAGAAATCAGTGTTCCCGCGGACATCAACGGCCACGGTACGAAGCTGACACCACCGGCAGCTCCATCGCCGCCCACGCAGGCCGCCGGCGAGCCGCTCGGGTGCTGCCCAAAAGGAGCAGGTGGAGGAGAGGGGTCGGGAGGAGCCATGCGCGAGGGTGGAAAAGACGCCTGTAGGTGTCCCTGAAGACTCGGGCATCTCACGCGGGGTCACCAGTGACTAGGATGTGACCCTCTGTGGGTGTGGCGCTCTGTCGGGAACCCCTGTGGCTCTGCTGGAATACGAGGACCCCTGTAGCGCCTCTGGAATACGAGGGAGGAAGCCAGGCTGAGGCTGAGCAAGACCCCCGGGGTTCTCCAGGCGGAAGAAGAGCACACCCACTCTGCGCGGGCTTCGTCCAACCGCAGCCCAACGCGGCCGTCGCCCAGGAGGGCATCTCAGGGTGGGCTGAGCACAGCCAATATCTCGGCCACTTGCAGAGTGCGGGGGACAGACCATGCCTGCATTGCTACAGCTGGTGGGGCCTGGAGGGTTGGCTCACCAGGGAAGCAGAGACAGGAATGTGCTGGAACAGGAGCTGGCCTGCTGGAAACCGAGGGAACCTGGGATGGGCACTGTGTGTCCATCACTGGTGCCAAGACCCCAAGGCCTGCACCTGCTCTCGGGGGGAGGTGGGGGGCATCTCTGGGAAGCAGAACACAGCCTCCCAGATGCCCTGCGCGTGTCCTGCCGGGTCCTCCTGCACCCTCTGCTGCTGTCAGGGTCGGGGACTCTGCCACGGTCATGGCCCATGCTTTGAGACGAAAATGTAGGTGGAGTGGAACCACGGCCCCACAGGCTGCTGCCCAGGCCCTAGGGGTCACCCCTCACAGCCTGACCCGCAAGAGGGGTCTCCTTACCTCCCTCCAGGTCACACACACCCAGGACAACCGTGAGGCCTGGGGCATAGATGGCCAGGTGGGGACTTTGGTGGATGCAGAAGTGGGCGTAGGGGAGCCACTGGCTGCCGAACCGCAAACGGACACGACAGGAGCAGAGACGGCAGCTCTGACGCTGGGGGCTGATGACGGCACCCACAAGAAGAAGGACAATGCCCAGGCGGCAAGGCGGGGTTCCCGGCACGGGCCGACAGTGAGCAGTGGACAGGGTGAGCTCGACACCCAGACCCAGCGAGTCTCCCCGTCTCCTGAGCCAGGGCCTGGCACACCTCCTCTGTTTGGAAGGGGTGGAGCTGAGGGGCAGCCCCTGTCACTTTCTGTCTTAGCTCAGTCTGCAAAAGGCACCGGCATGTCATCTCCCTGCTGCCGGCTTTCCATTGAACTCTCTCTGCTGACTCAGTTGGAGTCGGAGTCATCTGGGTTAAAGACAGCCACCGCAGACCAGGCTATGGTGCACCGGGACCCACGGCTGGCCCCTTCAGGAGACAGGAGCCACTGCTCGGTACTCTCACAACGTCACAGTCAATTTACTCTCCTCCCCAGGCTGGCTTTGAAACAGTGCAGGGGCTGGTGCTGTGGCAAAGTGGGTAAAGCCACTGCCTGCAGTGCCGGCATCCCATATGGGCGCCAGTTCGAGTCCCGGATGCTCTACTTCCGATCCAGCTCTCTGCTATGGCCTGGGAAAGCAGTAGAAGATGGCCCAAGTCCTTGGGCCCCTGCACCCATGTGGGAGACCTGGAAGAAGCTCCTGGCTCCTGGCTTCAGATCGGCGAAGCTCCAGCCATTGTGGCCAAATGGGGAGTGAACCAGCGGATGGAAGACCTCTCTCTCTCTCTCTCTCTCTGTCTCTCTCTCTCTCTCTGTCTCTCCTCTCTCTGTGTAACTCTGACTTTCAAATAAATAACTAAATCCTTAAAAATAGCAAAAAAAAAAAAATAGAAAAGAAACAGTGCAGAGCAGTACATTAGCCACACCTGCCCCGTGACATACGGGGTCCTGGTTGAGTCGGACCCTCCATTCTGGTAGCCGCCATGCCTGATGCCCAGCTGGGAGCCCGCCACAGCGCCCCCCCCCCCGAGGCTTTTCAGTGTGATCAGAGACCACGCCAGGGCTGCACCCCGATTTTCCACAGGTGCAACGCCAGCCAACTTCCCTACGGACCCACAGATGGGAGGGAAGGCGACGGACACGGAACGTGAAAGGAAGCTCTCTGTGGTCCGTGACCAGGTCCACAGCCCCACACTTGCGTGGGGAACTCTGCTGCTGGGATCGGGGCAGACGGGGCTGGGGGCCATGCTTCTCCCTGCTAGCGACAGCCTCGCACCCAGACCGCTTCCACGTGACAGGGAGCACAGCTTCTCTCCAGTTGGCTCGGTGCTTGGTCACGTGACCAGTTTTGCTGGCCAATAGGAACTTAGCCAACAGGGCACTAACAGAGGCCTTGTGGCTACCTGCATGGTAGCCAAAATGGCTGTGCTTTTGCCAAAAGGGCTGGAAATCAACCCCAACCCCCAGCCACTGTTCTCAGGTGAAGGAAGGGATTTGGGGAGCACCCTGTGGTCACAGCCTGCGGTCAAGCCCAGCCAAGCCCGGCTGCACCCGGCTGAGGCACGGGGGCACGTGAACCATGATTTCAGTGTGTCTATGAAGCAGCAAACAAAGCAAGAAAGCCAACCCAGAGGCTCCCCTGCCAGAGCGGAAGTCGCGACAACCCTCAGTCACCAGGCCTTAGAGTCGGGTCCCTTCTTGCGCACTGTGGCTCCGAGCCTTGTGCCTCTGGTGCCCGGGCACTGTGTGGAGGGGACACTGGCACCCCGGGCCACACTGCTGCTGTCACAACCTCCCTCACCATAGCGCTGCTCCAGCCCGTGAACTCTAGGGCTGGAGGTGAACTCACCTCTCCCGCTCAGCGAATCCGCCGGCAGGAGGCGCACTCTTGGCTCATTCCCCGAACAGCGGCAGCTGGGGTGCTCTGGAGGGCTCGCCGCCCCTGCCGGCTGCTCCCCGCTCCAGGCCCCGTTGGCTCAGCGTTGACCCTGCTGTCCTCGAGGCTCAGAGCAGAAGCAGCCGGTCCCGGAGCGGGCTCCCTCCGTGGGCTCCCTCCGTGGGCTCCCTCCATGGGCTCCCTCCATGGGCTCCCATCATGGGCTCCCTCCGTGGGCTCCCTCCGTGGGCTCCATCATGTCAGGAATCTCCTCCTAGTGGCCGGGTCAGCCCCTTCCCCTGCTCGGCTGCTGCAGACAGAGGCCTCCGGTGAGGGCTGCCTGGATCATGCACCTGATCCCCACCCCGCTTCAGTGCGGGTTTTCATTTGTTTATGAGCAAAAGCGAAGCCACGATCAGGTTTCCCAAGAGATTAGGGAGCAGCCAGGTAAGGGCTGAGAAAGTTCCCCATGGGCTTTGACGAGGTCGGACAAGGGGCTGTGGAAAATCCTGAAATCTCTCCTGGTGCAAACGCCCACCGGGGGTGACACCAGGGGAGACGAAGCAAACCGCTGCCTGCGATGGCCTGGGCGCCCAGGTCCTGCGGCTACGCGTGGTAGAAGCCATGGAGACGCTCTCCTGGCTTGTCTAGCCTGCCGTGGCCCGGCTGGACCTGGGTAAGTCAGGTCAAGGGCAGTCCTCACCTGTTAGCAGCCAGCTCCAGCACTGCTCCTGGGACTCCACCGAGGTCAAAGGCCTGGGCTCCCGGCAGCATTGAGGCTCAGAGCCGCTCCCCGACCGCTCCCCATCCCTCTCCCCAGCTCCGAGAAGCCAAGTTTCCCCACTGCCTCTCCGTCTTCTCCCCTCCCCCCCCCCCCCCCAGTCCCCAGCCAGGCCCAGATGCACCCAGAGCAGCATGGCAGATCGGCCTCCCTCTGCGAATGCAGACTTGAGCTGTGCCCAGCGCCACGGCCTGGCTCCCTGACCCCAGGGCTCCCAGCGGAAGCTGCAGCACAGGTGCACTGGGAAGACGCAGGCCTCCCGGGCTTCCCAAGGCCTCCAGAAGGCAGGCCCTGCCTGCCGTGCTGAGCCCAGGGCAGCAGGGACAGAGAGGAGCTTCCTGCCAAGGAGGGGCTGGGTGCCCGCACAGCTGCCCTCCTCCCAGCCTCAACTGCTGAGCCCTGGGTGACTGTGGGGCCGAGGGGACGGCCACTGTCCTTCTGTGTCCTCTCTCCCCACTGCACAGACCCGAGGAGTAGACACTGGCCTCCATCCTCGGTTCATGCACGTTCCCTTCTGTTCTGGGTTGAATGGGACCCTTCTACCCTGAATTCCTGCCTTCCTGGACCTTCAGAACACGGCCTCTTTGAAAACAGGTAATTGTTGGATGCAGTTTTTAAGATGAGGCCGCGCTGGTGCAGGAACTGGTGTCTGGACAGGAAGAGGACACACAGAAAGAAACACTGGAGACACAGCCAAGGCAGAGGCGGGTGGTGCAGCCACAGGCAGGGGACAGCCTGGCTCTGCTCGCCTCTGGCCTCCCATCTGTGGGAGAATCCATTCCTGGTGTTCTGGGGCTTTGTTACAGGGGCCCTAGGAGGCTCGGGGACATGTCTCAATGGCTTGAGAGTCTAAACCCATCTCAGGGAGATGCTGGAAAGTCCGGGAAGGCAGGCACCTGCCCAGCTGGAACCCAGAAGTGCAGTGGATCTGGTCCCCGGAAGACAGGCACAGTGTTCCGGGAGGGACAGATCCGTCCGTCCGTGCTGGAGCCGGCCAAGTTCACAGATGCACCTGCGCGTGTGAGTGCTTCCATCGCAAGGCTGAGCCCAGAGAAGCGCAGCCGTCCCGGGGTGGACTGTGCTGCACTTGCTTGCTGGCAGCTGCGTGTGCAGGGCGGTTCTCCCCGGGACCCCAGATTCCACCTCGACGGCACAGAGGTGGAAGACACGGCGAGCTGATTCCTGGCGAGTTGGATTCAATGAACGCTCAGCCGAGCTCTTGGCCCAGGGCCAGCACGGAAGCAGCAGCAGTTTTCTTCACCGTGGTCATTGAGCGACCACCAGATATTAACTGTGCCGCTGGCAATGGCAGAGACACGGGCACACATGTGTGTACGAGCAACCTGTGTTAAGAAGGTAGCATTGGTCAAAATGGCTGCTGAATCTATAAAGAAAGGAAGAACGGTTCAAACGTTTGGAGGGAGATCAGCTGTGCTCGAGGCTGGTGTTCAGGGCGGTGCTGTGGTGCAGCGGGCTCGGCTGCCTCCTGTGACGCCGGCATCCCCTATGGGCTCTGGTTCAAGTCCCGGATGCTCCACTTCCGATCCAGCTCCCTGCTCACGCACCTGGGAAAGCAGCAGAAGATGGCCCATGTGCTTGGGCCCCAGCACCCACGTGGGAGACCCAGAGGAAGCTCCTGGCTCCTGGTTATGGCTCGCCCAGCCCTGGCTGTTGTGACCATCTGAAGAATGAACCAGTAGTGAACTGATGGAAGATCTCTCTCTCTCCCCCCCCCCATCCCCCTCTCTCACTGTAACTCTTTCAAATAAATTAATTAAGAAAAGGAAGATGCGCAATTTTAACGACCACAGGTTTAACAGCTCTGAGAAAAGATGCCGTCCCCGCGGCTGTGAATGCCTTGTTTGTGGTTCTTTAAGCTGGACACCCCCACACTCAGGGAGCTAAGCCAGCTCTCGTGTTGCTGGGTGAGGCACAAGATGGCTCAGATGTTATGAAAAACAAAATGACGCCATACCCCAAGAATCTTAAAAACGATCACACTGTTGACCCTGGAGTTCATTTTTAGGAAGCTTTCCAAAACAACATAAATACTTGCAAACAGGCACTAAAAATATCCGGATTCCTCTACGTATCACGAGGAAGACGGGGTCTGTAGCTGCATGTGGGCAGCGAGCAGGCCCAGGCTTCCTATGCCAAGAGCGGCTGTGCTGGGGCACAGAGCCTGCACCTCCCTTCAGCTCAGGGGCAGTGGAGCTGGCAGCCTCGGCCCTAAGCAAAGTCAGGGTCAGCGCCAGTCTCTGGGCTGGGGCCAGGCTCCTCCCTGGTGGGGGCGGGGCCTGTCTGCCAGGCCGTCTGCTCAGGGTGCTGGGCTGTGCACCCCTGTATCAGATCTGCACCGCTGCTGAGCCCAGCCCGCCACTGCTGGGGGCTAGGTGTCAGCTCTGCCCTCGGTCCTGTTTTCTACCTTTGTGTCTTCCATGCGTTGTCCACGCCCAAGGGGTTGCAGGTGGGAGAGCCCCGCCAGGCTTGGCCAGACCTCCCTGGGCCGTGGACTCTTCCAGTGGTCCTCGGTCCTGCTTGCTCTCCTTCCCCGCGTCACCCCTGGGTGAGGTCGCGGCTGTCCCCTGCTGCCTGCTCCCTGCCGCTGTCCTCCTGGGAGCTGCTCAGAGGCCCTGGAACCTTCCATTTCCACCCAGTGTGTGAGCTGGGCCCAGGTTGGTTGGCCGAGATGGTGTCAGGGTCACATCGTGGCCGGGATTGAAGGCTCTCTCTGTCTAACCCCGTTAGTCTCTGTCTAATCCCATAGTCATAGTTCTCTCTGTCTAATCCCATTTGTCTCCCCTAACACCCTCAGGAAGCCAGAACTGAATCCAAGTAGGGCAGGAGCCCAACCTGTTGAGCCATCGCCTCTGCCTCTCAGGGTCTGCACTAGCAGGAAGCTGGCGTCGGGAGCCAGCGGCAGGACTGACCCGGGCACGCCCACGTGGGACACGGCATCCTGGCCGCCTGCTCCTCTCTCGTCTCCCCCAGTAGTCCCCCTGATTTCCTAACTCCAGCTCAGCATCTGTCTCTAGGAGGACCCAGCCCACACATTGGGCAAAAATGAATGAGGAAAAAAACGAATGTGTGCATGCCTCAGGGTGCTGACCGTGGTCGTCCGAGGAATTCTTTCAAAGCAACAAGGTCAAATGTTCTGTGATGAGGGAAAACCCAGTAAACTTCTTGGAAAAAAAAAAACACTAGGTGACATTTATGAGTACCTGCTATGTGTCAGGCATTTGACCAAGGTGTGTATTGGCCTGTTTAATTGTTTTGTCCATGCAAAGCAGTTTTTACCACTTCCATTCAACATATTGTAAGGCAAAAGCGTAGGAAGCTTGACTAATTTAGATCCTAGAACTACAGAGTGGGCCGGCGTCGTGGCTCCCTAGGCTAATCCTCTGCCTGTAGCGCCGGCACCCCGGGTTCTAGTCCCAGTTGGGGCGCTGGTTCTGTCCTGGTTGCTCCTCTTCCAGTCCAGCTCTCTGCTGTGGCCTGGGAGGGCAGTGGAGGATGGCCCAAGTGCTTGGGCCCTGCACTCCATGGGAGACCAGGAGGAAGCACCTGGGTCCTGGCTTCGGATTAGTGCAGTGCTGGCTGTAGCGGCCGTTTGGGGGGTGAACCGATGGAAGGAAAACCTTTCTCTCTGTCTCTCTCTCACTGTCTGTTTTTTTTTTTTTTTTAAAAAGAACTACAGAGTGGATTTAGGTGTACCTGTTAGGTGTACCTGACTTTTTCTTTTATTATTTTTATTTATTTATCTTCATTTCATTTGAAAGGCAGAGAGACAGACAGAGAAGATCTTTCATCTGCTGGCTCATTCCCCAAGTGCCTGCAATAGCCAAGGCTGGGACAGGTCAGGGCCAGGAGCCGAGAACTTGACAGGCTCCCACGTGGGTGGCAGGACCCAGCTCCTTGAGTCATCGCCTGCTGCCCTCCTGGGTGCACATCAGCAGGACGCTGGAATCAAATCAGGAGCGGGGACTGGATACGGGATGCAGGATCCCGGTCGGCACTGCCTCACCAAACATCTGCCCCTACCTGAGTTTTTTTTTTTTAAGTTTTATTTATTTACTTATTTGAGAGGCAGAGTCACAGAGAGAGAGGTAGAGAGAGAGAGAGAGAGAATCTTCCATCTGCTGGTTCACTCCCTGAATGGCTGCAATGGCCAGAGTTGCACCGACATGAAGCCAGGAGCCAGGAGCTTCTTCTGGGTCTCCCACATGGGTGCAGGGGCCCAAGCACGTGGGCCACCTTCTGCTGCTTTCCCAGGCCATAGCAGGGAGCTGGATGGGAAGTGGAGCAGCGGGGACTCGAACTGGTGCCCACATGGGTTGCTGGCACTGCAGGCAGAGGCTTACCCTCCTACACCACAGCGCTGCCGCTCTGCCTCCCCACGCCCCGACTTCTGTGCTAACTTCCCCCAGCACTATGCTCACAAACGTGCGGCACACACACCACCGTCACCATCACGGCCACCTCTGCCTACGGGTGGGTGATTTAGTTCAGAATTGGCAAAGAGGGCCAGATAGTAAGTGTTTTAGGTTTCGTACACCACAGGTGGCCTCTGTCATCGTCTTCGTCCGTTCTCTGCTGTGACAGAAGACTCTCAGAGAGTAGGAAATGTGTAGAGAAACGGGCTTTATCGGTCCCACAGTTCTGGGGGTCTGAGAGCAAGGGGCTGGCATCTGCTCAGCCTCTGGTGAGGGCCGCCTGCTGCTCCACGTGTGGCGGAGGAGCAGAAGGGAAGCTGGACTAGAAAGAGAGGGAGGAGACAGAGGAGCCAACGCACAGAAAAAGCCACTCTCTAAACCTCTCAGCCACGCTCAGGGCGTCATGCTGACCCCTCACGGGCTCCCACCACCTCACAGGGCCGCTCCAGTGGCACCCAAACTGTAGCCCGCGTTTGGTGGGGACAGAACACATCCACACCATAGCGTCTCTCCTCCTCCTCCTCCTCTTCCTCCTCCTCTTCCTCGTCTTCATGCCTTAATCTTTCGTCTTTAATTCTTAGCTCGTGGACTCCACAGAACAAGGCTGGGGACCAGCTGTTGTTTGCAAGCCCCTGATTTAGTTTGGTGTTTCCATAAATAGACTTTGTGAATGAATTCTATTTATTTTCTTTGTTATTTAGCCTTATCCTAAGCAGTGGTATCTGTGAAGTATGCTTTTAATATACACCGAAATAAACGCGTGCCTGTTCATACAAAATATTAGTTGTGAGCCCCTGGGCCCTGCCAGTGCCCTGCCGGCTGATGGGTGTGAGTGGACCACAGCAGGGTGGGCACAAGCGAGACCTGGGAAATGCCTGAGTCTCGTGATTGACATGTGTCTTGGTAGAAAATCTTAGTGGGGCAGGGGGCGGAGCCTCCCTTGGTTGTAGGTTGTAGGCAGAGTCTGGCCTTGAAGACCTGGCTTGAATGTCAAGTAGTCAGCGTAGCTCCAGCAGCAGATGGATGATGGGGGCAGGCATGTGAGTGCACCATCAGCAGCAACACGCGTGCACGCACACACACACACACGCACACACACACGCACACACACATGCACACACACAAACACACACACACAGGCACACTGCTGTGTATAACAACCTGTGTGACACCCATAGCGTGGCCAGCTGCCGAGGACGGGAGCAGGAGCCCAGACACCCGTGCTTTGGTCCCTGGTGGTAGGTGTCAGTTGGTGACTCCGTTCCCGTAGGAAGCGATGGTCCGGGATGATACGGGGGTGAGGCCCTGCCCGAGCGTGCACAGGGCTGTTGCTGCATACATGTGACATACATGTGTCAGGTGGACATAACAGGACGTGGCTTTCTGAGCCGGGAGCTGGGTGCTGGATGTGTGCGTGCCTATCTATAAATCCTGCGAACACAGACACTGGCCCATGTGTCCTGGCAGGTGGTGGGAATGGTCCAAGCAGTTGGGCCCCTGCCACCCATGCGGGAGAACTGGGTGAGTTCTGAGCTCCTGACTTGGGCCCGGCCCAGCC
The DNA here is from genome assembly GCF_964237555.1 of Oryctolagus cuniculus. Classification (NCBI taxonomy): domain Eukaryota; kingdom Metazoa; phylum Chordata; class Mammalia; order Lagomorpha; family Leporidae; genus Oryctolagus; species Oryctolagus cuniculus. The sequence continues at coordinate 4,592,055 of NC_091434.1, forward strand.
CTGGCTGTTGCGGGCATTTGGGGAGTGAACCAGCAGTTGGAAGGTGTGTCTCTCTCTGTCTCTCTGACTTTCAAGGAGAGCATTTTGACTTCATGGGGAGGCCGTGGGCTTAGAGCCTGGACGTGGACCAAAGGCGAATTATATGGGCACCGGTTTGAGTCCCGGCTTCTGCTCTTCCAATCCAGCTCCCTGCTATGTCCTGGGAAGGCAGTGGAAGATGGCCCAAGTGCTTGGGCCACTGCACCTGCCTGGGAGACCAGGAAGAAGCTCCTGGCTCCTGGCTTAGGATCAGCACGGCTCTGGCTGCTGCAGCCAACTGGAGAGTGAACCAGCAGATGGAAGATTTTCTCTCTCTCTTTATCTCAAATAAATAAATAAAATCTTTTTAAAAAATTAAAAGAGAGGAGACAGGGAGATGGTTAATGTGTGTGCACAGCTACACGTGGGTGCACGTGAGGGGCCTCAGGAGTGGGCACAGGTGGCGTAACCAGGTTATCAAGAGCGGGGACTTCTCCTGAGCTGCCTGCCCTGGCGTGACTCAGCATAAGTAGGAACATCTTAGTCATAGCTCAGTGTGAGGGACTCCCCGGGGTGGGGGTGGGGGTGGAGTCCAGGTCATTTCCGCTGGCCGTGCGACCGTCAGAAGGTGAGTTTCTCCAAGGGACCACCGGGCGCTGACGCACACAACGTGCAGTGCACCGCCTTCCTGTCCCCGGAGCTCACCTCTGCCTCCCTTCCTCTCCGTGCAGGTGTGCACCGAATTCCCTGGGGAGCTCTGGGAGGTGACGGAAGGCGCAAGTCAGGGGACATCTCGGTCGCACGTGCCTGGGGGCTGCGTTATGCAACCCGTGCTTTTCTTTCATCACCGCTTCAAATGCAGAGAATGCCCAAGCGACGCCTTGGGAGTGAGCATGGAGGGCAAATTGCAGGGAAGTGGCGAGGCGCTAATTAAGACGAACAGCTTCCACCCCGGCCGGCGAGGCTTCTGTACATCAAAGTAGCGACTTTGAGATGACAGAAGCCGGCAGAAGGCACTCGCTGTGTCTGATCCGCCAGGTTAAAGCAGAAAAAGACTTGTGTGGGTGAAATAGCTGGGTCCACACAGGCTGTTCTCTCGCAGGGTCTGCGGGTTGGAGCAGGCCATTGGTCCCTCCCGAGATGGTGCCCACGGAGACAGGTGGATGGCTGGGCAGTGCCAGGCCCAGCACATCTGTGAGTGCACTTGGCTGGGTGGGGGTGCGGCCATGCCACCGAGACAGAGCAGAGAGGCTGCTGTGAGCTGCTCCGGGTGCAAAGAGCCCTCCTCTCCCTTCCCTTCCCTTTAAAAGGAGCAGCCGAGGCAGCTAAGACCCTGTTTGAGAGCCCCACACCCCGTATCAGAGTGCCTGGGTTTGAGTCCTGGCTCCACTCCTGATTCCAGCTTCCTGTTGATGTGCACCCTGGGAGGGCGCATCGCAGGTCCTTGTAGTTGGGTCCCTGCAGAGCCCAGGAGGCGAGCAGTTGTAGGGTTGTAAGGCCAAGAGGGGTCCGGTCTCACTGTGCATGTGACGGGAAATATCCATCATGGGTTTGTGCAGCCCACGGCAGGGCTGACGGGGAAGTGGCTGCCGCCCGCCACGGTTGCGCCTGCATTCAGTGGGCTGAGATGGGGAGACTGGGAGAAAGGCCAACGGGAAAGTGACTGGACATGGGCAGTCCTCAGCTGATGACCTGATGACCTCTGACCTCATCCCCCAAGGGGGAGGAGACCTGTTCCCCGTTCGCTCTCCGAACCTCTCCATCCTCGTTCGCACTCCCCGGGCTGCTTTTCCTGGCTGCACGCAGGCACGCCTTCCAATGCCAGCGCACGCTCCTTCTGGCCCTGGATTCCGTTTCGCTCCATCACCTGCCAGCCACGCCTGATTCCTGGGGCGGGCAAAGTGGCTGAGGCTCATCAGTAAAAAAAAATACAGCTGGCCGCTCTGTCCGCAGCCGCGGATCCAAGCAACTGCAGATGGAAAAAAATCAGGAAAAAATGATTGGTCTGCCCTGAACACACACGACACAGCACAGCATCTGTTTACAAGGCATCGACATCGTGAGTGATGATTTAAAGTGTGGAGGGGGTTGTGGTTGTTATATGCTAATACAATGTCATTTTATATGAGGGACTTGAGCATCTTGGATTCTGGCATCCTTGAAGGGTCTGGGAACCAACCCCCTGCAGGCAACCTTGGGGGGGGGGGTCCTGGCCTGGGAGGGGGAGGCGCCCCTCCCTGGAAGGACTGTGGATTTCAGGGAAGCGGCTCTGAGATGCCCGGCTTCACACGGCTGCAGGCAGGCCAGGTGGGGGCGACTTCCTGCAGGCTTCATCTCTCCGAGCCCTGGAAGTGGGTCAGACCCACAGGCAAGACGCAGGGGAGCAGGGAGCCAGCTGTCATCTGTGCGCTGGGAAACATTGATGCCACTGAGGGCAGAGCAAGGACCTGGCACGGATGTGCGTGGATTCCACTGCCGTGCACGCAGGAGGGGGAACCCACGCCGTCCCCCGCAGAACCACAGCAGGTGCGCTAGCCAAGGTGTCTTCAAGATCTCACCCAGGCAGGAGCGGAAAGGGTTTCTGCCGCCCCCTGCCTCCCCCCTGTATTTGCTTAAAATAAACTCGCAGTGCTGCAGGGCCAGGGAGAGCTGAAGCGGACTGGGAAGCACAGACAGGGAGTGGCATCCGGGAGGCCTTCTGCTCTGCGCCCAGTAGGCGGCGTGGTTTAGTCTCGTGTTTCGAGCTCTCGGGGGTCTTAGTCTGTAACCTGTCGCAGTTGAGGGAGACGGCCGACCCCTGGGGTCCTTCCTAGCCCTGCGCTGGGTGGTTTGAGGGGGTGTCTCATGGTCCTGGGAACCGGCGATTGCAACACGTGAAACCCAAAGACGTTTGTGACACAAGAATTTTAAGGATGACCAGTCAGCAGGGGAGGTTGCAGAATTTCACTGCCCGCAGGCCCCTTGAGGATGACCTGAAAACTCGCCTCCTGGGCTTCCTGAGCACATTCCTGCCCGGGGAGAGGGCTGGCCCCGGCTCCTGGGTTCTACACCGGCTGTGTCATCCTGAAGCCCCTCCCTCCAGCTCTGGTGGAGGGCCCGTGCCAGCACCAGGAATCCCAGCCGTTCTCCCCTGGCAAACACGTCTTAGGCCACAAGTGCACAGGGCTTCACGTTGAAGCCCTGTGGTCCCTCTCCCCCCACGCCGTGGGGACTGTGACAAGGCCCCTATCTTGGGCAGTCTCGCCTGCAGTGGGCCACCTGAGGACAATGGGTGGGCCCTTGGTGCAGGAAACTGACGCGTAACCCACAGCAGCGTTTAAGCTGTGCCTTCTGGTAGCTGTTCTGTGTCGCTTGATGGTTACTGTGGGAATGCTGGCTTCAGTCTTGGTTGTTGTGGCCATTGGAAGAGTGAACCAGCAGAGGAGGCTCACGCGCACGCGCGCTCTCTCTCTCTCTCCTCTTTCTCTCTGTCACTCTGCCTTTTAAATAAGTAACTCTTTTATTTATTTTTTTTTATTATTTTTTTGACAGGCAGAGTGGACAGTGAGAGAGAGAGACAGAGAGAAAGGTCTTCCTTTGCCGTTGGTTCACCCTCCAATGGCCGCTGCGGCCGGCGCACTGTGCTGATCCGATGGCAGGAGCCAGGAGCCAGGTGCTTCTCCTGGTCTCCCATGGGGTGCAGGGCCCAAGCACCTGGGCCATCCTCCACTGCACTCCCTGGCCACAGCAGAGAGCTGGCCTGGAAGAGGGGCAACCGGGACGGAATCCGGCACCCCGACTGGGACTAGAACCCGGTGTGCTGGCGCCGCAAGGCGGAGGATTAGCCTAGTGAGCTGCGGCGCCGGCTGAGCCATCTTCTACGCTTTCCCAGGCCATAGCAGAGAGCTGGATTGGAAGAGTAGCAACTGGGACTAGAACCAGCACCCATATGGGATGGCGGCACTGCAGGTGAAGGATAAACCTACTTTGCCACGGCCCCAACCCAGGAGTTTCTTCTGGGTCTCCCACATGGGTGGCAGGGGCACAAGCCCTTGGGCCATCCTCCGCTGCTTTCCCAGGACGTTAGCAGGGAGCTGGATTGGAAGTGGAACAGCTGAGGCTTGAACTGGCGTCCGTGTGGGATGCCAGTATTGTAGGCTGCAGCTTAACTGGCTATGCCACAATGCTGACCCCGTGAGTCAAGTTTTAGTGAGCAGAATCACCTTAACTACAATGGATTCATGCACTTTTTTGAGGAATCCTGCCAAAAAGCCCTAGTGCAAAGGTGTGACGAGGCTGGATGCTGGTGCATCCATCTGCAATGAAGAAAACAAAGAGGCAGGCAGGTGTTTGAGAATTCGCGTTCTTCAGGGTGAATTTGCCCTTACATGGAAAGTCGCATGCACTAGAAAGGGTTTCTGGAGGAAACGCCATCCCATCCGCGTTCTCGTCCCCTCGCGATTCACGGCGCTGCCCCCACACTGAGGCAGGGCCCAGACCCTGCGCTCAGAGCAGAAGAGCTGGGGAGGGAGGCTGGGCCGGGGCTGGGGTGGCTGCGTTGGAAGGAGCTAAGGGGGACAGAGTCTCAGTGCAACGACTCAAGTCCCCGTGTCCACCGTGAGGCTGGGTTGTGAGTGCTGTGGAAGCTATAACGTCCCCGCGGAGTCTCCCTCCGAGATCCTAACCGCACTCAGAACGTTCTCTGTCACTGCAGACCCCGTCCAGGTCCCCAGCAGCCCTCCCTGCCAAGCCCAGGGCAGCCCCTCGCAGCCCTCGCGGAGCCCAGGCAGAGCGCGTCCGAGGAGGAGGTGTAGGGACAGGTGCAGGGACAGAGGCGCCGTGGAGGCTGCGGGCTCAGCACACTGAAGGCGGCCCCGACCGCCGGGCCAGTGAGGCGGGATGGGGAGTGGTGCTCACAGCCTACCTTGGAGCTACAGCTGCTCTGTTCCAGGGGCAACGGGGTGGGGAAAAGCATGTGTTCCACACCTGCGGAGCCAGAGGGGCCAGACGTGGCTCAGAGTGGTGCAGGGGTCCTCCAAAGGACAGGGTGCACCCCCAAGAGACAGTGTGTACCCCCAAAGCATAGAATGTACCCCCAAAGACAGCACATATCCCCAAAGACAGGATGTACCTCCAAAGACATATACCCCCATGTGTCCCCCAAAGACAGCAGGTACCCCAAAGACAGTATATACTCCCAAAGAACAGCATGCATCCCCAAAGAAGCGTGTATCCACAAAAGGACAGTATGGGCCCTCAAAGACAGCACAGACCCCCAAAAGGACAGTATGTCTCCCCAAAGACAGCACCTAGCCCCAAAGATAGCACATATCCACAAAGAATAGCATGTACCCCCAAAAGGCCAGTGTGGGGAGCAACTCGGACTAGACTAAGTTACTGGAATTAAGACTTATTCTATGCATCTGCTCTCCCACAATATGGCGCTGGGAGAGGAAGTAACAGCTTCTACACAGCTGCCTCCAGTTCAACCAATAAACAGCAGGACCTGCTCCTGATTGCAGGAGAGCAGCGTACTCGGCGTTGTGGGTAGCCGAGTTGGGATTGGTGGAAGAGGACTATAAAGGAGGAGAGAGACAACATGCACCAAGAACATCTATCTGAAGGAACACCTGAGCAGCCCCCGAGAGAGCCGGCCGGCAGTGTGCCGCTCCCCCACGGAAGTGGGGAAAAGTGGCAGGGGGAACCGCCCTTCCACGGAGGTGGAAGGGTCGGTAGCCAACCCGGGAAGGACCAGCAGCCAACCCGGGAAGAACCAGCAGCCAACCCGGGAAGAACCAGCAGCCAACCCGGGGAGGGCCGAGCAGACAAAAGAACAGCGCAGGGTCCTGTGTCGTTCCTCCACGAAGACGGGGAACCACATAATGGTGCCGTGACTCGGATATGAAGCCTAGGCAGTGTTTAGTGTCATTCCTCCATGAAGAGGGGGAGCGACAGGCCAGCACATACCCCCCAAAACAGCATGTATCCAGAAAAGGCCAGCACGTACTCCCAAAGACAGCACATACTCTCAAAGCATAGAATGTACCCCAAAAGACAGCATGCACCCCCAAATGCACCTGCACCCCCGTCAGGGCAGTTACCCAGCGCACAGGCCGGTGCCAGGCTCCGGCTGCTCCGAGCCAAGGTAGAAGCGTTTTCGGTGTGGTGCAGGTGGAGGACCACGGGGACCCTCAGTCTACTGCGGAGCTCACGGGGTTCAGCTCTGGGAGGCACCTGGCTGCTTCTCACAGAACTACAACTGCTCTCCCCTGACACGCAGTTGCCAGCCTCCTGGGCACCTTCCCAGAGGAGCTGAGCATTACAACCTCCCAAAACCCTGCAGTAGACGTTGACGGCCGCTGGACTCGTAACTGCCGGTACTTAGGGACCCCGAGACGCCACAACGGGGTGCATAGACGGCGGAATGCCAGGCAATGCTGAGAAGTGCGCCGCCGTCTGGGGCTGGCGTGGGGTGCAGCAGGTTAAGCTGCCCCTGCAATACCCGTACAGAAGAGCCAGCTGGATCCCAGCTGCTCCAGGTTTGTCGCAGCTCCCTGCTACTGCGCCTGCGAAAGCAGGAGGATATCCCGAGTCCGTGGACCCCTGCCACCCATGCAGGGACCTGTGTGGAGGTACTGGCTCCTGCTTTTAACCTAGACCAGCCCCAGCAGGTGTGGGCATTTGGGGAGTGAACCAACAGATGGAAGATTTCAATCTCTCTCTCTCTCTCTCTCTCTCTCTCTCTCCCCTTGTCTCTCCCTCTCTCTCTCTGTCACTCAGTCTTATAGACAAATGAATAAATAAATAAATAATCTTTTTTTTAAGTGAAGGTGGTCCAAGGAAGACCTACAAATGGACAGGAAACATACAAACATGTTCACCGTCACAAGTCATCAGGGAAGTGCAAATTGAAACCACAATTAGGTGCCACTTCGCTACGCCTTAGGGTGACTGCTACAAAAAAGAAGAAGAAAAAATCCCAGAAAGCAAGGAGTGGGCGTTTAGCCCAGCGGTCAATGTGCCTGCACCCCACCCAGGACCCGGGGTCCTCTCACTGGCACCGGCCGGTGAGGTGGTGGCCGGCAGCCGAGGCGCTCTGAGAAAGCAGCTCCATCCCTCTTCCTCGGACTCTCATCTCTGTCTTTCCCTTCTCAGAGGGCGGCCAGCCTCTTCCCATCACCTCCGTACCCGGGCACTTGTGTGTTTCCTTGAACCCTAGGCTTGGTGCTGCCGTCCAGCTAAATCCAAACCCCGAATCCGTGTTCTTCTCAGGGCGACCCTGGACTCCACTCGGAGCCTCTTGGTACGCGTGGGCAATATCACCGTTTATACACAGGCTGCGTGTCAGCTGCACTTAAGGTCAGTGGGGCCCATCCCTGTGCTGTGGGTCATTGCCAGGGTGAAATAAACACACATGTATAGCACCTGGCATGCTGGTCGCACCGTGATACTTACTATTTTGTGCAAATCAGAGCTGATTCGATGACTGTGAGAACAACACTAAGTTGAAGGGGCTTTCTCTTCTCCTTCTCACATCCGAATCTCCCCAGCAGTCTCTTCAGGCAGTTACTATTCTGCTACGCTAATGGCCTATCTTGAGGCCAGAGACATTTCCAGGCCTGAGAGCAGAAACTTAGGTGTTTGAAGCTGATGGTCTATCTTTTGAAGTATTTTTAAAATTTATTTGAGATGTAGAGAGACAGAGACAGAGAGAGATATCTGATCTTCTCACTTACTCTCCAAATGCTTGCAAAAGCCAGGGCTGGGCTGGGCAGAAGCCAGGACCCAGGAACTGGACCCAGGCCTCCCACACGGAGAGCAGGGATCCAAGTACTTGAGCCGTCATCTGCTGCCTCCCAGGGTCCCCGTTAGCAGGAGGCTGGGACCAGAGCCGGACTCGGGACTGAAGGCAGGCACTGCAGTGTGGGTGCAGGAGTCTCAACTGCTGTGTTAGCTGCAAGGCCAAACCTCCACCCCAGGGTCCTCTCTCTTCCCAGATCACAGATCTTCAGTGATGTGGCCTGAGCGAGTGTTTCTAATGTGCTTACTGTCCAGGAAACTCTAGCTACTCTACAGCGTTCATCGGCTTTCACTGGGCACCCGTATGCTGGCAGAGCCGGGCTTTGCTTGCCAGGAGTCCTGTTGTGTTTGCCTTTTTCTTCCTCCTCCTCCCACTTCAGCAACAGCACCTGAAGCTCCTCCATCCCCCCTCCTGGTCGCCTCCTGGGTGTGCAGAGGAGACGTCAGTTAACTGGCCTGCGACACAAGCGTAGGTAGTTTACCTTTCTTAGGAGAGAACAGGGAAATCTGTTTGATCCGATGACATTCATGCAATTTGGAATCCTTGGTGGGTTTTTGGACATACGGGGGAGAGAAACCTTTACATCAAGAGTTGACAATGGAGGCTGGCATTATGGCGCTGCACATCAAGGAGTTGCCTGCAAAGCCTTCATCCCACGTAAGCTCCAGTTCTGGCTCCAGCTGCTCCACTTCCCTGCAGCTTCACGCTCGCTGATGTACCTGGGAAAGCAGCAAAAGACGGGCCAAGTGCTTGGGTCCCTGCCCCCATGTGGGCGACCTGGATGGAGGTCCAGGCTCCCGGCTTCGGCGTGGCCCAGCCCCAGCTGCTGTGACTATCGGGGGGAGTGAACCAGCAGATGGAAGATCTCTCTCTCTCTCTCTCTCTCTCTCTCTTTTTCTCTGTTAACTCTGCCTTTCAAATAAGCACATAAATCTTTTTAAAAGTCTATCAAAAACATGAGTCGGCAGTAGGTACAGGTGTTACTAGGAAACCGCAGTGTGCTTTGGCTGAGCTGTTCTGCAAGAAGTCATCAGAAGGGGTTGGACTTTCCAGGACAGGAGCAAGCTTGGGACAGGTGGAGTCGGGGTGATGTGGCCTTGCAGTGTTTGCGCGGGGCCCCCGGAAGCCCAGGGACCTCCGCGTGGACGTGTGGATGCGTGATCTTTTCCCGCCAGCACTGAAGGCAGTGGTGCGGGGCTTCGAGAGAGGACCTCGCCGTCCTGTGGACAAAGGAGCTGACACAACTCAAATCGCCTTCATGCAGCTGGACCCCGGGACACAAGGGTGCCAGGGTGGACAAAGTGGGATGAGTGCAGCACTGGGACCATGGCCATCACATCCTCTCCTCACGGTTTGCAGCTCACTGGCTTAACGCGCAAACGTCAGAAGCCTTGTCATCCTCCTGCTTCTTGGGCACCCTTGGCAAGCAGTAGCCTCCTCACAGAGAGCAGGGTAGGTGCTATTCTGACCCCCTAAAAGACGGAAGTGAGGAGGCCAGCACTGTGGCGTAGCAGGTTAAACCTCTGCCTGTGACGTCAGCTGCTCCACTTCTGATCCAGCGCCCTGTTGGTGCACCTGGGAAACAGTGGAAGATGGTCCGAGTGCTTGGGTCCCTGCACCTGCGTGGGAGACCCCAAGGGACCTCCTGGCTTCTGGCTTCAGCTCCCTCCCCCAGGGCCTCTGTCCTTACTCCCATGGGCGGCCACTGCCCATCCCTGCTAGACGTGGCCCAACATCTCATCCTCGACAGCTCCCCCTGAAGACCTCGTCTCGAAGTCTACAAGCGCCTCCCTCCCCTGTCGCCCTTTGTCCCACTGCTCTGCTTAGCTGCTCTGAGCACACATGTTCTGATGCCGCGCCGTTATCAGTCCCCTGATTTCTGGCTTACCGCCCCCGCTCTAATGTCACCTCCACAAAGGTGCGGATTTTCTCCTAATCCCCGTCGGATCACCAGCACCTGAGGCCGTGAGTGACAGGAGCTCAGAGCTTCCCACGCCGGGCCCTGCTGCAGGGCGGAGTCCAGAAGGAAAGCGGGCAGTGCCCTGGGCTGGATCAGGCACCAGAGGGACCCTCTGCTCCCTGGGCTCCAGACTGTGCAAACCCCGTAGGCCAGAAGTGTCCCAAACCAACACCGAGACATCAGCGTTTTCTCGGGTATGTCTATTCTCACGGGCTCCATATGAGGCTTTTAAACTGCACAAGTTGCTACAGCCTCAGTGACTTAACACATGTGTGTCCCACCTCGGTCTCTGTGGTCTGGAGTCTGTGTGAAAAGACTGAAACCGAGAGGTGACCTCTGCGCTCACCAGGAAAGACCCAAGTCTGAGCTCTGGGGGAGTCTAGTGCCTCCCAATTGCAGAACTGAAATCCTGGCTTCCCCGCTGGCTGGCAACCGAGGCTGTGGTCAGCCCCAAGGCCACGCGCCGTCCCCAGCTGGGCGGCTCTCCCATAGGCCAGCAGGGCGGCTCTCCCATTGGCCAGCAGAGCACTCTCCCACGCCTGAGTCTCTCCAGCCCCTTGGTAGGCTCATGCGAATCAGAGCAGGCCCATGTGATTAGGCATCCTGTCGACGAATCCAAGCCGGCCGAGCAGGGATCTCAAGAACATGGCACAACCTGCAGAGACAGCACCAGGACCACACAGATGTACTGCCTTGTAGGCCAAGACCGTCCGGCCTGCGGAAGCCTTGAGCCGCGGCCACAGCCAAGGTCACGTCCCTCGGGCTTCAGCTTCTGTCCTCCCCGGCGAGACCGAGGGACCTTGACTCCATCTGCAGAATCCTCTGCTGGAGACGGTAGCTCGCCCCTGTTACGTTCAGAGGGTCCACTCCACCCACACAGCTGGGAGTCTCTACAGGATGTGTACCCGGGACACGGGGGGCTGGGGTCCCCTGAGAATTCTGCCCACAAGAACTCTGCCCACGACCTCCTCCATCCACTGTCCCGTGACCATCACTCAGATGTCAGCCTCTGGCCACCGTCTGTCCCCTGAGCGCTAACGTGCTTTGTGATTAAGTTTGTGTTTTCTGGGACAAGCAACCAAGGCCACTGCGCCTGCTTCCTCGGCTGTACCCAGCGCCCGGCACAGCCTCTGGAACACGGCGGCGGCTGGATCCACGCACCGAGGTGGGGAACTGCGTGTGTGTGCTTGGTGCCATGGCGCACGCTGGCAGGAAGTCCGGCCTTCCCGCGGCTTTTGAACCCTGCGTGAATATAGCAGGCCAAACGCTCGTGTGCAGAGGACTTCGCCCAAACACCAAGGCTTCCTTGGAGAAGTTGCAAGAAGTTTCCCAAGCACGCCCCCACACACAGTCGGCCGTCTCCACCTGCAGGCTCAGGATCCACAGTCCAGCCGACCAGAGATCCCAGATATTCAGGACAGTGAATCGTGTCTGTGCTGGACACCTACAGACTTCTTCTTTCCATTGTTCCCTGCTGACATAGCACTTACATTGGGTGTTGTGCGTGATGACAAGGCATGTAACAGGAAGCCGGCTTTTGGCCTAGGGGTTAAGACACGCCTTAACGTGCCCACATCCCACATTGGGGTGCCTGGGCTTGACACCTGCCTCCGGCCCCTGACTCCAGCTGCCCGACACTGCACACCCTGAGAGACAGTGGTGATGGCTCAACTACTTGGGTCCCAGCCCATGTGGGAGACATGGACTGTGATCCTGGCTTCTTTCTTTGGCCCTGGCCCAGCCCCAGTCATTGTGGACGTTTAGGGAGTGACCCCTAGATGGGAAGTCTCTGTCTCTCCATCTCCTCCTCTTCTGTCTCTCTGCATCTCAAAGAAATATTTTTTAAAAATTTAAAGTATACAGGAAGGAGTGTGTAGGTGCAGTGCAGCTACTCCATTTAGGTATGGGCTCGAGCATCCGTAGTCATGGTATCTCTGGGGGGTCCTGGAAGTGATCCCCACGGACCCCAAGGGACGCCTGCATCCCCACGCCTGCCCCACGCTGAGGTCGCCCGCTGCACGGAGGGTCCTGCTGCTCCCAGCTCACCTGGCTGCTGTCTTCCCCCAAGCTCACTCTTTCTTTTCTCTGCACAAAAGCTGGTGTCCACCCTGCCGGATAAGCTGTTGTCCCGAACACAAACGCACGGACAGACGTGCACCATGAAGGCGCTGGCGGGAGAGCAGAGAAGACGTCAGAAGCCGAGGCTGAGCAGTGGAGCCTGCAGAGCTGCAGCCGCTGCCCGGGGTGGGAGGAGGGGGCTCTGCAGATGGGCCCCCCCCCGCCTGAGGAAGGGTCCCCAGGGCTGAGAGACACTGCCAGGGAGTGCAGCACAGCACAGGTGTCCGGGTTCCTCTTAGCGCTGTTTCCAAGGCTGTCAGGACAGTGCAGAACAGGGTGTGGCCCCAGCAACCCACGCAGAACCAAGGAGGTAAGCGTAGCCCTGCCACCCAGAGCACAGCAGCTTCTCTGCTCCCACCCCTGCCCACGCCGGGGGCCTCAGGGGCCTGGGTGGCCCTGGCTGCTTGCAGCTGACCAAAGAAGGCCAGCACCTTCTTGGGGGAGCTGCAGGTGCCTGGAGAGGCTGTTGCTAATTGCACCACCGAGGCTGGCTTCTCGCACCTGGAAGGAGATCACCGCAGGGTCCCACGTGTCCGCGTGGCTGGTGGCTCTCTTGAGAGCAGAACCTTGGAGAAGGGCGTGTTCCAGCCGAAAATCCATCCAGGCAGTCCAGGGCCAGGCCGGGACGGCCCTTAGAGTATCTTGCACCTGTCGTCCCAGGACAGCCCCACGAGGCACGTGTCGTCAGCCTGTGAGTGGCTGGCCCACGAGCACACAGCCAGATGCAGGGGACACAAGAGTGCACCCCGGCTCTTGGAAGCTTGCTGGAGGCTGGGGTGGCAATGGGAAGGCCCTGAGTGGCGGCTGACCCTGAAGCAGGAAGGTCAGTAACCACGGAGCAGCCCGGGGAGCAGCCATGGGGAAGGCGCTTGGCACCCCCAACGCATCCCCCCCGGGCGGGGTCGCCCACACTGGAGGGAAGCAGGCGGTGCCGAGGCTGTCGGCCTGGGCTGCACGCAGACCCACGCTCCGTCCCACGCTCTGTCCTGTGCTCTGAGAGCCGTCGGCTGCTGGGTGATTCTGCGGGGCCTCCTGGTAACACTCCTGGCCCAGGGCCGGGTGTCTGGAACCTTGCTCTTCCCAGTCTGGCCCCTGGGTCAGCAGATCAGCATCGTCCGAGACCTTGCCTTGGCCGACCCTGGACCTGGGAGCAGGAACCTCTGTTTCGGGCGGTCCACGTGCATGACCAGTTTCTTGGCCCTCAGGCTCATCTGCATGTTGGAACCACCTGGCTGCTTAAACTACAGCCAGTGCCAGGCCCCTGCCGACGAGGACACCAGAAGAGAGGGGCGGGGCTGCCGTCAGCCACCTTTAACATGCGCCAGGTGTCGGATGTGAGGAGCCTTCTGGGCCTGTGCTGGGCTCAGCATACTTCTAGGTCCAGTCTGCTCCCAGCTGCCACTCCTGCCAGCTGCCCGACGCCCCCAGAGCCCCAGCCGGGAGCAGGGAGGCCAGCCTCATCTTCCGTGGGTCTGCTGTCCCGTGCGGGGAGGGAGGGGACCCACGGGAGGTGGCAGCCTCCATCCTGGGTGTACTCCGGGCCTGGGTTGGGGCTGCTCAAGTGATGTAGCACTGCTGGTCTGCAAGAGACACCCCCACCCTCTGTGTCCACGTCTTGAGCTCCCCCGACCCAGGGAGGAGCAGAACAAAGGCCTCTCCCATGGAAGGCACCCGACCCTGTCCCAGGCAGAGGGACACAGTCTGAGAGCAGGGGACGAAGCCGGGGCACCAAGGGCCTGGAACCCATCCCAGTGGGCTGGCAAGCGGCAGCGCCCGACTTGAGTGGGAACTCAAGGCCCCGGCCCCTCCAGGCCCCTCCAGGCCCCTCCAGGCCCCTGGCCCAGGCTCTGTGCTTCCTCCCAGAGCTCAGCCCCAGTGGGAAGACAGTTCTGAGATTCAGTGACGCCGAACACGAATGCCTGCCGTGGCCTTGAGACACAGCCGGAGTCTCTGGAAGCAAATGGCAGGACGGCCAGACTTCCGGAGTGCCCGAGTCTGCTCCAGGATCCCCAGGGCAGAGGCCTGGCCGTCAGTGCCGCAGCAGCCTCCAGCAGCCCTCAGCACCAGGCCCAGCCGCGCCCGCGTCCCTGCTGCGGGTGCCCAGGCAGCACGTTCTCGGCTGGCGGCCGCTCTGTTGGGCTGGGACCCTGACTCCGGCAATCTGGTTAGGCTGGGGGTAGGCAGATGGCCCAGGGACAGGCACTGTAAGCCAGCCAGTGGCTTACAGCACAGCCTCACACGACCGCTGTGCCGGCTGGGGGTGAGGGACCTACCAATGAACAGATAGAGGAAGACATGCACATACATGCACACACATGAACACACATACACACACATGAACAGCCAAACTCACACATATATACACACATGCACATGTGCATGAGAGCACACATGCCCACGCATGCACACATGCATGCACACACATGCACACACGCATGCACACACATGCACACATGCATGCACACACGCATGCACACGCACATCAGCTGAGTCAGGTTAGCAGGGAGCCACAGCCTGGCTGGAGAGACTCCCCACACGAGGACACGGCCCCCAGAGCTCGTGGCCATCAGCAGTGCTGCCACCGGACTCCCAGAACCGTGGCTCCGAGCCACACATGGTCAGTCCCCTGGGCGAGATGGACACACGGTCCAGACCCTTGCTGTCCTTCCTTACAGGATCTCCTTCGCTCTTTGGACAAAACCTGAATGAGTCTCTGCTTCTGCGACCAGCAGAGGGTCATTGTCGTCTGAGAGACGAGAGTGCGGTGTGATGTCACACACGCGCGTGTCCCTGAGGGCCACGACCCCTAGACCCTCGACCATGGGTGGCCCGGGGAGGGACGGTGGGGAGCCTGCTGAGCATGCACGGTGAGGGCTCCAGAGCCAGGGGCCGCTCAGAACTCGGGCCCTGAGCAGTCCCCCGCTGAAGCACTAGCTGGCCCCTTCTCGCCCTCCCTGGCCGCCCGGGGGCGGGGGGGGGGGGCCCTCAGCAGCAGCCTGGGAAGCCACAGCTGCGCTGCCTCGGGCAAACCACTGAGGAGGTATCTGCTGGTTCCTTCCTAGCAATGAGAGAGGGGGAGGGAGAGGGAGAGGGAGAGGGGGAGGGGGAGGGGGAGGGGGAGGGAGAGAGAGCGGGAGAGAGGGCAGAACCGGTCGGAGCCTGTGGGTGGGGGCCCAGGGCTGGGCACCTCCCAAGCAGGCTGACGGGGAGACAGGCCCCCGTTGCCTCTGGGTCAGAGTCCTGAGCCCTCCCCACGCTGCTCCAACGTTCCGGCCGCACGTGGTTAAGGCACACCCATGCCCAGGCTCTCGTCGGAGTTATTCACTGCCTGGAGCTTTCCCCCTGGGGCTTGGCCAGAGCGGCTTGGTTTGGCTTTAACAACTCTTCGTGGGAATGCCGTGGGCCAGGCTTCCGCAGGGAAGTGATTGGTGGGCTTCCTCACGGGCAGCCCGGGGGGCTTGTTTTAGGAGAGGATTTCCACCAGCGGCATTGAGTGACCTGCCTGCTACATGGAAACCCTCCCTCCTCCCGCCCCGTCTCTCATCTCTGCTGCATGGTTGCTTGTCCTGACCAATGCTCACCTCATGCCCCTGGACGCTTGTTTTCTTTCTCCTTCTCCGATTGGACCTGCTGTTGAAAACAGATTATATAGAATATTCCAGAAGGTCACTTTTGTTCCTATAAGCCCCCCAAATCTTCAGCCTACAAGCTGTAACCTTGAACGGACTCCACAGCCTTGGGAACACAAAGTTGCTGAGTCAGACCGTGAGGCTTCTAGAATTTGCCCTAAAAAGGGCTCTGCAGACGGATGGAGCAGCAGCATTTCCTGGTCACACGGCTCGGATTTCTAGGACAGAGGTAGAGGGATACGACCAAGGCAGGGCGCCGCTCACCACTTCTCAGTTCCCAAGAGGGAAGGCAGAGTTTCCATTCCCGTTGGTTAAGCTGGGTTTGCCACTGGGGAGCATCCCAGAGCTGGCTGCCTGGGGCTGCAGGAGGCAGCTTGTGGGGGGCGTTTGGCCTCGCAGTTCAAATGCCTGCGTCCAGCGTGAGAGTCCCTGGGCGCGATTCCAGCTCTGGCTCCTGGCTCCAGCTTCCTGCTGAGGCAGGCTCAGGGAGGTCGTGGTGACAGCTCTAGTGACGGGGTGCTTGCTCCCAACGTGGGGAACTTGGGGCGAGTCCCCAGGTCCTAGCCCCAGCCACTGCCGGCATTTGGGGAAGTGAATCAGCAAATGATCTCCCTCCCTCTCTCTCTCTCTCTCTCTCTCTAAGTATCTAAGTAAGTACAAACATAAACCAGGAGCACGTTATTTGCCCCGTCTGCCAGGGCAGAGGACCGGAGCTGGTGCCCTCAGTCCCACCGTGCAGGGGCCTCCCTGGGAAGCTCCAGGTCTTGCGGGGTTGGGCTCCCAGCCCTGTTTACTCCAAGTTCTTGTCTCAGTGTGAGAGAAGAATCCAAGGCAGAGACCCAGACAAGGCGCAGGAAGGAAAGCGGACAGCACACAGGAGTGCCGGTGGCCTCTCTCCATGACGAAAGAGTGGCACCTGTCCTTACCAAACAGGTCCTCCCTTTATGGAATAGGGGGCAGTGCCCTAATTGAATGCAGAAATGGGGCAGAGTTGGGGCAGGGCTCCAGTCTAGCGGCGATCTCCTGGAAGGTGTCGTGGCGTCTCCATGTAGAACTGCAGCGTGGCCATCACGGTGGCCTATGCGTGATGGGGCCGGGGAGTGTCGAGCCTGGAGCCATGTTGGATTGGCACAGGGAGGGATGTGATTTTAGGCAGTTCAGGTCTCTGGAAAGAGACCACTGGCAGTGTCTCAGCTCCCTGTCTAGCCCATGTCAGAGGGCCTGGCACGTGGAAGGCACCCTGGCCATCACTGTTCTCCCAAGGGCACAGTACGTATTCCACATGCAAGGCAGCGTGTCTGTGAGCAGGGAAGGATGTGGTCTCCAGCACCAGGGTTTGCATGTGGCCTGAGTGTGTCCCTCGGGGGCCCCAGGTGGTGATGTGGGGGCCGTGTAGCCCGAGTGCGAGGTGCGTAGATCGTGGGCTGGGTCACCATCCCAGGAGAAGATTTTTTTTTTTTATATTTTATTTAATGAATATAAATTTCCAAAGTACGACTCATGTGTTACAATGGCTTCCCCCCCCATACCGTCCCTCCCACCCACAACCCTCCCCTTTCCCACTCCCTCTCCCCTTCCATTCACATCAAGATTCATTTTCGATTATCTTAATATACAGAAGATCAGCTTAGTATACCTTAAGTAAGTATTTCAACAGTTTGCTCCCACACAGAAACATAAAGTGAAAAATAATAGATGATTTTTTTTAAATGATGATGAAATCAGATCAGACCTATTGTCATGTTTAATCCCAGTGAGAGTCAAGTTGGGAATTGATAATTTCTTTCTTTTTTTTTTTTTTTTTTTTTACAGAAGATCAGTTTAGTGTACATTAAGTAAAGATTTCAGTCGTTTGCACCCCCATAGAAACACAAAGTGAAATATACTGTTTGAGTACTCATTATAGCATTAAGCCTCAGTGTACAGCACGTTAAGGACAGAGATCCTACATGAGGAGTAAGTGCACAGTGACTCCTGTTGTTGACTTTACCAATTGACACTCCTGTTTATGGCATCAGTAATCTCCCTATGCACCAGTTATGAGTTTCCAAGGCTATGGAAGCCCCTTGAGTTCTCCGACTCTTATCTTGTTTAGACACGGTCATAGTCAAAGTGGAGGTTCTCTCCTCCCTTCAGAGAAAGGCACCTCCCTCTTTGAAGACCTGTTCTTTCCACTGGGATCTCACTCACAGAGATCTTTTTGCCAGAGTGTCTTGGCTTTCCATGCCAGGAGAAGATTAATACTGATCTTGCAGAGTAGTCAGCTGTTCTTGTGAGAGCAAGTTGCTCTCCAGGTGCCAGACGTCCCCCAGTCCCTGCTCCCCACCGTGCTGGGTGACCTCTGCCTGTCATGGGTGCTGCCACCTGCCAAGTGGTGCAGCCAAGATTGAGCAGATGTTGATGCCATGGTCTAGTTCATCCTAAAGTGTGAGCTCATCACCACCTCCTTGCTTTATACCGGGCCGGCCGGCAGCAGACAAGGGACCAACACTGAAGTCTGGGGATCAGAGCTGCTCCCTCCACGCGGGTTGACCGACCCCTTGGCTGTGCTGTCAAGGGCAGAGTAGGACAGTTGCCTTAACTGAAAGTCCAGCAGCCAGGAAGGTGGGGTGCGCCGGCTACCTATACTCTTGGCCCAGTCCCTTTCTGAGTATTTTCAACCAAAGTTTAAACCGGGATGAAGTGTTGAGCACTCGACACAGCCTTTGACCCTGAACAGGGCTGCAGCATCCAGTCTGCTTGGTTAGCAGTGCAGTGTGAAATGTGATTGAGGCTGTTCACGCATCACTGTCCATTGTAAATATTCATGGCACTCCACAGTGCTACCGTTTGGATCAGAAATTAGGTAGTGCCCCAAGAGGTGAAGCAGGAATGAAATCATAGCTGAACAGGACTAGCCTGCCTCTCAGGAAGAAAGAGCCATTCCCTTGTCAGGCCTTTGAATCATCATTATCTCCCCATCACCACCCTTATCACCAGATCTATCACTGTCACCATCACCATCATCATCACCATCATCACCATAATTAATAATCAATACCACCACCACCAACAACACCATCAACACCATCATCATCACCATCATGACTATCAGCCACCTTACCTTTGTCACCACCACCATCACTGTTGTCACCATCAATATCAACATCAACACCCCCATCATCATCATTACCATCACCATCACCACCACCATCACCACCACCACCACCATCACCCCATCATCACCATCATCATGACCACCATCACCACTACCACCCTCACCTCACCATCATCTTCACACCACCATCACCTATCATCATCACCACCACCACCATCACCACCACCATCACCATCATCACCACCACCATCATCACCATCATCATCCTCACCTCCCCATCATCTTCACACCACCATCACCTATCATCATCACCACCACCACCATCACCACCACCATCACCACCATCACCACCACCATCATCACCACCATCACCACCACCACCATCACCATCACCACCACCATCATCTTCACACCACCATCACCATCATCACCATCATCAACATCATCACCACCATCACCACCATCATCCTCACCTCACCTCATCTTCACCATCACCATCATCACCACCCTCTTCATACCATCATCATCAACATCAACACCCCATCATCACCATCACCCCATCAACACTTCACCATTATCGTCATGTTACCAACACCACTACCATTATCATCATCATCACCACCACCATCCTCACTCACCATCGTATTCATGCCACCACCACCACCATCATCATCACCATCACCATCAGCACTACCATCCCCACCATCACCATCCTCACCTCACCATCAACTTCACATCACCATCACCACCATCATCATCGTCACCTTCACCACCACCATCACCATCATCACTGTTACCACCACCGCAGTGTGTCTCCTCCTCTGTGACGCTTGGCCATGGGTTCCTCCTCTGCCCCACCGCTGTACCTGTGCCCGCTCCTACACTGACTGCTTCTCTGGGTGCTGTGGCAGGGCTCTGAGCTGTAGCTGTCCCCTCCACACCCACTGCTGGGGTCTGGCATGCAGCGGTAGCCTGGGCAAACAGCATGGCAACCTTGGCACAAGCTGAAGGGGTGCCCTGAGTCTCCTGTCCTGTGATCGGGCAAATGGGTGGGCTTCCTACAGGTGGAGGGGGCCAGAGAGTCTCTGGGAGGGAAGTCCTAGGAAGAGGGAAGGAGCCATAAAGGAAGAGTTGCACTGATGAGAGAACTTGGGCTGCCAACAGTAAGAGAGGTTCTTAAATATTTATTTATTTATTTATTTATTTGAAAGAGCTACAGAGGAGAGAGGGAGGCAGTAAGAGAGAGATCTTCCATCCACTGGTTCACTCCCCAGATGGTCACGATGTTCAGCACTGGGCTGGGCTGAAGCCGGGAGAAGGAGCTTCCTCTGGTCTCCTGGGTTCTGGGACCCAAGCACTTGGACCATCTTCCACTGCTTTCCCAGGCCACTAGCAGGGAGCTGGATGAGAGGTGGAGCAGCTGAGACATGAACCAGCACCCGTACAGGATGCTGGTATTGCCCGCCACACCACAGCACCAGCTCCAGGAACTGGGGTTCTGAGAGCAGCTTCCTGGGTCTACACGGAAGCTGTGGAAGCCCCTCCAGAACCAGGCTCCTGGGGGAGGACTATGGGAGCAATCAGGAGGGGCCGTGTCATTGCCACTGCCGGGCACAGGCCCAGCTGGGAGGTCCAACAGAAACGTGTTCTGTCTCGCGGTTCTGCAGAACAGAGGTCTACCAATCAGGATGCTGCCAGGGCTGGTCCTCTGAGAGCCTGGAGGGCCTGTTCCAGGTGTCCCCCGCCTTTCCCTTGTGTGTCCTCACAGCAGCTCCCTTCTCTGTGAGGGGACTCTAGGCAAACTGTCCCTTTTTTTTTTTTTTGAAAGATCTGTTGAGAGGCAGAGTTATGGACAGAGAGAGAGAGAGAGAGAGGGAGGGAGAGGGAGAGAGAGAGAGAGAGAGAGAGAGGTCTTTCATTAGCTGGTTCACTCCCTAAATGGCCACAAGGGTGAGAACTGGGCTATTCTGAAGCCAGGAGCCAGGAGCCTCCTCTGGGTCTCCCAGGTGGGTGCAGGGGCCCAAGCACCTGGGCCGTCTTCCACTGCTTTTCCAGGGAATCAGCAGGGAGCTGGATCAGAAGTGGAGCAGCCAAGACTCGAACCAGTGCCCATAAGGAATGCCAGTGCCACAGGCAGATTCTCAACCCACTGCACTACAGCGCCGGCCCCAAGCGTCCCCTTCTGGTAAGGACGGCAGTCATGGTGGCTGAGGCCCCTTTGGCTCCAGTCTGACTTCCTCTGAGCTGAGGACATCAGCGACAGCCCTCTTTCCTGAAGCACCTGGAACCCCAGCTTAGCCTCTTGGGCCTCTCCAACGCGGTGCTGATGGGACAGGAGCCTGCACCTCACATGACTCCAGGCCACTGGGTGTCAGGCATCCCTGAACCCAGGCAGCCACGAGACAGCCACTACAGCTGGGGCACCACGAGGGCTCGCACGGAGCTGCCCAGCACCTGCCAGGCCCCGCCAATGGGCTCCGACCAGAACATCAGCCTTTATAGGGAGCCGGCCGAGGCACAGCTGCCCGGGCCCTGGCCTGGAAAAGGGTGCATCTTGTGTGCACTTGAGACCTCCTGTGGGTGCCCAGAGACGCTTGGCAGAGGGGGGAGCAATGCCGGGCTGTTTACACACGTGCCTGCCTCTCTTACTGATCCATAGGCGGATAAGGGGTGGTTTCCATCTGAATCCGTCCTTGTAACCCTAGAAACTAGCAGAGCCTCGCTGCCGCGTGTATTTGTGGGGAATAAATGGGTGAATGGGAGGGACAAGGCGTTCCGAGGGTCTTGAAGGAAAATCAATCCGTTAATTTGCCCTGTGCTGGGCTCCAAGATGGCATGGCCCATTAACCCCGCCATTCCGTCCACACACAATTTATCGAGGGCCTTTTCTGTGCCGGGGCTCCCTTCACCACTGGGAGCTACAAAGATGCAATGGCCCCGACAGCGGATTCACACAATCCTGGAAGACAAGGCCAGCTGGAAGAGAGTCCAGGCGCCTGCGGGACAGGGGCTGTGAGTCTGAGATCAGAGCCTGCAACAGGAGAAATGGAGGCAGGCCAGAGAGACTGGCAAAGGCTTTGGGAAACGGGGCACCTTGTACAGGGAGGGGCACAGGAAATGCAGACATCACGTCACATGGGAGGGAACGGGGAAGTCAAACAGGGAGGTTCTTTTATTTTTTTTAAATTCCCACATTTCTTTTTTTTAAGATTTATTTTATTTATTTGAAAGACAGAGTTATAGAGCGAGAGCGAGAGCGAGAGCAAGAGCGAGAGAGAGAGAGAGAAAGAGAGAGTCTTCCATCCACTGGTTCACTCCTCAAATGACCACAACAGCCAGAGCTGCACTGATCCGAAGCCAGGAGCCAGGAGCTTCTTCCAGGTCTCCCATGCAGGTGCAGGGGCCCAAGGACTTGGGCCATCTTGTACTGCTTTCCTAAGCAGAGAGCTGGATCGGAAGAGGAGCAGCCGGAACTTGAATCAGTGCCCATATGGAATGCTGGCACTGCAGGCAGGGGCTTTAACCCACTGTGCCACAGCACTAGCCTCAGGGCAATTCTGTTTTAATTTGGGTGGGGGACAAGTGTCAGGAATCACAGGAAATAAAATGAGGATGAGGGTATGTCGGAAAATTCATGAAACAGTGGACTTGAAAGACAGGTGCAGGGGTCGATGTGTGGCACAGAAGGTTAAGTTGTTTTCGAAGCCAGCAGCCCGTGTGAGCCCAGGTTCAAGTCCTGGCTCCTCCATTTTGTATCCAACTCCCTGCTAATGCGCCTGGAGAAGCAGCAGAAGATGGCCCAAGTACCTGGGTCCCTGCACCCACATGGGAGACCCAGATGGAGTTCCAGGCTGCTGGTTTTGGCTTGGCCTAGCCCTAGCTGTTGCAGCCATTCGGGAAGTGAGCTAGTGGATAGAAGATTTCTCTCTCTCTCTCTTTACTTCTCTCTCTAATTCTGCCTTTCAAATAAATGATTTTTTTAAAAAGGAGATTGGTTTATTTTGGTGCAAGACATTTTTGAAAGCTATGCATAGATTTCTTATAATATGCATTCCCGTAGGCTGGTGGGAGACACCCTTCCAGGGTCAGCAGACTTCTCTAGAGAGGGGCCGGTCTGGCTTTGTGGGCTGCACATGGTCTCTGTAGCAGCTCCTGGACCCCGCCGTGGTGGCCGTGTTCCAATAAAGCTTTCTTATGGCCACTGGCATTTGAATTTCATATCACTTTCACATGCCCCTCCCCCCTCCACCTGCCCTGCCACCATTTAAAAATGTAAAGACCGTAATTAGCCTGTGGCCCGTGAAAAGCAGGAGGTCTCGGCACTGCTGTCGTTTGCTGGCCTGTGTATGCGTGGTGCGTGTCAGGCTCTGGCTGTCAGGAGGCAGGTCCTGAGGCAGGCAGGGGATTCTGCGTTTCCTAGCAAGTTCTCAAGTGCCACTGATCCGCAGACCACACTAGGAGAGCCACGGCTGTAGTGCTGAACATAAGCAGGAGTGTTTGAAGGAGGTGCACTGCACTGTCACGCATACCAACGGCAGATGTGAGGGTGCAGCCTGCTGCGCGGAGCAGCCCAGGAGATGCGGCTGCCGTGGGCTGCGGTGGAGACTCGGGGTCCCCGCAGGCTGGCTCTGCGGTCTCCCGCCATGCTGCCCCACACAGGGACAAACTCCACAGCGAACCTCAGCTCCTGGACACGGGTGTTTCTGGGTAGTGCCGCAAGTGCCTTGATATTCGCCAAGCACCAAGACGTGGGGCTTCTCCCGGTTTGCCTGTGTGGTTTCAACGTGGATGAGATCAGGGCTAAGCCCCCATCTTCACTGCACGTGCAGGTGAGCACACATCACACATTGGCCGGACAGAGGTGCAGGTGCGGGAGTGAGCAACAGGTGGGGGGCGGGCCAGGAGGGGTCCTGCTGTGGCCTGGAAGGCGGCGGGACCCGCTGTCTTGTTACTCTTTGCAAGGATCCCTGAAATGGGACAGGTGCTGGGCAGGGGCCTGACAACCAAGCTGAGAGCCTCCCGTGTGTGTGCGCCTATATTCTCATCACACACGGCTGTCTGAAAAACAGCCTGAATGTTGTCTTTCTAGCAAGAGGCAGTGTGTCTAATTTGAGTCAGTGTATTTAATATACATTTGCTAATCACGAAAACACGCGATAAAGCAAATATTTGAAGTCGCATGAAAGCCAGCTTGTTGCCATGGGAAAACATGCCCATTAGTGCTTTTGTATTTTCTAAATACTATGAACAATAAATGTTTCTTGCGGGAAGAGAAACGACTCAGAGAGGCAGAGAGAGGAGTTGGGGCCCCGGGTTGGAGGGGGGTCCCCCGGGCCTGCGGGGGCACTCCTGGGCCACGAGGAAGCCATGTGTGCCACCAACCCCTTCCCCTCCTGTGGACCCCCGCTGCCCGGTGCCCCTGTTTGGCCCTCACGATCAGCAATGCTGGACAGTCGGTTTGAGCCTCGCGTGGGTGGAACAAGTTTCTCTTGTTTGTAACTTGCCTCAACTCCCGGGGGTGGGACTCTTTCTAGCATCTCTCCTTGGCACCTCCCAGCAAACGTCCACCTCCCTTGGGCTCCTGGCACCCCGGATCACAGGCTGGGGTCACGGTCAACCCGCCCATCTGGCCCAGGCTACTGCCCTCTTGTCCCCTGGAGTGAAAGTGCCTGGTTCCGAATCCAGGTTGGCTTCCAGTCCAGCCACGCTCGTTCTCCCACCTGCTCGCGTTCTAGTGACAGGGGATGCATTTGGGAAAAGGCTGTCACCCTTCCGTCCTGGAAGGAGGAAGTCACTGGGCTCCGCGGAGTGCCCTCGTAAGTATCCACACACTGACCAGGCCAGGAGCCGGCTCTGAGGGGGCAGGAGGGAGCCCCCTTAGATGGGGCACTTTGCAAGGCCAGAGGGCAAGTCAAGGACACTGGCGCTTTGGGAGCTGGGAGAGGGAGAACAGAGGAGGTGGGAAGACCCCTGCAGAGCTCAGTGGCAGCTGCAGACTGCGAAGTCCATGTCCAAATCCGTGCCTCCCCGGCTGGCCGGCTGTCAGTCGGTCACATAAATGGAAACCCCGGACTGCAGCCAGCTTAGAACACCAGGTGCTGGGGCTCCTGTTCCATGCTCCTCTCCCATTCGCACTTCTTGAGGTGGAATCTTTCCTGCAGAGAATGTGGAGAGAGCGGGACCCGAGGCGGGGACCAGCACCAGGCCCCGACACGCCTCCCGGTCCCCTGACCACGGCCAGCCCCTGAGGGCCTCCCTGCCCCTGGAGCTCCGCCCCTTCTCAGAGCTTCCCAGCTGTGGCTGGATTTGTCCACGAGAGCAATGCAGGAGAAGGCACGGAGGCCGTTCCAGTGTGCTTGGAACTTGGACTTGGGCTGCACACGGCTGACTGGGTGCTCACCCCGTGCCAGGCCCTGCCCCCACTCCCAGCCTCCTCCAGTCCTCGTGCGCTGGCCTGGGGGCCCACCAGCACCTTCTGCTCTGGGTGCCCCTGCACCACCCCTCAGAGGCCGCTCTGTATTGCAGGAAGTTCTCCTTCACGCACTCCCCGTTGCCAAGGCAACCGCTTCCTCTGGACCAAAAACATTCACGCCTTCTGCCGAGCGTTTGTTTTCGGGTCAGATTTTTTCCTGCAGTGACACCTAGTGACAATAAATAAAAAACCTCAATGATTTATGCCTGGCTTTGCAGACAGCAACAGAGCAGACAGGTACACCGCCCTCTGGCTGCTGATGTGTGGAGTCCTCCCAGCCCTGGGCCGGCCCCACGGCTGCTCCCCCAGCCCCTGGTCGGTCCGGTGGAGTCATCGGAGGCACCAGGCCATTGCTTCTCGCCCTCCAAGCATTCGGAAGCCTGTGAAGCTGAGCCTGGTCCTGCCCATGCTGAGTTTTCACTGTGTGACGCCTTCCAGGTCCCAGGTCACCTTTGCCCTGCGGCACCGGGAGCTCCCGGATCGGAACCTCCAGCGCAGGACCCGGGACAGCGGTCAGGTTCTTGTAGCTGCATGATGGCGAGGTCGCCCTTTGCTGAACGGACTCTGGGGCCTTCAGCAGCGACGCTCAGAGAGAAGCCACAGATGGAATCTTCCACGGCAAGCCCAGCCCCGCTGACCCCAGGAGGCGCAGCTCAGTGGTCTCTCGGGGGACCGGGATGGGCAGACGGTCCACTCAGCCTGAACGCAGGGCCAGGAGGGTCTCGCGAGCTCTCATGCTGCTGGGAAGACCGTGGGCCCATTTCCCCGGAGTCCCCCAGAGTTCGCGCGTCAGAAGCTGAATTTCTGGACTTGCTGTTGGTGTTAGGAGGCGGAGACGTCGGGAGGCGAGGGGCCCTCCACCACCATGAGACAACTGAACACCTGTTCTTCATGAGTTACCAGCCACTGAAAAGAGGTGGCGGGAGTGAGCCAGCCCAGGCCCCTGTGGCCACCGTGCAGAGTGGAACAGAGAGGGGGGAGTGGAGGCAGGTGCTGCAGCCCCGGTGAGTGGCCAGCGCCTTGGAATAGCGTGGAGCCCCAGAGAGGAGGGCCCAGAGCAGTCCCAGGTCCATTGTGCTGGGCGGGCAGGGGGGCGGAGCCCAGGGACTGGGGGCTGAATGGCCCAGGTGGGTGGGTGACCTGGAATTTGCTGAGATGGTGACGGCTCGGGATGGACCAGTCTGGGAGACAGAAAGGAGAGGAGGCGGCCTTGCCACGCCCAGTCTGAGCAGCCGCTCAATCGGATGTGTGACCACAGGGCTGAGCGCGAAGGCAGGAGCAGACGTGACCTTTGTATGCAAGTCTGGGGTCGCTGTGTGGGAATAGGCTGTATAGCCAGGTGCGGGGTCTCTGGCTTATTCACCAGGCTGGAGTGTGTGCACGCGCATACACAGCCACCAGGGGGCGTCAGTCAGTGCCAGGAGGAGGGAGGCTGCACCTGCTTCAGGGCACTGGATGTGGTGGGCGGAGCTTTGCAGATGCGATCAAAAGTCTGGGGAGGGAGAGAATCCTCCGTTACCCTGGGGGACCCTAATGGCAGCCATGAGTGTTCTCCTCGTGGGAGGGGGCACAGGAGGCTTGACCACAGACAGAAGAGAGGGGGACGCGAGCCCGGAGGCCCTGCGCCACGGAGCCCTCAGCCGCCAGGAGCTGGACGAGGAGGCGGAGCTTCTGGAGGGAGAGGGGCAGTGGCCACGCCTTGCTCACAGCCCCGTGGTACCGACCCTGGGCTCCCATCTCCAGGCCTGCGAGAGAATTCACTGTCCCGTGAACTCCTTAGCTTGCGGCACTTCACTCTGGCTGCTAGCGGGAGCGAATGCAATGGAGGACTGGAGAAACGGCGCGGCTCAGGATGGTGCTGGGGTTCCTGACGGCATCCTTAGGCCCCGCGGGGCGGGGGTACAGGGCAGGTGGAGGGGACGGAAGGATTGACTGCCCTCAGTTGACGGCCGCAGCCCACCTACGGGACCTCAGGGAGGGCTCCAGGCGGGGACCTACACCCGGCCCTGTCCCCATCCGATCTCCAGCTGGGGCACCCCGTTGGCCAGACCTCTGAGCGAAAGGGGACAGGCTGGGACCATCATGCAGGAAGTCTTGGGGCCCCCAGCAGGGAGAGCACCTGAGGCCCCATCTCAAAACGGTGAGCGTTGGGGTTGCAGGGTTGCTGGGTGCCATGGGTCTGCAGGAGCAGCGTCCCGGCCCAGGAAGTTCCAGGTAGTGAGGCGTGGGGGCTGGCGCCTGAGTCACCGTCACAGGGACACGCTGTAGCTCGGGGCAGCCCGGGGACGGCTGCAAGGTGCCTGAACACCAGGGGAGATTTCATCTGGAAATCATTGGGAAATATTCGTCATTGCTGAAGTTCAAGTTCTTTAGAAGGGACTCCAGTTACTGCTTTCCTGAACCCCGATGGGCTGGATGAGTGCCGCCAGCGACACACGACAGCTCACTCGGCACCGTGTCCCCTGTCACCACGTCGCCAGCCTCCTCTTCTCGTTGCTGCGCCCACACTCGGACTCAACACCAGCCAGCGGGCCTCGCCGTGGACACGTCCCTTTCAGCCCAAGCTCTGCCGGCTCTGTCTTCTACGATGCCACGGTCGCCTCGGAGCGTCGTGGGTTGGATGCCTTCGCGGAAGATACCGGCTGTAAGGGGCTGCTCACACGTCACGCCCCGGGGCGTCTGCCACCTGGCTGTCCCACCCTCACCATCTGTCCTCCCTCTCCACCCAGGGCCCTGGCTGTCCTCATGCTTGGACCCTCTCGAAGCCCCCTGCAGAGTGAGTGCTAATTACAGCGGCCAGCCCTTGGCTCCCCTTGGCTCTGGGGAGCCGGCAGGCGGAGGATGTCCAAGGTGAAGGCAGCCACGTGGGAGGGGTCACACCAGGGAAGTCGGCAGACACCGGGAGTCAGGGCCCTGCTTCCCCTCTGGAGAGCAGCTGTCAATCACAGGTGCAGTGTGAGAGTGTGACACCGCCCTTGCCCCCTCCTGCCCCACGGCCTGCACCTGCCCAAGGGCCCCGGGCCACCGGTGAGCAGAGCGCTCTCCAACTCTGCACCTGCTCTGGTATCCAATTCCCTGCAGCCTTCCCGGGGAACCCGTGCTACGCTCAGCCTGCGTCTCCACCCCGTGGGCCCCACCCCCTGGCCCCTCTGTCCAGCAGGGGGCGCACACATGTCTTCATACTTGCACATGGCCCTCCTGCCAGGGGATCCCGGCCATTTGGTAATAAAGCAGTCAGGACCCAAGCACTATCTGTCGGCAGTGTCAATGCTGTGGCCCCTTGCTCAGGCTGCTGTGCACCCAGAACCAGACACCACGCAGGCAGCATCAGCACCTCCAGGTGGAGGTGACACCCACAGGGAGCCCATCCGTGCTGGGGGAAGTACCGGTGCCGGGGGAAGTACTGGTGCCGGGGGAAGTACCGGTGAGGAGAAGGGCCAGAACCGACTTCCTACACAGAGATGACAAACTCTGTGTGTGTGTGGATATGTGTGGACATGTGTGTACGGAGGGGCATGTGTGTGTATGGGCATGTGGGGCTGCGTGTGCTTATGGGGTGTGTGTCTATGAGTGTGTGGGGACATCTGTGTATGTGTGTGTGAATGGGCATATGTGTATAGGTGTGTATCGGTGTGTATGGGTATGTGTGGGGATGGATGGATGTGTGTGTGTGTGTGTATGACTGTGTGTGTGGATGTGTGTATGGATGTGCATGTGTATGGACGTATATGAACATGGGCATGTGCATGTGTGTGTGTGTGTGGACATCAAGGCCTCACTCCAGCTCAGAGTCAAAGTTCCCTCAGTGTCACTCACTCTAGGACACCCCAGAGGGCTCCGTAGCCAACACAGTAAAATAAAGCAAAGCAATTCAGCTGTCCGCCTGGGAACCGTGCAGAACTGAGATGCAGAATTAAGAGCAGGGGGAAGGAGAACTGTTTGGCATAAACTTTTGAGAAAGTGCCTGAGTCCCAGGCCCCTGCTCCCCAAGAGAGCCGGCGGCTCTCCTGCCTGCTCCAGCCCACAAGAGCTAATGGCTGCGTGTTCAGGGATTTTGTGAGCCAACTGCGAAACACAATCCTGATTAAGAACTAAGTGCAGGGCCGGCGCCGTGGCTCACTTGGCTAATCCTCTGCCTGCGGCGCCGGCATCCCATGTGGGCGCCAGGTTCTAGTCCCGGCTGCTCCTCTTCCAGGCCAGCTCTCTGCTGTGGCCCGGGAGTGCAGTGGAGGATGGCCCAAGTGCTTGGGCCCTGCACCCCATGGGAGACCAGGAGAAGCACCTGGCTCCTGCCATCGGATCGGCACAGCATGCATTTGGATGAACAATGCATCGATTCCTGCTTATTTGACTGTTATCAATGCTCTTGAGGCTATTTACATCTGAGGTGTCCGTGTGGGGAAAATACATGTATCCTATGTTATAAAAATGTACTTGCTGTGTAGCCATGGAGACCGGCTTGTGTGTCCCCCCGGCTCTGCCATCAGTGATGTGGAGCTGGTAACCTGCAGGAGGCCGTGGCGGGAGCAGTCACACCGCAGACGGGCAAGTGTTGACCAGAGATTCTGGTGAACACGGACCAGCAAACCACTGCACGAACACACGCCTGGCTGCTCAGAGGGGGCTGAGAAAACTGAGTGGAATCCCCCAGTCCAGGCAGGAGAAAAGATGCGGGGAACAGAAACGGGAGGAACTTACGCCATAGAACACACGCACACGTGCACACACGCATGCACACGCATGCACATGGTCCTGCACACACTCCTGCCTCTGGCTGGCAACCGCCCTTGGCACCGGCTGACTGCTACGGGGCTCCCTCCCGCTTCCTGCCCCAGCACCTGCCCTTCTGGGCTGCAGGAGGGGAGCGCGCTCACCCTCACAGGGGCTCTTCCTGCCCAAGGTCCCCAGCCCCTCTGCCGACAGCTCCGACTGGCCACAGGGATCTCGGCTGGGGGGACCGGAGCCCAGGAGGCAATGTGTGAGCCTTGGCAGGACCTGAGTGTGGCCTGCCCATCTGTCCTGGGGAGGGGCTTGCCGAGTGACACCCAGCCTGGGGAGAAGCCTGCACACCGAGCGGGGGCCACCCTCAGGGATTCAGCGGAGTGGAGCTGCGAGCCCAGGGGGAACCTGGCTTCAACCTGACCTTTAAGGAAAACGGCGAGGGGAGAGGAATGTGAGAACGGAGGCTGAGAAGTCTGCAAGGCGATTGGAGGGGGAGGCAGAGAGGGAGGGACCCCGTCTGCGACGGTGCCCAGGCGCAGGTGTGGGGACAACTGGGCAGCAGCAGGAGGCTCTGAGATGCGGACGCCGGCTGCCCGGCAGCTCCTGTCCATCACGCAGGCATCTGCAATGCTGAGCCCCAGCGACT
Source organism: Oryctolagus cuniculus (assembly GCF_964237555.1). NCBI lineage: Eukaryota > Metazoa > Chordata > Mammalia > Lagomorpha > Leporidae > Oryctolagus > Oryctolagus cuniculus. The sequence continues at coordinate 4,622,497 of NC_091434.1, forward strand.
CTCGGCCAGGCTCGGGGGTCCACCCTGAGCACAGCCGCAGTGCGGCAGTTGTGGCTGCCCCGCCGGTTTAACAGCAGCTCATTTGCATAGCCATCTGGAAGGCAGAGCTGTCCGTCGGTACCCAGGGCCATCTTGGGGAGGTGAGGTTGGAAAGTCAGACTTTGGTGTGTGTTTGAAACACTTCTCTCCTGGGTGCGTCTTACGTCTGCTTTATCAAATTAAGGAGCAGGTAACAAAAGCTGGCATCCATTCAATCATTCATGAGGCTCTCGCGTGTGCCTGGCCCAGGGAGAGATGCCGTGGCCCTGAGGCTGTGGCCCCTGTCCTCCTGTTCTCCCCACACAGCCGCCAGGTCTCTGAGCCGTGGGTGCTCAGGCCAGGTAAACCCGCAGGTGGACAACACAGCCCAGCCCCAGCCCAGCTGTATCCCTCTCAAAGCCGGCTCCTCCAACAAGTTTAAAACTCATTTTAAAAGAAAAAAAATGGGACACAGATCATCCAGAGGTAGCTGGGAGACTTTTTTTTTAAAGATTTATTTATTTAGTTAGTTGAATGAGAGAGAGAGAGACTGAGAGAGAGACAGAGAGAGAGAGAGATCTTTCATCCATTGGTTCATTCCCCAGTTGGCATGATAGGGCTGGGCCAGGCTGAAGCCAGGAGCCCAGAATTCCATCTGGGTCTCTCCCGTGTGCAGCAGGGACCCACGGACATCAGTCACTTTCCCTGTCTTCCCAGGCGTGTCAACAGGAGCTGGACCAGGAGCAGGGCAGCTGGGACGCGGACCAGCATTCCAGTATGGAATGTCGGCCTTGGGGGGCAGCTTAGCCTGCTGTGCCACAGCGCTTGCATTTCTGCTCAGCCACGGCGGACGTGTGGCCCTGGGGAAGGTACAGGGCTGGGGGAGGAGAGCCAGGCGGGAGCTGGGAGTCCGCGGGGTTTGCCTGGGGGATGCCAGGGGACGCCTGAGAGGGGTCCCGACAGGCCTCTGTCCAGGGTCTCAAATGCATCCCTTCCCTATTGCTACTGCTCAAACGCTTAGAGCAGCGCCCATGTGCTCCCGCGCAGCCCCCCTCGGTCGGCTGGGGAGCTGCTGAATCCGGCACACGTGGAAAGACGGCGGGGCTGCTCCCCGCCTGGACACTTAGCCACAGGCAGCCCAGGCATTCCGTCTTGAGAAGGTAGGAGAACGGGCAGGCCCAGGAAACCCAGAATCTGAGCACCCGGAAGCACAGGTGAGGCGCAGGAGGTGGTGCCTCCTGGAGCCGGACCAGGAGCGGGGCAGGCACGCAGGGTCACCCTCTGCGGAGCCAGGCGCACGCCCCCTGGGGGAACCGAACGTCCACAGGCAGCCTCCCCGTGGGTCTTGGAGGCTGAGGTCCACGGAGGTGGTTCTGGAGCGTACGCTTTGCTCTGTCCACTGGTCGTGTGTCGGGCTTCTTTGGGGACGACGCGGGAGGGAAGCTGAGCGTGTCATTGGCGGGTTCCGGGGACAGCGAGGTCCAGGGCCACGTTGAGCAGCTGGGATGGTGCTTTGTTGCAGATGCCCGGGCAGTGCCAGCCCCAGACGGCAGCTGGGCCTCTTAGGGCTCCGGCTTCCACCCCGGGTGTTGTTGAAAGGACAGAAGCAGCGTTTAATGAATAAAAGCCTTTTAAATTTGGTTTATATTGTTCTCCCTATCACATTAAAAGTGAAGAAGGAGGTGGGGGGAGAGCTCGTGGCAATGCCAGGAAATAGCATAGGGTCCCAGAAACAGGAGGGCAATTTTTAAAAAAAAAAATTTTTATTTATTTGAAAGGTAGAGTTATAGACAGTAAGAGAGAGACAGAGAGAAAGGTCTTCCTTCCGTTGGTTCACTCCCCAAATGGCCGCTACAGCCGGCACTGCGCCGATCCAAAGCCAGGAGCCAGGTGCTTCCTCCTGGTCTCCCATGCGCGTGCAAGGTCCCAAGCTATTGGGCCATCCCCCACTGCCCTCCCGGGCCACAGCAGAGAGCTGGACTGGAAGAGGAGCAACCGGGACAGAACCAGTGCCCATATGAGCGCAATTTTAAAATGCATGAATGACGTGAAGAAGAAGAAAGGGGAGGGGCACAGTTTAGCCAGAAATGAAAGAGCTCACGGCTGGACAGAGGCTACCTGGCCTCAGAAACTTCCAGAACTGCTGGACGCCACCTGGGCTCTGGGTGAGCAGCTGGGCTCCAGGGGCCGGGTCTCTGCTGCAGGTCAGGGTGCTCATCAGAGCACGAGGCCCTGGGACAGCCTCCCGCCATGTCCCCAGCACGGAGCCTTCAGCACAGCCGTGAGAGCCCCTCCCTTGTTCAGTGACTGCCCTTGGGCTCGCAGAAACCCGCATGAATGCACATTCCCAGGCCGCACCCCCACTCCTCTGAGTGAGAAACTTGGTGGGGGTCCCTGGGCTTGCCAGCGGCCCTGATGCATGCTCCCGGCTCTCTGTCTGCCTCCAGCGAGAGACCCTCCAGTCTCCAGGCCAAGCACCTGCCCTGAAACTCCAGCTGAAGCCCCTACTGCCCACTCCCGGGACAGGGGGGCAGGGACAAGCCCACTCCCCAAACATGTAACCAAGCGATGCCCTCCAGGGACACACGTTACCAGAGTGGAGACAGTGCCTCCACCCTGTGAGGGCCACTCATCATGGTCGCCAATGCCAGTGAGACCTGGATCTTCACCCACAGGAGCTCAGATGAGAATCCTGACTTATGCCCGAAGGTGACCACGTTTCTGCAAGGAAAGGTAAATTGAATTACACAAGAAAGAAAAAAAAAGTGTGCTTTTAAAAAAATGTCTACTGAATATCCACAGAGAATTTTAAGAATCAACATTACATTCATTAAACAAGAACAGGCTGCTATGAAAAATGACAGCATAATAAACAGGTCTTGGAAATTAAAACAAGTCAGTGGAGGAACTGGATATCGGATGGATACAGCTAAAAGATAAAAGGAAAGCAAGCTTACACAGGGAACAGTGCTACGAATGATTTGGAAGAACTCTGCACAGTTACAGGAAAAGGGCCGCCGTTCGTTTGAGTTGTCTGCAATGACTATGGGACGCGTTATGATTCTAGAAAAACAGGGGCATACATTTGAACCTTAGGATCCCGTTTATGAAAACATCTTGTGTGCGCCTGTATGTGTATGATTGTGTGAACACGTGTATGTGTGTACATGTGTGTGCATGTATGTGTTCATTTGTGTGCATACCATTGGATGTGTGGAAGACGCTCCACTTCTCTTTTCTCCAGATTGGGATTTGAAAGTCTGCTGAGTTACCGAGGGCCAGAGATCTGGCGTGCACATCGGCTGTCTGCGTGGCACAGGGCGGTGCCTGACTCTACCTGCGTGGCTCTGAGCACGGGTGTGGAGCTGGAAATGAGGCTGATGTCTCCATCTAGTTGTCCAGGATGCCGGAGCCGCTGGCTTGCTCTCCCCTTTGTCTCTAGAACCCGGGCCAATGTCCTTTTCCTCTTCCAACCCTGAGCGTCTACACCCAACCTCCCTGACTACTGATGCGTTGCAGCCCTTGGGGAACACGTCACAGGGCTCTGCCCCGTGGTACCCCCAGCTGGTGCACATGCCAGGGCTGACATGCAAAACGTCCTAGCTGAACAGAGCAATCTCGGCCGACTCCTTACAACGTGCAGCTTGCCTGGGCAGCCGCCCCGGGACTTGTTCATGTATCTGCAAGTTGGGGGGAGGCTTGCTGGGGTACAGTGGCCTCAGCCAAGAGGACCTGGCTCCCCCGTTGCCTCTGGTCTTTCCAGCTGTGTAGGCCAGGCTTGTTCCCCTGGCAGAGGCAGGGCCCGAGGGAGGGCAGACGTGGTGCCCAGGCTCAGAACCAGCCCGGTTGCCTGTCTCATGCTGTTGGCTACAGCACGTCATAGGCCCGACGGGGGTCAGGGAGGCAGAGATAAACTCCCACACCGGATGGCAAGCGTGCCAGGTCACCCAGCAAAAGGGGTCCGTGCTGGAAGAGGGGACAATGCGTCTCCTGAATGTCGGTCCTGTGACCTGCTGGTGCATCTCTGTGAGGCCAACAGGAGCAGAACACACATGGGCAGCGTGCCCACGTGTTGTGTATCAAGGCAGCTTTTGGTGCAGAGTTAAGACAGGTGCCCAAGACTCCCAAGGTCCCTCTCTTCCCACCCCATCTCTTCCTGTGCCGTCCATCCCCCCCACACCAACACCAGAGCCCTGCATGGACGGGTCGTGAGCCCTGAGCCTCCTCCCCCGAGCAAGCTTGTCTGAGCACTCCGCTGCTTCATGTCCACGATCTGACACACACAAGAATTTGCTGCTTCATTGCCCTAAATGACTCTGCCTGCATGGAGTGGACGGGGCTGGGGGGGGGGGTACATCCCTCTGGACTCACCTGTTTTTTTTTTTTTATCAAAGATTTATTTATTTATTTGAAAGTCAGAGTTACATAGAGAGAGGAAAGGCAGAAAGAGAGAATCTTCCAATTGATGGTTCACTCCCCAATTGGCCGCAACAACCGGAGCTGCGCCGATCTGAAGCCAGGAGCCAGGAGCTTCTTCTGGGTCTCCTGTGCGGGTGCAGGGGCCCAAGGACGTGGGCCATCTTCCACTGCTTTCCCAGTTCATAGCAGAGAGCTGGATCAGAAGAGGAGCAGCTGGGACTAGAACCGGCGCCCATATGGGATGCTGGCACTTCAGGCTAGGGCGTTAACCCGCTGTGCCACAGTGCCGGCCCCTCGCCTGTTTTTAAAAATGAGCTTTTTCCATGTGGGGTGAAAAGAAAGCAGATGACAGGCGGGGCCCCTCGTGGGAAATGTGGCATCACCTGCCCGAAGCCGTTCTGGGAGACGGCCACAGCCTCAGGGTTCCGGGTGCGTCTCGGTGGCCGGCTAGCCGTAGGCCTGCCCTCCTCTCTGGAGCCCTGAGGAGTGAGTACTGCTGCTCGTCCTCCTCCACACCAGGGAAACGGTGGTGTCCCTTTGTCCTGTTGGGACTACTGTTTTGCCCTCTGTTCAAAACGTTCAAGGCTGGCGCCGTGGCTCACTAGGCTAATCCTCCACCTGCGGTGCTGGCACCCAGGGTTCTAGTCCCGGTTGGGGCACTGGATTCTGTCCTGGTTGCTCCTCTTCCATTCCAGCTCTCTGCTGTGGCCAGGGAGTGCAGTGGAGGATGGCCCAAGTGCTTGGGCCCTGCACCTGCCTGGGAGACCTGGAAGAAGCATCTGGTTCCTGGCTTCAGATCAGCACAGCGCCGGCCGTAGCGGCCATTTGGGGAGTGAGCCAACAGAAGGAAGACCTTTCTCTCTGTCTCTCTCTCACTGTCTAACTCTGCCTGTCAGAAAAGAGAGAGAGAGAGAGAGAGAGAGAGAGAGAGAGAGAAAATAATGGCTGTAGCCCTACCAGGAGCCATACATCCCCCGTGTGCACACAAACCCTCGAACAAAACAAAGCGGGGTTGGCTATGCTAATATCCTTAAATAGACTTTAAGTCTTAAAAGTTTAGGAGACAAGGGCCGGCGCTGTGGTGTAGCGGGTAAAGCTGCCGCCTGCAGTGCCCGCATCCCATATGGGCGCTGGTTCAAGTCCCAGCTGCTCCACTTCTGATCCAGCTCTCTACTGTGGCCTGGGAAAGCAGCAGAAGATGGCCCAAGTCCTTGGGCCCTGCACCCGCATGGGAGACCAGGAGGAAGCACCTGGCTCCTGGCTTCAGATCAGCGCAGTGCTGGCTGTAGCTGCCATTTGGGGGTGAACCAACGGAAGGAAGACCTTTCTCTCTGTCTCTCTCACTGTCTAACTCTGCCTGTCAAAAAACAAACAAACAAACAAAAAGTTCAAAACGGTGCTTAGAATGCTTGCTGTCACCGGAATGCAGCCCTGCCCCGGAGGTAACAGGAAGCTTCCTGGGTGAGGTGCCCCCACTTCCTTCTTGAGAGTGACCTCACAGGAGGACACTGAGGCAGGCCCACGGTCAATGTCCCCGACCGCCCGGGGTCCCGACTCCTGGCCAGGAGCCCCAGCTCCCAGGAAGCCAGCCCTGCACCTGGAAGAGCCACGGTGCGCCATGGGCAGGAAAAGCCGGGGCAGATCCTGCGGTCTTTGTGGTGGGGAGCGCCTCGGATGCCGGGAACGGAAGCTCTGAACGCGTCAAGGCCACTGCCAGTGACCTGCACTGAGTCTTTCGGGCTCTGTGTCCCCTTTTCACCGTCCATGACTGAGGAGAGAGACCGAGCCGCTCCGAGGACAGCTGATTTTTTTTTTTTTTGACAGGCAGAGTGGACAGTGTGAGAGAGAGAGAGACAGAGAGAAAGGTCTTCCTTTGCCGTTGGTTCACCCTCCAATGGCCACCGTGGCCGGTGCACTGCGGCTGGTGCACCCCGCTGATCCGATGACAGGAGCCGGGTACTTATCCTGGTCTCCCATGAGGTGCAGGGCCCAAGCACTTGGGCCATCCTCCACTGCACTCCCTGGCCACAGCAGAGAGCTGGCCTGGAAGAGGGGCAACAGGGACAGAATCAGGTGCCCCGACCGGGACTAGAACCCGGTGTGCCGGTGCTGCAGGCGGAGGATTAGCCTAGTGAGCCGCGGCACCGGCCCAAGGGACAGCTGATTTCCAAGAGCGATCCACCCAGCATCTGGCAGGTCTGGGGCCTCCCTCCCCTCTGTGGGATCCTTCCCAGCATGTGACGTCCCGGGGGGGGGGGTCTTCGTGGGTGGTGGGTTTCTGTGGCCGGCAGCCGAGTGCTCGGGACTGTCGGACCTCCCCAGCCTTGGGCTGCTCCAGAGATGTTCTGCCAGGACAGGGCACGGTTTTCCTTCTAAGTGGCTCCTACAGGGACTTTGCTAATTTGTCAACAGGGTTGACAAAGTCTCTCCGTGACCTTCAAAGAGGAGCCGTTCCTGCAAATCAATGGAAACGCTTCTGCCTGAAGCCCGGGCATTCGCATCTCTCCCGCGGGCGCCCAGGAGGGTTTCAGAGACGAGGGACACGCTCTGTGTCTGAGCCGTCCCACGCAGGAGCCGCGGTCACACGGGACTCTCCAGTACTTGAAGGGAGGCTATTGTGAAGCAGAGGTGGACTTCTAAAGTTTACTCCATTTTTTTTCAAAGATTGTATTTATTTATATGAAAGGCAGAATTACAGAGAGAGGTAGAGACAGAGACAGAGGTCTTCCATCTGCTGGTTCACTCCCCAGATGGACACAACAGCCAGAGCTGGGCTGATCCGAAGCCAGGAGTCGGGAGCTCTCCCCCTGTCTCCCACATGGGTGCAGGGCCCAAGCACTTGGGCCATCTTCCACTGCTTTCCCAGGCCATTAGCAGGGAGCTGGATTGGAAGTGGGGCAGCTGGGACTCAAACTGGTGCCCACATACGATGATGGCACTGCAGGCAGAGGCTTTATCCACTGCCCCAGTTTACTTCATTTAAATGTGAATGTGGGAGGGCCTTTGCAATGGGGTTAAGACACCACCTGGGGGCTGGAGCTGTGGTGCAGTGGGTTAAAGCCCTGGCCTGCAGTGCCAGCATCCCATATAGGTGCCGGTTCTAGTCCCAGCTGCTCCTCTTCCGATCCAGCTCTCTGCTGTGGCCTGGGAAAGCAGTGGAAGATGGCCCAAGTGCTTGGGCCCCTGCAACCCGCGTGGGAGACCTGGAAGAAGCTCCTGGCTCCTGGCATCAGATCTGTGCAGCTCCGGCTGTTGTGTCCATCTGGGGAGTGAACCAGCAGATGGAAGGCCTCTATCTCTGTATCTCTACCTCTCTCTGTAACTCTGTCTTTCAAATAAATAAAATAAATTAAAAAAAATGACACCACCTGGAAAGCCAGGTGTTCACAAGGGCATAGGTGAGGGCAGAGGGGAAGGGGAGTGGCCTGGGGGCACGAGGGACAGGAGGGCTGGTGACGGCTTACAGTCTGTTGTCACAAAACCATCAGGCCGTGCGCTTAGAATTGGGGAGACTCACTCATGTAAATGATGCTCCCATAAAACCGGCTTTTGGATCCAGCGCTGTGGCGTAGTGGGTAAAGCCACCGCTTGCAGTGCTGGCATGCCCTATGGGTGCCGGTTCTAGTCCCAGCTGCTCCACTTCCAATCCAGCTCTCTGTTGTGGCCTGGGAAAGCAGTGGAAGATGGCCCACATGACTGGGCCCCTGCACCCACATGGAAGACCCAGAGGAAGCTCCTGGATCCTGGTTTCACATTGGCCCAGCTCCGACTGTTGGAGCCATCTGGGGAGTGAACCAGCAAATGGAAGACCTCTCTCTCTCTCTCCTCTCTCTCTCTCTCTCCCTCTCCTTCTCCCTCTCCCTCTCCCTCTCCCTTTCCCTCTCCTTCTTTCTGCCTGTAACTCTACCTGTCTAATAAATAAAAAATCTTTTTTAAAAAAAAGCAATGGGAGGCCGGTGCCATGGCTCACTAGGCTAATCCTCCGCCTGCGGCGCCAGCACACTGGGTTCTAGAACCGGTCGGGGCGCCGGATTCTGTCCCAGTTGCCCCTCTTCCAGGCCAGCTCTCTGCTGTGGCCCGGGAGTGCAGTGGAGGATGGCCCAAGTGCTTGGGCCCTGCACCTGCATGGGAGACCAGGAGAAGCACCTGGCTCCTGGCTTCAGATCAGCGTGGTGCGCCAGCCACAGCATGCTGGCCATAGCGGCCATTGGGGGATGAACCAACGGCAAAGGAAGACCTTTCTCTCTGTCTCTCTCTCACTGTCTACTCTGCCTGTCAAAAAAAAAAAAAAAAAAAAAAAAAAGCAATGGGAAAGAGTAACAAGAAAGCTCTTATAATTAAAGTAGAAATTTAACCCTTGATGGAAATGTTGAAACTAAAGTTGGAAAAAAAAAAAGCCCAACCTTGTGGCGCCGGTTGGGGCGCTGGATTCTGTCCTGCTTGCCCCTCTTCCAGGCCAGCTCTCTGCTGTGGCTAGGGAGTGCAGTGGAGGATGGCCCAAGTGCTTGGGCCCTGCACCCCATGGGAGACCAGGAGAAGCACCTGGCTCCTGCCATCGGATCAGCGCGGTGCGCCGGCTGCGGCGGCCACTGGAGGGTGAACCAACGGCAAAGGAAGACCTTTCTCTCTGTCTCTCTCTCTCACTGTCCACTCTGCCTGTCAAAAATAAAAATAAAAAAAAAATAAAGCCAGTTCAAAGCAAAAGGAAAGATGGCAGTCGGGAGAGAGAGGTAAGGAGTCAGGAGACGCAGCCCTGCAAAGCCGGGCCCCGAACCCTGGGAGCTGCAGCAGGAGGGGGGAGGGGAGAGGGGGCTGGGCAGGAGCCCCCCACACTCCAGAGAGGAGGACCTGGTTCCCACGGGCGGGACCAGCCAGCACGCAGCACCCGGGATGCAGCTCGAGGATCCCAGGCCCGGAACGGTTTGGGATCTTCACACATGCCTCGAGAGCTAGCCTGGGGACGGGCCTCAGTCCAAACAGGAAGCCCATTTGTGTTGCGTGGTCGCGTTACCCGTGTACCTGCAGGCAATTGTCCTCAGCATGTTTAATCATTTTGCGCATGGAACAGTGTTTCAGGGTGTGGAGCTATGCTGGCGGCTTCATGCTGGCTTTCAAAAACATTTTAGATTTTAGGCGCTGGTGCTGTGGCGTAATGGGTTAAGCTGCCACCTGCAGTGTTGACATCCCGTATCGGAGCCTGGCTGCTCCACTTCCCGTCCAGCTCCCTCTTGATGGCCTGGGGAAGCAGCAGCTGATGGCCGAGTGCTTGGACCCCTGCACCCATGTGGCAGACCCGGGTGGAATCCCTGGCTCCTGGTTTCCCCTGGCCAGCCCCAGGCGTTGTGCCCATTTAGGGAGCGAATCAGTGCATGGAAGAACTCCCCCCCCCCCACTGCCCTCTCGCTGTCACCCTGCCTTTCAAATAAATAAAATCAACCTGTAGAAGCAGCGCCAGACCTGGGCGCATTTCCACCAGGATGCCCAGCCTCGCAGGCCCCGCAGGGCAGGCTCTCATGAAGTTGTACCACGCTGGGAACCAGCGGACGCCTTTGCCACTTCCACACAGAGCCAGTGCCCCTGGGGCCTGCTGGGAGCAGACGCTGGGGGCTGGCAGACAGCACGACAGAGCCTTGGAGTCTCGGGGGATGTGAAATCCAGCCCGGGACCCCGCAGTCTTCAGTCTGGGGAGAGGAGACGCTTCCAGATATTGAAGATGTTGGGAGCTTACCTCCCAGGCTGCGCTTCCAGGAAGCCGATGAAGACGGCTGCGTTGAAGGCAGGCACAGAGTTCAGGATGGGGGTGGGGAGCCTGCCAAAGGGTGAGGCGAGCGGAGCCCCTGGAGGCCCCGGGAGGCGGGGGCATGTGGGGCTGTGCCGGCTGACGGCACCAGCACAGCCTTCCCAGCCCCATGGCAGGCGTGGAAGACACTGGCATGCACACGGCACCCAGAGGGGTGTCAGCGAGCGGGCGGGCGGCCTGGAGACCTGGTGGTGTTGGCTACGTGGAAAGGCAGGTGGACAAAACCCAAGGCCATCAGTGACCCGGGGAAACAGCACGATGCAGAAAAGGGGACGTCAGCTCGTGGGCGGGGGACGTGGCCTGTGGACGAGGCTGGGCTCTCTGGGGAAGCGGCACCTGCAGGAGCCATATTAGCCTTCCTGTGTGTGTGCGTGTGTGTGTCTGTGTGTGACTGTGTGTGTGTCTGTGTCTATGTCTATGTGAATGTCTGTGTCTGTGTTCCTCTGTGTGTGTCTGTCTATGTCTGTGTGTTTCTATGTGTGTCTGTGTCTATGTGTGTCGTTGTCTGGTGTGTGTCTGTGTCTATATGTGT